>NC_051862.1:42289220-42658903 GCF_015732765.1 Culex quinquefasciatus
CCAACCAATAAATTATCTAATATTTTAAGAGTTCTTCTTTCCAATGCTTTTTAAAGATCAAAAATTGGTTGAAAAATGTATTTTTGACGATTTTTTAAATCGAAGCCCGTCTAAAGGCGGGGTTGGATTGTAGAGGGTTAAGTAAACCAAAGGTAAAATCCTAACAATTAGCTTAAAATATTCCGGCAGCAAAATTCAATAAAATTTAAAAAATAATTAATCACAAACTCAATAATTAGGATAAACAGAAATTTAGAAATTCAGAATTCAAGAAATTCAAAATACAAATATAATTTATATTGAGAAACTTGAAAAAAATAAACCAAATACCTAATTTATAAATTCGAAAAAAATAATATCAATATCCATCAATAAATAACAAATTTAAAGCTTCAAAATTCAAATAATCAAAAATTATAAATGCATAAAATTTTATACAATCCTAATTTTGAAATTTAAAATCAAAAATCTAAAGATTTAAAATTTACAAGCTCAGAAAATCAAAAATTTCAAAATTGATGAATTTAAAAAAAATCAAAAGTTTCAAATTTTTAAAAAATCAGAACATCATAAATTCAATAAAATAAATAATTTCGAAAATAAGCAAAATTGGTAAATAAAAAAATAACTCAGATATTTAAAAAAATAAAATAGTTTGTACTCTATTGTCCGCAGACCTCGTCAATTATATAAAACCTCTAAATTTGAGTTTCAAGTTTCAAATATTATATAACTCCAAAAATGTATTTTTTGTAATTCAAGATAGCGGCATTTAAGAATTTAAGAATTTAAGATTTTAAGAATTTAAGAATTTAAGCATTTAAAAATTTTAGTCTAGATTTTTAATACAATTTATTACAATTTTAATGAATAAAAAATATGGTGTTTAAACAACGAAACATTTGTTTTAGCAAAAATGTTATGTTCGTCAATCATATAACCAAAACTCGCACTTTTTGACAGTTTGCCTGATTTGTTTGCAAAACGTCAGCCTGTTTGTTTGGTATAGTCTAATACCTCCTTTATGATTCCTTCATTGAAAGTTTGACAAAATTACATTATTTTTGTTGGTTCATATAGGGGAGAGTGGGGAGACTTGATCCCCTTTTTTTGTGTCGCACATAACTCTGTCAATTTCTCACAAAACTATGACCTTTTTGCATGAATTGAAAGCTTAAACATTCAACTATGTTTGGCTGATAAGGGTATTTCATCAGATAAACTCTTCGAATCATGCCAAGCGTTTTAAAAAAATATTTTAAACCGGCATTTTCAAAATGTTGGGGGTAACTTGATCCCCCTTTCAACATTTTGATGAAATCTTAAGCAAAATGTTTCTTATTCATCCAAACTTTTAATTTTCTGTAAGTTAAAGCAATTTCACATTAAACCTGTACGTTTGTGTTCAAAATATAACAAGTTTAGCATGCAAAATATTTAAAAACATCAAATTTTCTTTTTTAGACCAAAATTGAGCATGTTTACAAAAGCTGGTAATTTTTGTTTACAAAACTTTTGAAAAATGGTTCAATTTGCAGTAAGTTATATAAAACTATACTAAAGAAAACTATGTACGAAAACCCAGCCCAATTATTTAATCTTGAGGCTGATTCCAGTGACAGTAAAAATTCAGGGATCAAGTCTCACTAAACGCATTTTTTTAAACAATTGATTGTAAAAATAGTATGACGATAAATTTAAAGTCAAATGAGTAAGGGTTTTGGAGTTGATATGTTTATCAAACAATTCATGTATAAAAAATATTTTTTTGAATAATTTTTGAGTGTTTTCTATACTTATCAAAACAAAGAAAAAAGATCTCTTGGAAGTTTTTTGCAGCACTTCTTAGAAAAATGTGTGTAACTCAATCTAAACATTTTTTAATTTTTTTCTTTGTTTTCTACCATGAGTTTTAGTCAATTTCGCACAACTTTCTAGAACAAAGCTAATTGTTTTACCCACATGCTGACGAGATACAGGCTTGGGATCAAGTGTCCCCGGGGATCAAGTCTCCCCACTCTCCCCTATGAATACAAATTGGTAGCACCGTTACAGGTACAATCAATTATTTTCAATTAAATTTACCTATTAATTTAACACTCATATTATTTAAAAAACAACTGAAGATAACAAAATTAATCCCTCAACCAGACATGCATCGGCACTAAGAGCTTTAAGTTACTTTTGTTGCAGAAAAGTACGGGAACGCTCTGCTGGCAATTTTGTGCAGAATTGCAGAATTTGCGGTACGGGAATAGACCTAGTGTTAAAACTAATTTCTCCCCAGGTGCAACACCGTTCTCGTGCCAAAACCCCGGCTGTGACCGGTCCTTCGCCAGCCCCGGTGAACGTCGCATCCACAACTGCCAAGGCCAGGTGACTGCGCGCACATGTCCGATGTGTCCAACCTCGTTTCAGAACCAAAACCGCCTGTGGTACCACATTCGCACGAAACACGGTGAAAATGTCAAAAATGATCAACGCCACGATTGCGCCGTTTGTGGTGCGTCGTTCGTGTTGGAAAAATCGTTGCGAATCCACATGCGCAAACACGACGGAACGCTTCCGTACCGGTGTCGCAAGAAAGGGTGCGACAAGGGCTTCCGCAGTAGCGATCGGCGATGCTACCACGAGCTTGGCTGCGGAGAAGCAGGAGTCAAGTGTCCCATTTGTAAAGTTCAACTAAGAAATAATAAGACTCTCGCGAACCACATGAAAAAAGTGCACCAGGATGGGTTGGTAGGAACGAAGAGGGATGAGCACGGATCGCTCATGTGCGAGATCTGCAGTAGAACATTCAACCGTAATTGCGATTTAACAAACCATAAGAAGATACACGTAGAGCCGAAAGATGAGTTGGAAGCGAGCACCATCGATGTTGGCAATGGATTGGTAAAGTGTGGCGTTTGTTCCAAATATCTTCAGAAAAAGACCTTCCATTACCACCTGAATTCCCATCGAGGGGTGCGGCAGTACTCTTGCTCCAACTGCCCGCAGGGATTCTTCAGCAAGCAGGCCCAATGGTACCACGAAAAGAAATGCCTGGCGGGACAGAAAATGCGCAAAACCCCGCGGGTTTACATCAAGAACGTCGAAACGGAACCAACAGAACCGATCGTTTTCAAGTGTCCCGACTGCCCCTCGACATTCCCGAATCGATACACTTTGTACCACCACAAGCAGCATCACCTGGGCCCCATCGTATGCACTGAAGGCTGCAACAAGAGCTTCAGCAGGGTGGATCTCCTGAGAAAACACATGCGAGATTGTCACGGAATCGGCGAAAAAGCACCCCTCAAGATGGAAAAAACGCTCAAATGTGACTTTTGTCCGTTGATGTTTGGCTTCAAGGCGTCGCTGGTGCGGCACATGAAGCTGCACGATGGTGAGTTCCACTTTGAGTAGATTTTTTTTGTTAGTAAAACAAGATTCTTACTTGCAGATTCGAGCCGAGCGCACTGCACTAACCAGGGATGCAACCAAACGTTTGCGAACGAAAAGGCGTTGCAAAAGCATTCGGCGAGCTGTTCCTCTACTGTATCCATGATCGGTGAACAGTGAGGAGATTTGAAGTGATTTGATTATTAAAATGTTTAGCGTTAGCAGCGGGTAGTTAGCCGTTGACTTTAGTAAAACAAGCCTTATTATTTAAAAGAAATTCCCTCCGATAGTTAAAATTTGTGAAATTTAATGTATATATTTACAATGAAATGATTGTTTATTGCAAATAAAAGAGATTTGGATGTTTCGTTCATATTCAGCATTTCAAGCATTTCTATGTCTTTAACTTTCACGATGGGAGCAGATGGGAATCGAACCCAGAACCATTCGCTTACAAAGCGAACGCTGTAACCATTCAGCCACAGCCGCTCCTTAAAAAAATAAATTCCCCCTGATTTTTCGTGCCAATTTGATGGAGGGTAGGGGGGGGGGGGGGGGGGGGGTGTTATAACACATACAGGGTTGTTACGGACGGCGCGGATCGCGCGGATGGCGCGTTTCGCGCGGATAGCGCGGATCTGGCGCGGATTTGCTGGCTAATTTTGCTCAGGCGCGGATTTCGCGCGGATGGCAATTTTGAAAATGTTTGTTTGAATTTTCTTAGTACGAAACGTCGAAAAATGAAGATAAAGATTATGTAGAAATAATTTTTTGTATGTTTCTTGTCATTTCTTTACATCTCCGGCTCTGGATATTTAATTTCTTTTGAGTAATTTAAAAAAATCTGAAATTCAAAATACCAAAAATTTGGGTAATCGAAAATTTGAAGATTCAAAAAAAATCAAAATTAAAAAGTTTAAATTTAAAAACTTAAAAATATCAAATTCCAAATAACATGGAAAAAAATTCTGAAATCTAAAATGATTTTAGTATCCTTAAGCTTATAAATTCTTTAATTCCAAAATTCTAAAATTCTAAAATTCTAAAATTCTAAAATTATAAAATTCTAAAATTCTAAAATTCTAAAATTCTAAAATTCTAAAATTATAAAATTCTAAAATTCTAAAATTCTAAAATTCTTAAATTCTAAAATTCTAAAAATCTAAAATTCTAAAATTCTAAAATTCTAAAATTCTAAAATTCTAAAACTCTAAAATTCTAAAATTCTAAAATTCTAAAATTCTAAAATTCTAAAATTTAAAATTCTAAAATTCTAAAATTCTAAAATTCTAAAATTTAAAATTTAAAATTCTAAAATCTAAAATTCTAAAATTCTAAAATTTAAAATTCTAAAATTCTAAAATTTAAAATTCTAAAATTCTAAAATTTAAAATTTAAAATTTAAAATTCTAAAATTCTAAAATTCTAAAATTCTAAAATTCTAAAATTCTAAAATTCTAAAATTCTAAAATCTAAAATTCTAAAATTCTAAAATTTAAAATTCTAAAATTCTAAAATTCTAAAATTCTAAAATTTAAAATTCTAAAATCTAAAATTCTAAAATTCTAAAATTTAAAATTTAAAATTCTAAAATTCTAAAATTCTAAAATTCTAAAATTCTAAAATTCTAAAATTCTAAAATTCTAAAATTCTAAAATTCTAAAATTCTAAAATTCTAAAATTCTAAAATTCTAAAATTCTAAAATTCTAAAATTCTAAAATTCTAAAATTCTAAAATTTAAAATTCTAAAATTCTAAAATTCTAAAATTCTAAAATTCTAAAATTCTAAAATTTAAAATTCTAAAATTCTAAAATTTAAAATTCTAAAATTCTAAAATTCTAAAATTCTAAAATTCTAAAATTCTAAAATTCTAAAATTCTAAAATTCTAAAATTTAAAATTCTAAAATTCTAAAATTCTAAAATTCTAAAATTCTAAAATTCTAAAATTCTAAAATTCTAAAATTCTAAAATTCTAAAATTCTAAAATTCTAAAATTTAAATTCTTAAATTCTTAAATTCTTAAATTCTTAAATTCTTAAATTCTTAAATTCTTAAATTCTTAAATTCTTAAATTCTTAAATTCTTAAATTCTTAAATTCTTAAATTCTTAAATTCTTAAATTCTTAAATTCTTAAATTCTTAAATTCTTAAATTCTTAAATTCTTAAATTCTTAAATTCTTAAATTCTTAAATTCTTAAATTCTTAAATTCTTAAATTCTTAAATTCTTAAATTCTAAAATTCTAAAATTCTAAAATTCTTAAATTCTCAAATTCTTAAATTCTAAAATTCGTAAATTCTTAAATGTTTTTATTTTTAAATTCTTAATTCTTAAATTCTTGAATTCCACAATTTTTGGAGTCCTATTTTATGTAAGAGATTTTGAAATTATGAGAAGACATTATTTTCAATATCGGAAATTAAATTTCTTTCGGAGTGAAATTGGATTAGGATTTTGGATTAAAAACTGTATAAAAATTCTTAGATTTTGAATATTTAGACTTTCAAAATTTAAAATTTTATCATATTATAATTTTAGATTTTGATTTAATTTTGACGTTATATTTTTGAAGTTAAATTTTTAGGTTTTTAAATATTGTATTTTCTATTTTGAAGATTTCTTTTTCATGACCCTTGCCTTGCCCGTCTCTTGAGGATTTTTTTTAAATGGATTTATTGCTTTCATTCTTTTAGAATCTAATCTAATCTAATCTAATCTAACCCTAGCGCAGCCAGTCTTTCGAGGGCATCCTGGAAAATGCCTTAGGTTGATTAACGCCTAGCATCCTCTTGTCATTATTAACAATTGCAGTGCCCCAATGCAATAAATTGCTTTGAAACATCACAAAAGTTAAAGCGGCCAGGCCAACTGCGTAAAGTTTACCGCAAAGATGATTCGTTGAATTGGATTGAGTTTGAACACGAATGTTCAAACAACAATACAGTTCTGAATCTACAGGGGAGGAAGAAACGTGGGGATCCCCCGCTCACGTTCCTGTTTATTTAGGCAATTGATCGTTGGGAGCACCATGCTAAGAAGTTTTGGTGCTCCGGGACCCTCTGGGATGAGACATTGTATTTCCACAAATGCCCTGGACACTTTTGCCATGGTTATAGCGCCACAACTCGCTCTCTGAGGGTGGAAAAATTATTGCTTTCATTCTTTTAGAGCCTTTAAACTTAAAACGAGTTTTTTTAATCAAATACTTTCTGAACTAGTTTTTCTTCATTAAAATATAAAAAAAAATTGAATGTTGGTCGTGATATTTTTTTATATGGCGTGGATTTTGCGCGGTTTCGGATTTCAGGTCGGCGCGGATTTGGCGCGGATTTTTTTTCGACTCTCCCGTAACAACCCTGCACATATAAGGTTCAGGAAGGCATTATCCCGATCGGCAATTTGGCGGCCATGTTTGTTTTAGAAAAAGATTCAAATCTTGATTCAGAATTTTTCAATCAAAAAATTGGTTTCTTTGTGTTGTTTGTAGAAGCATTTTACAAATAGTGATTATATTTTCATTCAATTTACTATTTCTGGACCCTGAATTCATAACCATCATTGACAGTCATTGCCTCAAAAAAGAAAGACACCATCTACCACCTTAAACCATTTCCATAAATATCATAGTACACAACTCCTTCTTTAACATCTGCGTACCGCCTTTGAATACTTAATTTCTTTTGAGTTTTGATTAATGTTTTTTACCTTATTTTTTGTTCATTCATTACTGGATACAGCAAATTTTTAATGTTGTGAATCATATTTCAAACTTAACCCTAATATATAGACTGTGACTATGATTATTGGGGTTTTTTTTCGGACTTAACTGAAGCTGGCTTAAAACTCAAACATTAAAAATTCCATGTTTCTGAAATTGGGTCCTAAAATGAAGCTTCGATTGCTGATATTATTGTTTACAACGATAAGGCTTATTTTTCTGAGTACTATGACGACCACAAAGAGTTTAAAATGGATTTTTAAATCAATTTTGAAAAATTAACCTCGCGTTCCTTCTTGACAGAAAAGGTCCTACTTGACAGCTCGTTCCAAGGGGACCATAGTTGATCCATCGAAAAAATATTGTCAATAACTTTTTTTGCATAAAAATGAAAAAAAGTGATCAGAAATGGTTTTTAATCTTGTTTTTTACCGTTGTACATAAAAATTTACATAGGGCTTTAGTACCCAATTTAAGAATTCGAAACTTTTTTGATTTTTATAGTTTTTTTTTTTCAATCCAAATACAGTCCAGACTCCATTATCTGAAGGCCTCCAAAAAATATCACTTCGAATAATCGAATCACGAAAAAAAAATTTTTTTTGTTGTCTTATTTTTGATTGTTGAGCTTAAGTAAGCCCCCGAACTACTTTAAAGAGATTTAATTTTTTTAAATCCATGATGGCGGCCAAAATGGCGGTGAAATAGAGCATTTCGTAATTTGGCATTCAATCATTAAAATTTGACTAAGATGGGGACTATGAAAATAAAATAATACGATAAAAAATGTTTGGTCATGATTCGATTATCCGAAGTCCCCCTTCGGATAATCCAATCTTCGGATAATGGAGCCTGGACTTTATTGAACATTTTTTCAAAAAAGTAAAAAATATCCGAAATTCGTTAAACTTTAAATTAAAAAAAACCTGAAATTCAAATATCCAAAATTTAGGAATATAAAAATAATAATTCAAAAATTCCTAAATTCTTAAATTCTTGAATTCTTAAATTCTTAAATTCTCTTAAATTCTTAAATTCTTGAATTTTTAAATTCTTAAATTCTTAAATTTGTTCATAAAATGTTAGGCTTTTCAAGATGATTCGTTCTGAGATTGAGCCTCATGAGGCTATTCTGGATTTACAATTATATTTTATTGAATACAATTTTATTCAAAAACGTTCTCAAAATGTAATTTGAGTGTTTTTTTTACAGTCACCCCTCATATTCGTAACAGTTTACAGATCGGCCATTGTTCAAAAAATCATAGAAAATCGATAATTCTTACGATCTGTAAACTGTAAATACCCAGTCTATATACTCGACGTTCTAGCAGGATTCTAGCAGAATTCTTAGAGAGCTGGATATTCTTAGAGCATTCTAGCAGAAATGTTCCACCGTTCTAACAGGATTCTGACAGAACCAGCTCTGGTAGAATATTTCGTGACTGGGTATAAGGGGTGACTGTAAAAAAAAACACTCAAATTACTTTTTTTTCTCCCTAAAGCGCCCCGCCTTGTCCAAATACAAGCTTTGATGGACAATATATCTGGAGTTTTTTTTTAAAAGGTCCAATAAACCAAATTTCCAGTTTTTGCTTTTTGGGTGTTTTTGAAACCGCCTTGAGTCAGGGGTATTAAAAAACACCCAAAAAGCAAATACTGAAAATTTGGTTTATTGGACCTTTTCAAAAAAAACTCCAGATATACAAATTTTGTCCCAACATTGGCCATTGTTTACGTCAGCTAACGGTACCACACGCTTACCAAATAAAACCAAAAAAATGGTAATTATCATGATTTTTGGAGTTCAACTCGGATAACACTTTTTTTGGTAAAGGAGGTCGAACTGGCAAAATCATGATTTTCGTGATTTGTCGAGTTCGAGCGTGGGGAAATATTTCACCGGTTGAGAGATTGCCTACTTGAGGGCGTTTCCAAGGATTTTCTTTGAATTAGTAATTGAACTAGTTGCAGTGAATAATTGGTAAACAACTAAACGGCATTTTTATTGAATTATTCGATAATAATTACAAAAATATAATGACAGGATCATATTTTATAAAATAAAGCTTCGTGCAAGAAAGTTTGTCATGGTATTCAATGTTGGTTCCTTTGGGAAAATGGTCACGATCTCTCCTGGTTCCGGCAGGCTGCTTCGCGTTGGGTGGTGCAGCGATATCGAGGTCAAGGATTTCGTTCCAGGACCAAAAGTTACACAGGGCTCCTGCGGCCATGACGTTGTTCACTTTTCTCCTGCTTCGTGTTTTCATCGATCCGGTCAGGCAGGCCTACGTCTCGGAAAACTTGTGCAGCGACTACGTGCTGGCCTCGTCGTCGTCGTAGAGCTGCAACTTGCACATAAGCGTGTCGTTGGTCGCCGGCCGCCGGGAAGCCCGTGGAGAAGTTGATCGTTGCCGCCGCCGTCTGCCGAGATCGGTGACAATGATAGATCCCGTTTCTAACGAGTAGGTTGGCCGTTCGTGCCACATTTGCCTGCAGCTCGGTTCTTGCTGGATTTCGTCATTTCGTATAAGTTGGTTGTCTGAAAAAGGTTGAGGTAGAACAGATTTAGTTGTTGTGCAACACTGATGGGACACACCTTCGTCACCTGATAGACAACGTCGAGTCGGACTGATTCACCACACGCCGAAGGTACTTAAAACTCGTCGGCAGCATTCCGGCCCGGTTCTGGCCTCGTTGGTCATTGTTGGTGTTCTTTTCTTGACAACCATGACTTGCTGTCGGGACATGAACGGGTTCGTTCAAAAGCTCTGGTGAATTTTGGTACGCTGGTCCCTGCTGGTAGTATTGTGATGAGTCAACCGGTTGTCTTGGAGAACATCGCTTTCTCAACCAGCTCATTTCCCGCAGCATCCGAGAGTCCTCGAAACGGACCGCCAGATTAGCTTCCCGATAAAGTCTTGCAACCGCTGGCCCATATTTCCGGATCCCTTTCATTCCGCTTCCACACTGGCCACTTGGTTCTATGGTTCTGCCGGAAAAAGAAAACAAAATATTATAATGTCCTTTTCTAAACTGTCCAAAGTTGGTCCGGTTCGTCCTGCCAACTTTGGCAGGCAATCCGTCCGCCGGTGGAGCGACTCCTCTTGCAGAACTTGCAAAAAAAAATTCGTCCGCCTGTGGACCGATTCTTTTGCCTACTCTTGCAGACAATCCGTCCACCGAAGGACGGAACATTGCTCTTAAAAACATCAACCGTTGGACCGGTGGACGGAACCTTTTCCCCAATATTGTTCCACCGGTGGACGGATTCTTCTTGCAGAACTTTGTCCACCTTCTCGCCAAGATTGGCGGGCAATCCGTCCACCGGTGGACGGATTCCTCTCACTAAACTTTGTCCAGTATTCCGTTCACCGGTGGACCGAACCTTTTCGCCAACGTTGTCGGGCAATCCGTCCACCGGTCGACGGATTTCTCTAGCTAAACTTTGTCCAGAATCCGTCAACCGGTGGACGGATTTCTCTAGCTAAAGTTTGTCCAGAATCCGTCCACCGGTGGACGAAACCTTTTCGCCAATACTGTCGGGCAATCCGTCCACCGGTGGACGGATTCTTCTTGCAGAACTTTGTCCACTTTCTCGCCAAGATTGGCAGGCAATCCGTCCACCGGTGGACGGATTCCTCTCGCAAAACTTTCTCCAGAATCCGTCCACCGGTGGACGGAACCTTTTCGTCAAGATTGGCAGGCAATCCGTCCACCGGTGGACGGATTCCTCTCACTAAACTTTGTCCAGTATTTCGTCCACCGGTGGACCGAACCTTTTCGCCAACGTTGTCGGGCAATCCGTCCACCGGTGGACGGATTCCTCTCACTAAACTTTGTCCAGTATTCCGTCCACCGGTGGACCGAACCTTTTCGCCAACGTTGTCGGGCAATCCGTCCACCGGTGGACGGATTCCTCTCACTAAACTTTGTCCAGTATTCCGTCCACCGGTGGACCGAACCTTTTCGCCAACGTTGTCGGGCAATCCGTCCACCGGTGGACGGATTCTTCTTGCAGAACTTTGTCCACTTTCTCGCCAAGATTGGCAGGCAATCCGTCCACCGGTGGACGGATTCCGCTCGCAAAACTTTCTCCAGAATCCGTCCACCGGTAGACGGAACCTTTTCAACAACATTGTCGGGCAATCCGTCCACCGGTAGATAATCCTTCCTTTTAACTTACCAGAAATCCAACCAGAAACTCCGGAGCGCAAAAAACAACTAACATTTATTTAGGACGAAATGTTTCAAGCGAATTAAAAAAAAATCGCTAAGTCCAAAATCACACTATTGAGAGTTCGCTTAACTGAACTCGTTTTTTGGTGATTTTTACCATTTTTCGAGTTCGCGATTTCGCACTTTTTTGAGTTCGATTAAGCGAACTCCCAAAAGTGCGATTTCTGAACTCCCAAAAGTGCGATTTTCAGTAACCGTGCATGCTGCAACCGGTGCAACTGCACTTGATTTTCCCACAAACAAAAAACAGCTGATTGTGGAACGAACGAAAGTTCAGTACTTTGTTTTGGTTTGGGAGCGAGAAACGTCAAACATTTTCCAGGTTGACGGCATCAAGTCGTTCGCAAATTTTAAACTAATTTCTTCAAAAATATTGTAATTTCCTAAAGATTTACGGCGAAATCGTAGTTTTTTGTTGAAGAAAATGTGCATTACTTGGTGATACTCTAAAACATTCTGACTTCTTGCGAAAGCTCACTGCAAGAAGTGTAAACATAAAAAAGTGCAATGGACAACGTGCCCGGCACCTCGTCCGGGATGGAACCAGACCCCCCCACCTCCACGCTGCTGGCACCGGAACACATCAAGGTTGAGGCCCCGCTGGACATTCCGCCGGAACGGGTCGTCGCCCCAGAACCACCGCGCTCGGTTCGCGCCAAACCGATTCGTTCGTTCGGGTGTGATCGCGGCTGCGGCAAGAGTTTCTTCGCGGAGGCCGCCCTCGTGCGGCATCAGGCCAGCTGCCGAACCGAGATCGCGTGCCCCGAGTGTGGCCTGCTGCTGAAATCGCCCCGGGGGTTGAGGCTGCACATGGAGAACAGGCACAAGGATGTGAAACCGTACGAGTGTCGCGTCAAGACCGGATGTCCGGAAAGGTTTACCAGAATGCAAGACCGGCGTGCTCACGAAGTTGTTTGTGGAAAAGGGGCGAAAGTGAAGGAGAGGCGGTGTTCGGTTTGTGATAAGTCGTTTCCAACCATGACGATGCGGGTTGTTCACGAGTCCAAGTGTGGTCTGACCACGCGGTGTCAGATTTGTGGAATTACGACGGAATCCGTTCTAGGCATGGTTTATCACATGAACAAGCACAAAGGGCTTGCGCCGTTTCCGTGCCGCAAGGGAGGTGGATGTGGTGAAAGGTTTCCCGGGCCGGAAGCTCGTAACTCTCACGAAGCAAAGTGCAACGAGACGGGGCAGAGCGTGAGCGAACAACTTCCGTGTTTGAACTGCGGGGAAAAGTTTGCCAACCATGCCCACCTGTTGAAACACTTTAAATTGTGCCAGTTTGAGCTGAAGGTTGGCTCCGGTCAAGCTGAGGCGCTAAAGCAGGAACCAGAGGTTGAAAGCTTGTGCCAAGGATGTGGCCAGCGGTTTCCATCTGCCGGGGCACTCGGAATCCATCAGATTCAATGCAAACTCGCGACGACGTGCACAATTTGCAGCAAGGAATTCAAAACCAACCTCGGTTTGACCTATCATATGAACTCGCACTACGGACTGCTTCCGTTCGAGTGTCGAACTACGCCCGGTTGCCCGTTACGGTTCTCAAATCCATACCGGCGCCTACGGCATGAACAGAGATGCAGTGCAGAAATGGGCCCAATCAACACGGCGGAAGTGCCATTCCGGTGCGAAACCTGCAAAAAGGTGTTTTCAACAGCCCAGAAGCGAGACTCGCACCTAATGTTCTGCGGCCTGACGACGACCTGCGCCATTTGCGGGAACACAACGCGCTCTACCCAAAGCATGGCTTATCACATGAACATGCATAGAGGTGAGTTTAACATCAGCTGCTGAAGGTGAGAATTATTTCAATTATTTTATTATTTTTCAGGTGTCAAACCGTATGAGTGCCGTGAGGGAACCGGCTGTGGCCTTCGATTCTACTCACCCTGGGCTCGCAACACCCACAAAAAGGTGTGCAAGAAGAACAACAAGAAGATAATTGATGTCGGGACTCCAGTCGTCAGTTCGGTGAAGATGGAAGCTTTCCAGAACCAGACGAACTCAGAAGATCTTTCTTCGGTAAACATCAAGCAGGAAGTGGAGCTTAATGATGCGCAGATGGAAACGTCCCAGAACCAGACCATTGCGGTTGCGCCTCTTTCTGTACAAATCAAGCAGGAAGTGGAGCCTGATGATGTGCAGATCGAAGCTCAGACGGAAGCGTCCCAGAATCAGACGATCTCGGAGGCGCCTTCTACGGCATACATCAAGCATGAAATCGAGCCGGTTGATGAGCAGAAGGAAGCTCAGAAATCGAAAGTTAAGCAATGTCCTGGATGTAACAAAGCCTTTGCGTCCGAGGCCTTCCTAACCGAGCATCGGAAGTGCTGCGTCGCTTCGAGAGAATGCTGGATCTGCGGGAAAAAGTTTGCCACGAGGGAATCGTTGAAATTCCACCTCAACAAACACAACGGAGTCAATCCGTACCAGTGTCGTGTCACGCCCGGTTGCCAGGCCCGGTTCTACAATTCCATCAAGCGCAATTATCACGAGGCCGACTGTGCCCGTCTGGGTGGCAGCGATGAGTCGGGTCAACCGAAGTCACTCGAATGTCCCAGCTGCAGCAGCAAGTTCGCTTCCACAGTGGCTCTAAGCCAACACCAGGTGAGGTGCAACGTCCCAACGGTTTGCATAATCTGCGGCCGCACGATGGCGTCCTTTACTTCGCTGCAATACCACATGAACAAACACAAAGGACTCAAGCCTTACCACTGTAGCAACTGTCCCGCCAAGTATTCCAACCCCGGAGCACGCAATCAACACGAGCAGCGCTGTCTCCGGAGGAAAAACCCCGCCGGGAAGCTCAAACCAAACACGCTGACGCTGTGCGATCGCTGTGGACAGGACTGCCGGACGGTGCGACAGCTACGAAAGCATCAGAACAACTGCAGCGTTAGCAAAACGTGCGGCATTTGCAATCGAATCCTTCACTCGCACAATGCCCTGCGAGCTCACCTGAACCGACACAACAACGTCAAGCCGTACCAGTGCCGCGAGTCGACCCAATGTGGAGCCCGCTTTCATGCCTCGGGTCAGCGGAACACGCACGAACGGGGCTGTCCGTTCCGAGCCAAAACTAGCGACGGTTCCGGGCAGATTACGTGTGAGGGTTGTGGGAAAAGCTTCACCAAAGCTGCTCACTTGCAAAGTCATGAGACGCTATGTGTTGGCCGGCAGTTCGGCGCTGACTCGGGGGAGGATTTGGAAGAGCTTCCGGAAGACACGAACTTGCCAGTGGGGGAACAGGAGTGCGAATCAAAACCGATAGAGAACCATGAAGATCCTGCACCGGCAACCTGGAGCACTACGAGCTGTGTGGGCTGCGGAGAGGACTTTGCATCCACGGAACTGCTGCAGAGTCATAAGCAGAGTTGTGGCACGAAGAAGACCTGCACCGTTTGCAGGAAGTCTGTCGTGATTGACCACTTCGAGTATCACATGAACAGGCATTCCGGTGAGTATGCTTTGAACGTTATTGCGTAATTAATTCGACCCCCCACTCCCTTAACTGTGTTACGTAATCAAAAAACGCTCCCTTGGTGATAGCAGATCTAGACAAAATTTCAATTTTTTTTTTTTTTTTTTATTGACGAGATCAGTTAATTTCACAATTGTTTCATTTTCTGACATTGGAAATCGGACCAAGTGAAAGTTACAGACTAATTAGATGACTCAGAAAAACTCATTTCCATCAATTCGAATTCTTTGTGAGTGTGTTTCTCAGAAACTGATGATGAACTGCTGATTTTTTTTTTGTAGAAACAAATTTCAGCGTTTAAAAAAATATGACTTCCGGCATATAGTTTTATTTTTTTAAACAGAAGTGTGAAAATTTCCGAAAACTATATTTAACCTAAACGTGACTTTAATTCCACAACTGTGCACTTAATTAAAAAAATCAGTAAAGTGCAAATTTGATTAAATTTTTCAACATATGGGATTGACCACACTTGGAATTTCTTCCAAAATTACATTTATTTTTTTTGAAAAATATATCTTTGGAACCAGATTTTGCATCATCATGCTCTATGGTTCAAAAGATATCCCATAAAGCATGTCACAAAATTTCGAAAAAAAAAAAAGGTTTTGAGAATCCAACTCTAAAATAAATAGTTAAATAGAGAAGAGGGCATTTTTTTTAGAGTGAAACTATTTTTTTTTTCGAAAAGTCTTAACTATAATCTACCCAGCAAAAAATCCGATGGTAAAATTTCATGCAAAAACATGCACATAACCATCTTCAAAAAATACACTTAATATTACACACTGAATGTACAATTTTTGTAAACACAAAAAAAGTTGCAATGGACGGAATTCAAACCCGGCACCAACAGTAAGGACTGGGGCCTTGACCCGCTCGGCCATCAGACCGATGAAGAATGGAAAGGATAAACGCATAGATGAGGTTGACATTTCGGTCAAGTAGGTTTCCCGTACTGATGGGCTACATATTTCAGGGTGTAAAATCACATAAAATATTTATTTTACACCCAGGCCTTTTACACGCAGCTAGATTACTACATTTTTTGCTGTGTACAACTTTGCCGAAGACACCAAATCGATCAAACAATCAAACCTAAAGGTGCAGATTTTCATATACTTCATAAATTGTATGGAGACTTGTATGAAAAAAAACTAATAATGTAAAATTGCTTCTTTTGACATAGGGAGTGTAAGTTTCATTCAAATGAGAAAAAAAAAAAATAACGAAAAAATTTGCAAAAATCTCGAGACCTACCCTTTTTTGTCGTTGTAGTGACGAAAAGAGATTTAAAAAATCAGCAAACAAAATTTCCGTCTATTATATCATATTTAATAATATCAAAATTACAACTTTGCCGACGACACCATATCGATAAAAAAAAACCAATTCAAAATATAGTTTTTTTTTTTAAATTGTCAGATAGCTGCTCGTACTGACTCAGAGCAAGGGTGAGATGTAGGTGTAAGGGCAGTGCGTGTTCGTCGGGAATCTAGTGCATAAGATCGGTCAAGGCCCGTTCTTACACTGAAAATTGCGAATTGCGAATTGCGAATTTTCAGATACCATTTTTGGATGGACAGCTGCTAAATTAGTACCTATGTAAAATTATATGGACAAACTGATGATGCAAAATGGCTTCTTTGGGCATACGGAAGGCACTGAAAAAGTTTCAGCCAGACTAACCCTCTACTGCTCAAAATTTTTTTTCGAAAATTTTTATTTTTACCGTGTTCAGGAGGTCATTTTGAGCAACTTTTGTTCTACGAAAAACTTTACTTCTCTTGTTTTATGTTTTTCTTGTTTCATTTTTAGTATTTTAATTTGCATTTATCTTGTTTAGTTTATGTTTGTTTTAGGTAATATTTGGCTTTCTCTACCACCTCGAGCAGTTCTCTAGGATTTCGGACATTCGATTTTTTTTGTATTTTTTAATCCGACTGAAACTTTTTTGGTGCCTTCGGTATGCCCAAAGAAGCCATTTTGCATCATTAGTTTGTCCATATAATTTTCCATACAAATTTGGCAGCTGTCCATACAAAAATGATGTATGAAAATTCAAAAATCTGTATCTTTTGAAGGAATTTTTGATCGATTTGGTGTCTTCGGCAAAGTTGTAGGTATGGATACGGACTACACTGGAAAAAATAATACACGGTAAAAAAATTTGGTGATTTTTTATTTAACTTTATCACTAAAACTTGATTTACAAAAACACTATTTTTATTTTTTTATTTTTTGATATGTTTTAGAGGACATAAAATGCCAACTTTTCAGAAATTTCCAGGTTGTGCAAAAAATCATTGACCGAGTTATGAATTTTTTAATCAATACTGATTTTTTCAAAAAATCGAAATTTTGGTCGTAAAATTTTTCAACTTCATTTTTCGATGTAAAATCAAATTTGCAATCAAAAAGTACTTTAGTGAAATTTTGATAAAGTGCACCGTTTTCAAGTTACTTACTTTACTTTACTTTATCAGCAACAGGTCTATCGACCCAACGCTGAACTAATCGAAGATTTCCAGGATGCTCGATCTTGGGCCGCTCGTCTCCAGTCGCCCACAATGTTGGCCGCTCTTGCATCTTCGTCGACTGCACACAGCCAACGCGTACGAGGCCTTCCACGAAGCCGACGACCCCGTCCAGGTTCGCTACTGAATATCGTTTTAGCCGCCCGCTCGTCCGACATTCTGGCTACATGTCCAGCCCACTTCAGCCTGTCGTGCTTGATGACTTTTACGATATCAGCATGTTTGTAGTCTTGGTACAGCTCGAAGTTCATGCGCCTGCGCCACCGGTCTCCTACTTGCTTGCCGCCGAAGATAGAACGCAGGATTCTCCGCTCGAAGACCCCAAGTGCTCTCTGGTCAGCCTCCTTTAGCGTCCACGACTCGTGACCGTAAAGAGCTACAGGGAGTATCAAGGTCCTGTACAGCGTGATTTTCGTAGGCGTCCTTAGGCTGCGGGACCTTAGCTGGCTACGAAGACCGTAGAAGGCCCTGTTTGCAGCACTAATCCGCCGTTTCACTTCGCAGCTCACATCGTTGTCGCACGTCACGAGTGTACCAAGATATACAAATTCATCCACCACCTCATATCTTTCTCCATCTATTTCCACCTCCGAAACACCATCACCTGCACTGCCACGCGCTCTGCCAGCGACCAGATACTTGGTCTTGGCAGTGTTGATGGTCAGTCCGATTTTCGCAGCTTCCCGCTTGAAAGGGACGAACGCCTCCTCCACTGAACGACGGTCGATACCAATGATGTCGATGTCGTCAGCGTATCCAAGCAGCATGTGCGATTTAGTGATGAGTGTTCCGTTTCTTTGCACGCCTGCCCTTCGCGCAGCACCCTCCAACGCTATGATGAACAGTAAGTTCGAGAGAGCATCGCCCTGCTTCAATCCATCCAACGTAACGAAAGCTTCAGATGTCTCGTTGGCTATTCGCACGCTTGATTTTGCTCCGTCGAGCGTTGCACGAATCAGTCTTATAAGCTTCGCCGGAAAGCCGTGTTCTACCATAATCTTCCAAAGTTCGTTTCTTTTGACCGAATCGTACGCCGCCTTGAAGTCGATGAACAAATGGTGTGTTTGCAGGTTGTACTCCCGGAACTTGTCGAGGATTTGTCGCAGTGTGAACATCTGATCCGTCGTTGACCGACCCGCTCGAAAACCGCACTGGTATTCGCCGACAAAGGTCTCGGTCATCGGTCTCAGCTTGCTCCACAGGATGCGGGAGAGTACTTTGTACGCTGCGTTGAGGATTGTGATGCCTCGATAGTTGGCACAATCGAGTCTTTGCCCTTTCTTGTAGATTGGGGTGACGAGCCCGTCTAACCAGTCGGTCGGAAGCTGTTCTTCGCACCAAATGCGTAGGATGATTTGGTGCAGAATCTCGGTCATCCGCGTACTCCCGTGCTTGAAAAGTTCGGCCGGAAGTCCGTCCTTTCCCGCGGATTTCCCGTTCTTGAGCTCTTTAACAGCCTTAGCTACTTCCTCCAACGTAGGCGGGTCCACAGCTTTTCCATCTTCCTCAACGTGTATCCTGTCCTCGACGATTCCCTCTCGTGCTTCACCGTTCAACAGCTGCTGGAAGTGCTCCTTCCACCTAGCCGCCACCGCAGTCTTGTCTGTCAACAGGTTGCCTTCCGTGTCGTTGCACATCACAGGGGAAGGCGTGGTTTTCCTTCTTACACCGTTGACAGTCGCGTAAAACCTCCGCTTATCGTTCGCGTTGTACTGTGCTTCCGCTTCGGCAAGTACCGTTTCGTCGTACTCCCGTTCTTTTCGGCGGTGGATTCGTTTCTCTGCTCTTCGCAACTCACTGTATCGCTCACAGTTTCGGCGCGTACCCTTAACGAGCATACGCTTCCTGGCCTCGTTCTTCTCGTCCGTCACTCGCTGGCACTCCGCATCAAACCACCCTTTGGGTTTGCGTCCTCTGGTCGTGCCGATCACTTCGGTAGCCGTTGTGTTGACGATGCTCTGGAGGGCTCCCCATTGCTCGTCCAGGTTACCCGTAGGCGCGTCCTCGTTGATCCGCTCGTCGAGCTTCCGACTGTACTCTGCAGCAACGTCGCTGCTCGCGAGGCGCTGGACGTTCAACCGCGCTATCCTCGCAGTCCGCGGGGTCAGCACGTTCGACAGCCTAGCTCGGATTTTACACGCTACCAGGAAGTGATCAGAGTCGATGTTCGGTCCTCTGTACGATCGGACGTCCATCACGTCCGAGAAGTGTCGACCATCCACCAAAACGTGATCGATTTGTGTGCACGATTCGCCATTCGGGTGTCGCCAGGTGTGCTTCCGAATGTTCATGCGCGCAAAGAAGGTGCTACAGATAGCCATTCCTCTGGCTGCGGCGAAATTGACCAAACGTAGGCCGTTGTCATTCGTGCGAGGATGAAGGCTCTCCTTGCCGATGACAGGATGGAAGAAGGCTTCCCTTCCGACCTGCGCGTTTGCGTCTCCGATGACTATCTTCACGTCGTGTCTTGGGCACTCTCCATAGGTCTTGTCAAGACGCTCGTAGAAAGCGTCTTTCTCGTCATCGGGCTTGTCGTTCGTCGGAGCGTAGATGTTGATCAGGCTGTAGTTGAAGAATTTGCCCTTTATTCTCAACACGCAGATCCGGTCATTCACCACCTTCCACTTGATGACTCGGTTCTTCTGATCCCCAATCACTACGAAACCGACTCCGTGCATCGCCTTTTCGCCGCCACTGTAGTAGATGTGGTACTTGAAAGAGGTGTTGGCGATGGGGTCCACCGCCGTGAATTCTCGCTCTCCATGACCGGGCCATCGAACTTCCTGGATGGCGGCCACATGCACGTTCAGCTTGTGCAGCTCCCGGGCAAGAAGGCCAGCACGTGCAGGATCTTGGAGAGTTCGAACGTTCCAAGTACCGAGTTTCCAATCGTTGTCCTTTTACATCGCCTGGTCTGATGCCGATTAATCCGTCCTGAATTTCTTCTTTCGTTTTTCTGAGTTGGTGATTTGCTTCGGTATGCCGCCTAACCAGGGCTGCGAATACCTAGTCTCGGGGTGGGGCTGCCACCTTGCAGCTTCCGGGACCCAGCTGCGGTTTCTCTCGACACCGTAACGGGGGCTTTTGTCTCGAAGCCTAACGGTACAGCTTCACCCTCCGAAGAGGGTGGAGCCCCCCTTACCCTGTCAGCATACTACCAAAGTTTCCACCGGGGGTTGGTTACCCGATCTCTGCAATGGTTACTAGTATCCCGGCCAGCACCGCGGGGAGGCCAGGGTATCGGAGTTACAGGACAAGAGGCTAAAGGACCACTTGGTGGGTCTATTTTATACCTACGGTACATAATGTACCTATGGTACGCGTTGTCCAGTCGTTCGCTGACCATTTTGAATTTTCCGATCTTTTCGAAAAAAATATTTTCAAAATTTTCAAATCAAGACTAACATTTCAAAAAGGCCAAACATTCAATATTACGCCCTTTTAAAATGTTAGTCTTGATTTGAAAATTTTGAAAATATTTTTTTCGAAAAGATCGGAAAATTTCACAATTTTTTCATATATTAACATTGAAAATCGGACCATTAGTTGCTGAGATATTGACGATAGAAAATGGTGGGTTGTTTGGGTGAAACTTAGAAAACATCAATTTTCCTGTTTTTAAACCTTTGCATTGCAATATCTCAGCAACTAAAGGTCGTATCAACAAAGTCCGAATAAGCAAAATATAGAGAATTTTCTCAGCTTCTCAAAAATATTTTTTTTCAAAACTGGGCAAACATGTGCACTAATTTTAAAAAATGAAAAACTGCGACTATTTTCAAAAAAGTCACTTAAATATGGCTATAACTTGAAAACGGTGCACTTTATCAAAATTTCACTAAAGTACTTTTTGATTGCAAATTTGATTTTACATCGAAAAATGAAGTTGAAAAATTTTACGACCAAAATTTCGATTTTTTGAAAAAATCAGTATTGATTAAAAAATTCATAACTCGGTCAATGATTTTTTGCACAACCTGGAAATTTCTGAAAAGTTGGCATTTTATGTCCTCTAAAACATATCAAAAAATAAAAAAAATTAAAAATAGTGTTTTTTTGTAAATCAAGTTTTAGTGATAAAAAGTTAAATAAAAAAATCACCAAATTTTTTTTACCGTGTATTATTTTTTTCCAGTGTAGTCCGTATCCATACCTACAACTTTGCCGAAGACACCAAATCGATCAAAAAATTCCTTCAAAAGATACAGATTTTTGAATTTTCATACATCATTTTTGTATGGACAGCTGCCAAATTTGTATGGAAAATTATATGGACAAACTAATGATGCAAAATGGCTTCTTTGGGCATACCGAAGGCACCAAAAAAGTTTCAGTCGGATCAGGGCCGTAGCCAGGATTTTTGTTCGGGGGGGGCTTGGGTTCAAAAATTCAAAGGATATGGAAATCAGCAAATCAGAAATACCACTCGTTTAAATTCACCTGGTTAACGGTATAATTATTGAGAAGAATTATAAAACTGTAAAATATTGTATGCAAAAAAAGATTTTAAAGAGTTTCATCTTATGTTTCTTTAAAATTAAATTGAAGAAACTGCTTCATCAAAAATCCATTGTTTTCATATAGCATGTTTCTATAAAAGAACTTGAAAAGAAAATGATTTTCTTACGTTTTCTTGGATTGTTGAAATGTAATCGAATTTTATGAAAAACTGTCCACTAGCAAATTATCTATAAATTTAAAATATTCCCTGAATAAAACTTTTAATAACAAAAATTGCCAGAAAAAATGTTAATTTATCTCACTGATGTATGTAATTTCGTAGTTCAACAACTCTGGATGAAAAACTCATGATCAAATTGGTAAATTTCTACTATCTAATTTATAACCGATGGATAATTTCTACTATAGTTTTATAGATAAAAACTGTATTACATCATTTTTTTTCATTTCTGTTATTTAACTAATAAAAATGATGTAAAATTATATTGGTTTGTATATTAAAGCAATATAACTCTGGAAACGAAATTTAACAAATTTTAGGATTTAAAAAAAAATATTTACGAAATCTGGTTCAATGAACAGTCAAGAAAACATTCCATAAGAATGTTTAAAACAATGAGATTTTTCCTGTAAACCTGATCTACGTCTGGCATTTTGCTACTAGAATTATATTTAACATTCAAAAGAAAAATAAAAGTTTTGCCCTAACATGCTAGTACGGAGCACGGAAGGAACGTAAAATTCGCTATAAAAAACGCTCAATCAATGGTCAACGGAAGAGTCACGAAAATGTTTTTGTCAGGCGGTAAGCAGCTGAAAGGGAACAGAATCAAAAAGTGGCGTTTAACGTTATTGATGAAAAAAATCAAATAATTTGAGATTGTTTATTTGAATGCGACTGAAAATTAGAAACGTTTGAAAAAAAATGTAATTGCTAAAAAAAATATTAAAAATCAATAAGGCCGTTGCAAATATTTTTCAAAGTTTCAAAGTCGAAATATCAAAGGGCAAAAAAATATTTTTTCAAAAAACTTCAAAATTTGAAAGGAAATAGAAGTCTAACCAACTGAAAACAATTAGAAATGCATTTTCCTGCGTTTAAAATCATATTTAGCATGTTTGGGATCGATCAAAAATATTTTCAATTTTTGTGGAATTCCAGTGTACAGTTTTTTTTGCGGCGAAAAAAAATCTCTTCAATATTTGGATATTTTGAAAACTAATGATTGCAAAACAACTGGGCAGGTGTGAAATGAATTTTAAAACACCTTTTTCATTCAAATGTTGAGACCATGGCTTGTTATTTCAATTTTTATATTTTTTTTATTTTTTTCCCCTCCCCTCGAGCCCGACCAGAGTCGAGGGACATAAACTTCAAAAAATATTTGCAACGGCCTAATTGTTTAAAAACGCAGAGTCGAACATTGAAAGCAGGGGTGCTCAAAGATTTTGGAGGCCGGGCCAAATTTGAAGCTCAAATGAGCATGCGGGCCAAATTTACAAAATAGATTATTTAAAAAAAGAAATTACTTTAAAAAATAATTTAAAATACTAAAAAAATACAACCAAACGTTATTATGTTTTATTTTTTTGTAATTTTTTGAGTATTTTCATTAATAAAAATAATAGAAAACATCGGTATTGTTAATATTATTGTTTAAGGTATTTGAAAAAAAAGTTTGTAGCTAAATGTACTTGTGTTTTCAATTTTGATATTTCGAAAATGATGACAGGTAATCTGAACAATGCATGTAACGACGTAATTTTATCGTTAATTTGAGAGGTGAATAATGAAAAATCGTTAAGAGCCAGAATTTTATCTTTCCAATGAAAAAAAGTGTAAGAAAATGTTTTAAGCACTTGCAAAAGTAAATTGCAATCATTATTTTCAAAAAATGTAGATTCACGAAAATTCATATTAACTTTGAATACACCCGAACATGCTCAAATGATTCTAAACGCAGAAAAATAAATAAATTTTCATATTTTTTTGATTTTTGAAAAAAAAAGTTTTGTTTCTGATTTTTCGAGCCAATTTTTAATCGTGGAGGAGGAGAGGGTTGGTCGACAAAAGCTTTGTAACATATTTTCAACAGCCTTCTTCCTCCGATTTCAACATTTTGTTGGTAGTCAGATTCGTTAACCAACTGTCATGAGTTCGAATCTCGAGGGAAGGTTTCTAAGTGCAAAGTCATTTTGAGGGTTAGTTCATAATAGGGTTATTATGACTTTTATATTATTATAGATTTCTATATATGTAAAATTTTAGTGTTTTATAAATATTTCCAGAAATGTTTTTAGTTTCACTCACATTGAAACGTGTGAATTTGTTTTTATTATTATGATTTTTGAACAAAATATTTGTGTGTGTGTGGATCAAAACATTGATAAATGATTTGTTTTTAATAAAAATATAGAATATTAACATAAAAAGTTTAAAATAAAACTTAATTTTGAAAAGTATAGAATCATTTTACAAGTGATCAACGAGACATTTTACATGATCATTCAAAATGGGCCCGCGGGCCATACTTTGATCACCCCTGATAGATTTAGTTTTTGCTGAGAGTGAAGTTTAAAATTAGGAAAGCCATTACAATAAACATTCAATTTTCAGGATTTTATTTTTTGAAAACTCAGCAATTTATAAATTGTTGAATTCAATAATAAAAATATTGGTCCATCTCAAATATTTAGGATTTCACAATTTCGAAAATAAGGTAATTCTTAAACCAAAAACAATAAAAATCCAAATTTTAAAAATTAAAATTGAGCATTTCTAAATTCAGTAATTTAAGAATTTCTAAATTCAAATATTCCAAAATACAAAGTAAAAACACTTTGAAATAAAGAAAATTAAATCTAAAATTATTTAAATTGTGAAATTTTTAAAGTTAAAATTAGGCCGCTGCGAATATTTTTTAAATTTATATCTCTCGATTCCGACCGGAAAAAAGCAAATGAAAAATATATACAAAAAAATATAAGACATGATTTTATAATTTTAAATATAAGACATGATTTTATAATTTTAAATATAAGACATGATTTTATAATTTTAAATGTGTTTTAAAATGCATTTTGTACCAGTTGTTTTGCATCCTAAGTTTTCAAAATAACCGGCTAGTGACGAAATCTTTTTGTCTGTACTGTACATCGAATTTTTTGTATTATTGACGTAAGAAAATGCACTTCAATGGTGAGAAGTTATTTGAAACAAATATTTTATTTGTCCTTCGATTTTCCAGACGAGTTGCAGGGAGGTAGAAATATATAATTTAAAAAAATGTATTTTTAGATTTTTATTATTATTTTAAAATCAAAACTCTGAAATTCTAAATCTAAAGATGCCAGAAATTCAAATTTTCAGAAAATCAAATGTTTGAAAACAGAAAAGCATAAAATAAAATATTAATTAGAAATTAAATAATTTCAAATTTCAAAAATCACTTAAGACACGCTCCAAATATAAACTCCATAATAAATTCCCAGGACCCGTGATGTAGGAGCAAGCGTGGTTACCTCTCACCCAGTCGGCCTGGGTTCGATCCCAAAAGGTCCCGGTGGCATCTAAAGGTCGTCAGTTTTGAATCCGGGGTGGATGGAAGCTAAGGTGTACAAAGAGGTTTGCAATTGCCTTAACAATCATGCCTTCGGACACCTACTTTCGAGTAAGAATCTCGCATTCGAGAACGCCAAGGCAATGCTGTAGAGCGAATAATTTAGATTTAGAATAAATTCAAGAATTTAAAAAATCCATAAAATTTTAAAAATACTAGAAAAAATATTTTGAGAATTTTTAGTTTTGATTTAATAAATATTTATGAAAAATAAGGTATATTTTGAAAAATGTAGAAAACAAACCTTTTGGAAATATATTGAAGGTCCCCAAAGGAAGTCTCGATAATCTAACATTTCGATTATCGATTTTAGATAATCGATTCATGAAAAATAAAAAAATAGTATTTTTATTTACTTGATGTTAAATCAAATTTGGCTTCTGCCACCTCATTTCAGTCAAATTCAATATTTCATCACCGCCATTCCCTAGTAACATTTTTAAACTTACAGGTTTTATCATGGTTCTGAAAACCCTCATACGGCCTAAAAAGGCTTTTATGGCCTAATTAAAACCTAAAATGTTACAAGGGTTATGACCACTTTCTTAAAATCACTTTAGAAAAGTTAAAATGCCATTTTTTCCTGTATGATGCCGTACAAGCTCGAAAAAAAACAAATTTTTTCGTGATTCGATTATTCGAAGTCAAATTTTTGCAAGGTCCGCGGGCAATCGAGGCTGGGCTGAACTTTATTTGACCTAGGCGCTCTTTTAGACACTTGTCCATCTTTCTTCTTTGAAAGATAGCCCAACGTCTCAGTGTAGGATAAATTTAGCACCAAAGTAAATTGTAAACGTAAACGAGGCGAATAAAATGTCACTGGAAAAAAAATGTTCAAATATGCAGCTCAATTGTTAAATATTGGGTCTATATTCCACAAAGTTTTTGCCCGGCAATGGAAGCAAAAATTACATAGTTTGATCAATGTATTCTAGATTCTCTATCTAACCATCTACTTCTGGGAGTATGAAAGAAAACTCACAATCATCGATTTGAGGGTTTTGTTTTCGATAGCACATTATAAAAAATATGGAAAAAATTTCGGGGGGGGCTGCAGCCCGGTAGCCCCCCCCCTGGCTACGGGCCTGAGTCGGATTAAAAAATACAAAAATTAAAATTGAAGAAATAAGACCGATTTCGTAGAGAATTGCTCCCTCCTATCATTACATTTTGCCTATCTAATTTTTTCATGTTTTTACAGTAACTTTTTCAATTTTTTGCATGTTTTTCACTTTTTTTGCTATAAAATGGAACCATTTTCATTTAAATTGTAAATAAATGCGTAGAGGCATAGTCTAGGGCACTAGAAAAATTACTGCATACTTTTTTTTACTAAAAATATAGGAAATGTTAGTAAAAAACACAGCCAAAGTTGACCCCTAAAAAAATTACATTTTTAAAAACATTGGCAAAGTCACATAAAACAAGTCAAACTTCCAACCCTAAAATTTTCCAAAATTTTAAAAGTTCTTCTTTCCAATGCTTTTTGAAGATCGAAAATTTTAAAAGGGATAATTTTGTAGAGGATTCTATTTTTTTTTTTTTGAGTGGTCCTATAAGCTAGGGACCCAATGTTTATAGAACCTTTTCAAATAAAACTCTGAAATTGTTCTCTTAAATGTAGAGCGCCAAATTTCCCGTCCCGGGAAAAAAATTCCCGGGAATTCCCGAAAAAAAGTATTTCCCGTTGCTCGGGAAATTTGTAAACTTCCCGGGAATTCCCGAAATTCAAGCGGAAGTATACATTTCTTAAATTTTTGGAACTATTTTTTGAAAATGCTCTGAAAAAATAATAAATGAACAAACTCAACATGATTTTGTTCAATTAAATGTATTGTTTGATTTATATATAAGTTATAAAGGTCCCATTATGAAAGGGGTGGTTTTCTCTTAATTGATTTCTCCAATGTGTTGCGTTTGATTGTCCAAAACGTTCTGATTTTATTGTAATCGAAAAGTCCCCCAGAGCCTCACACATGAGGTACTGAGGTTTTGCTCACTGAGCATTAATCGAGCTATTTACTTGCTTTAATCGCGGCGAGGTAAACGAATTTTAGCTTTGTTCGCAGTTTGGGTTACTGTTGTCGGCTGTGCTGACGATTTTGGTCGATCAATTATGCGGAAAGCAATTTCCGTAACTTATATTATCAGAAATTATGATATCAGAATTATTTCTGATAATATTATTTTTTTTTCCTCACCTCCAAATTAAAATTAAGATTTTTTTACGTTTTTGTTTATCATGATCAAATGAGATGAAAACGAATTTGTGCAAAAAGAATTAATTCAATTGGTTGAATACCTAGTACCAACCTAGTACTACACCCTTACCAAAAATCATGACTTTTTGAGTTCCAAATCCCACTTTTCATACGATTTTTTCAGTTCAACCCATATAACCATTTTTATGGTTGTAGTACCTGAACTCAATATTCTGGTCACAGAGGCAAGTTTAAAATTTCCCATCAAAAACGTTACTTAATCCACCTTAAGGTGGTTGGTGCCTTCCTCGCATTCATGTTGTATTTTAGGTGGTATTTACAAATTAATTTAAGAGTTTTTTTTTTATTTTTTTTTCCTTTTTTTTAATTATTGATTTTACTTGAACAGCAATTTTCAATTCTTTTTTTTACCAACTCTTCAAAATAAAGGTGAAAAGTCTCATGAGTTATATATTTCAGTAAAAAGTTCGTGTAAATCTTTGTCGAGACAAAATGATGCAGCAACATAATTAATACAGATTTTTTCCAGAAGAGACGCAGACACTGCTTAAGCGATGTGGCAATAGAGCTTTATGACGTTTCGCGTACGCACACTAGCGCACCATCTGATTTTGCTGGCCGGACAAAATTTAACCTCAATCTTTTTTGTGTACGTACACGCAATAAATGCGCACGTAGAAACCTCTATAGAGCTTTATGAAGTTTCGCGTACGCACACTAGTGCACCATTTGGTTTTGCTGCCTGACAAAATTTAATCTCACTTTATTGTCGTGTACGTACACGCAATACATACGCACATAGATTACTCTATAGGGCGATACGCATGCAAGGGGGTGTGGCTGCCAATCCCCCGCGTGGTCAAAAAGTCAAAAAGACCCGGCCTTTGAGGTTATGCAAAAATCACCCTTTTTTTGTAGCTACAAAAAAACTTTTTCTTGGTATAACTTTAAAAGTACTTCACTAAACAGAATAAAAATTAATAGGGTCATAGGGGACCCCAAAACGAACAGAATAAGGCGGATCCGGCCAAAATCGGTACAGCCAGTTCTGAGATAATCGTGTGGGAAAAAAATCATGTCTACACACATCCCCACAGACATTTGTTCAGAATTTGATTCGATAGGTATACGTGAAGGTATTTCTAGGAGTCGTATTTAAGAAGTTCATTTTTCGAGTGATTTTATAGCCTTGCCTCAGTGAGGTGAGGAAGGCAAAAATACCAAAATACATTTTCTTGTAGTTGAATGATTTTTAACATGCAGTCAAGCTGTTAATTGATCTTCACACTTATTTAAACCATTAATGTTGATGTCCTGTACAATTTTGTTGCATAAAATTAATTAAAGCCAAGATCTGAAGGCCACGTGGTTTATGCACGATTCATTGCCGGGTTGTTTTGAAACCGCTTTGAGTCAGGGGTATTCAAAAATACCTGGAAAGCAAAATATGAATGTTTTGTTTATTAGGCCGATGCAAATATTTAAAAAAGTTTTTGTCCTCGGCCCTGGCCGAGGTCAAGGGGGCAAAAAAATAAAAAAATATAAAAATTGAAATAACAAGCCATAGTCTTCACATTTAAATGAAAAAAGTGTTTTAAAATGCATTTTACACTAGTTCAGTTGTTTTGCAATCATTAGGTTTCACAAAATCTAAGATCTGACAAAAACAAAAATTGTATCGAAAAAAAAGATTATGCATCGAAAATTTTCAAAAAATATTAAGATTTTTTAATAAACCCAAACATGCTAAAAATGATTTTAAACGCAGGAGAATGTATTTTAATTTGATTTCAGTTGGTTGCACTTGAATGTTCATTGAAATTTTGAAGTTTATTGTAAAAATATTTTTTTTGCCCCCTGATTTTTCGGGCCAATTTTGAAGGGGGGGGGGGGTGACAAAAACTTTTAAAAATATTTGTACCAGCCTTAGACCTTTAAAATAAACTCCAGAATAGTACACTCAACCCCCGGTGGTTGGTCACTTTTTCGTTTGACACTTTTTTAGTTTGTACCCCGTTGGTTGGTAAAAGTCAAACTAAAAAGTGACGAACTGTCACTTTTTACACGGCACTCACGCACATTATCAAACCAAACGTTTGGTAGTGTGTATGAACTCCGTGTAAAAGGGGTGTCAAACTAAAAAGTGACCTCGTTCGTTTGACAACAGTAGGTGTCAAACCATCGGGGTTTGAGTGTACAACAAAACAAACTTGATCAATCGCCAAACCTGCTTGTCGTGATTTTAACACTATTTATTTTTATAACTTGTAATGTGAATATGTGATTTATCATTTTTGTAACACTAGGTACATTGAAATTTTTTATTTTCTTACTTTTAAAATCAAATTCGAGATCTTGTCGCCATTTTGGATTTATGTTTAAAAAAATTTCTGACTTTAAAAATAACTTCTAAAAATGAATCTATTTTTTCAGGCGTGAACCCGTACCGCTGCCGCGTACGGGATGGTTGTCCGGCCGCATTCCACAATCCGTGGTTGCGCAACAAGCACGAACGGATATGCCGCGGCGGCCCGGAGAAGAAAACGGATCCCGAGGAGGGCAAGTGTCGCCGCTGTGGCAAGGAGCTGGACCGGCAAACTATGCTGCACGTTTGCGAGGGATTCCAGATGGAGCAGGAGGAAAAGGTGATCAAGTGGAGTTACACGAAGGAGGTCGAGCCGAGTTCTGTGAAGGTGGAGAGTGTTGATGTTAAGGTTGAGGAGAAGAAATCTGTAGACGAGGAAGACCTGTTGGAGGTTACGTTTGAACAGCCGGTAGACCTTAGGTTCTTTTGCGAAGCCTGTGGCAAAGAGTTCAACTCGAGCGAACTTCGGAACAAGCACACTTCAAGCTGTGACAAAGCGTTGCCATATCAGTGCCGACTGTCGGCCGAGTGTCCGGAGCGGTTTGCGAATGCCCAGTTCCGTCGGAACCACGAAGTCATCTGTGGCAAATCGCGACGACTTGGGGGCAAGTCGGCCAAGGTTGAACTGGTGGCTTGTCGGAGCTGTGGAAAGGTGTGCAACGGCAAGCAGTTGCTACGGGTTCACAGAGAGCTTTGCGGCCCGGAAGTGGAGCTTCCCGCAGAATTGAGGTGCACGGTTTGTTCGGAGGTTTGCGATAGTGTGGAGAAACTGCAGGAGCATTTGGATGAGCATAATCGTAAGTTGATCTTTAGGAACTACTCTTGAAGTTGAATAATATTAAAATCTTCTTGCAGGAGAGAAATTTCTCAAATGTCGCGCATCGGCAAACTGTTTGGAATCTTTCAAGCAACAAAGAACCAGAATCGATCACGAGCTGGAATGCACCGCCGCAGGCCAGACCATCTGTTCAAAATGTTTCAAACTCTTGCCGAACCCCGACTCCCTCGAAGATCACGAAGACTCCTGCCAAGGAGACGAGTTTATCTGCCGACTTTGCGACGCTACTTACAGCGATGTCCTCGGCCTGCGGAAGCACCTGCTGAACCACGAAAATCCCGGCCGGCACGCGAGATGGTGGGAAAAGCCAACCCGCAATCCGGTGATGCCGAACCGGCAACGGTACAGCTGTGAAAATTGTGGCCAGGAATTCGTCACTCAGGAAGAGCTGCAAAAACATCCCGCCCTTTGCAAGTTCGTTTACCGCTGCGCCGAGTGTCCGGCGGCCTTTGCGAAGCCGCTTTCGTTAAAATTTCACGAAAATATGCACAGTGGCGCTAAACCGTTCGAGTGTCGCAAGGAGGGCTGTACAAAGGGATTCGCGAATCCTTATCATCGGCGGGCCCACGAAGAGCTGTGTGGTACCAGCAAGGCGGAGGAACATCTGAAGAAGGTCGAGCAGGGCGGGACGTCGACTGCGGCGAAGGTGTTTCCCTGTCCGCATTGTACGGCCACGTTCAAAGCGGTCAACGAGTTGAAGTATCACGTGAATGAGCATAAAGGTAGGTGGTTGGGTTGGGATGGTTTGGAAATTTGGCTTAAATATCCTTAATGTCAAATAACAACTCGATATAAAATTTGCCTTTACCTCAACTTAAAAATTAACTGATAAAAATTAATAATTTAAAACAAATAACCCAATATTGTCAAAACATAATAACCTAATAACTTAATAACCTAATAACTTAATAACTTAATAACTTAATAACTTAATAACTTAATAACTTAATAACTTAATAACTTAATAACTTAATAACTTAATAACCTAATAACTTAATAACTTAATAACTTCCGCCTCGTAAGCGGTAGATCGGGATTCAAATCCCGGCTCGGACCAACACAACTGGTGATCTTTTCCCTTCTGGAATCGATTGCTTAGTAAAGGGAAGGTAGTGTATCGTCACAAACTGGACCTTATCACGACACCTTAGGGAGGCGACCTATGGAATGTTATCATTAACCCTAACATGTTAACATTAAGTTGAGAATGAAACTGCCACTGAATCCGCTTTGTAAATGCCGGCCCCGATACTCTTCAAGGGTGTTCCCCTCAGGAACTGGGAAAGATTTACTTTACTTAATAACTTAATAACTTAATAACTTAATAACTTAATAACTTAATAACTTAATAACTTAATAACTTAATAGCTTAATAACTTAATAACTTAATAACTTAATAACTTAATAACTTAATAACTTAATAACTTAATAACTTAATAACTTAATAACTTAATAGCTTAATAACTTAATAACTTAATAACTTAATAACTTAATAACTTAATAACTTAATAACTTAATAACTTAATAACTTAATAACTTAATAACTTAATAACTTAATAACTTAATAACTTAATAACTTAATAACTTATTAACTTATTAACTTAATAACTTATTGACTTTATAACTTAAAAAGGCCGTTGCAAATATTTTTCAAAGTTTATGTCACACCCTGGCCTGTAATAGAGTCGAGGGACATAAACTTCAAAAAATATTTGCAACGGCCTAACTTAATAACTTAATAACATAAAAACTTAATAACTTAATAACTTAATAACTTAATAACTTAATATCTTAATATCTTAATAACTTAATAACATAAAACTTGAAAACATAAAAAACTTGAAAAGCTTGAACCACTCGATAAACTTGAGTAACTTGACAAACTTGAAAAACTTGCCAAACTTAAACTTGACAAACAAACTTGAAAAACTTGAAAAGCTTGTTAAACTTGAAAAACTTGAAAAACCTGAAACACTTGAAAAACTTGAAAATCTTGAAGCGCTTGAAAAACTTGAAAAACTTGAAAAACATGAAAAACTTGAAAAACTTCAAAAATAAAAAAATAAAAAAACGTTGAAAAATAAAAAAACGTGAAAAACTTGGAAAATTTAAAACAAAAACGTAAAAAACCTAAAAAAATTTCAAAACTTGAAAAAATTAAAAAAAAAATGAAAAACTTGAAAAATTTTGAAAAACGTGAAAAACTTGGAAAATTTGAAAAAACTTGGAAAACTTGAAAGACTCAAAAAACTTGAAAAACTTGGAAAACTAGAAAAACTTGAAAACCTTGAAAATTTTAAAAATGTGAACAACTTGGAAAATTTGAAAAAACTTGGAAAACTTTAAAACCTTGACAAACTTGAAATTCTTGAAAAAATCGAAAAACTTGAAAACCAGATAAACTTGAAATACTTGAAAAATCAAAAAAACTTGAAATGCAGTAGTTGTTAGGTAACTGGGCTGAGAGCCCAGTCACCGAATGCTGCTCGTTATCTGGGCTGAACAGAAAATAACGAGGGGACCACCGATGCATAATATTTTCCAGATGAAATATAAAAATAAAAGTTACTCAAATCTATTTACAATGCTTAATCTTCATATTTCTTTAATTGTAACTTTTAAACAAAATTGTAAATTAAACAAAAGTTTGAAAATGTTTTTTTTATTTATTGAATATGATTTTTGCATCCATTAACCCCTAGGTAATTTTGGTTTGTTTTGGTTTTTTGACGTTTGTCTGCATTTTAACTGGGCTACGGCCCAGTTATCGAGCGCCTGGCTTAGAAGCAGCCCAGTTAAACAACGCCCAGTTACCGAACAACCACTGTACTTGAAAAACTTGAAAAAAATTAAAAACTTTAAAAACTTCGAAAACTTTAAAAATATTAATAACTTGAAAAATTGTAAAAACTTGAAAAAAAATGAAAAACTTGAAAAACTTGAAAAACTTGAAAAACTTTAAAAACTTTAAAAACTTTAAAAACTTTAAAAACTTTAAAAAACTTGAAAAACTTGAAAAACTTTAAAAACATGACTAACTTGACAAACTTGTAAAACCTGAAAATAATAAAAAAAAAATGAAAACTTGATAAACTTTAAAAACTTGAATAACTTGAAAAACTTGAATAACTTGAAAACTTGATAAATTTGAAAAACTTGAAAAATTGGAAAAACTTTCAAAACTTGAATTACTTGAAAAACTCGAAAAACTTGAAAATAAAAAAAAAATGAAAAACTTTAATAACCTTCAAAATTTTATTAAATTTTAAAACTTTAAAAACTTAAAAAAAATTAAAAACTTAAAAAAAAAATTAGAAACTTAAAAAAAAATTAAAAACTTAAAAAAAATAAACTGTGAAACTGTTAGGAAAACAAATGGGTTAATTTTTCGCAAATTCACCAATACCCTTAATTTTTCAGCAAACGAAATGTTCCCGTGCCGGCAATCCGACGACTGCCAGGAAACCTTCACCACTCGCGGCTTCCGCCTCAAGCACGAGGCCATCTGTGGCAAACTGGCCGTGCCCAAGCAGCCCCGCAAGGTCGAACTGATTGCGTGCAAGGACTGCGGCAAGGTGTTTAGCAATTTGCAGTATCTGCGAATTCACAAGCAAAAGTGCGCCGGAAGTGAGGAGGGACCGCCGTCGAATCTCAAGTGTACGCTGTGTACGGTTATCTCGCCAGATGTGGAAGCACTGCAGGAGCATCTGGACGGGCACAACCGGGAGAAACCTTTTCAGTGTCGGATTTCGAAGGCGTGCAGTGAATCGTACATTAACGAACGTCAGCGAGGCAATCACGAGCTGGTGTGTAACGCCGACGGGCAGGTAATTTGCCAGCGATGTTTCAAGCTGTGTTCATGCTTGGAAACGCTGAAGAGCCACGAGAAAATTTGCCGCGGGACGGAGTTTCCGTGCAGACTTTGTGAGGTTGTCCTGCGCACTCGGAACTCACAGCTGGTGCACTATCTTCGGCACGATAACGAGAAAAGGCAATCGAACCGAATGCATGTCTGTCCCAGCTGTGATAAGCAGTTCCATAAGAGGTAATGTGGTAGGCCGTGAAGCTTTCGCATTGGAATTCATGTAATTTTACAATTTTGCAGGACCAATTTCCTCTTGCATTTGAAGGAGCACAACATCGACCCAAGTGATTTGAAACTCAAGTGTGAAATCTGCGCTGCTACGTTCAAAGCGATGAAAACAATGGAAATACATATGAATTGCCATAAAGGTAAGATCACCAAAATATACATAACATCTAATGTAATTTTACATTTAAATTTACATTCCCCAAGGCATCAAATCGTACAAGTGTCGCTACCAGGGCTGTGAGGAGGCTTTCTTCCAGTCAACAGCACGGGAGGTCCACGAGCAGAACTGCACTAAGGTGTCCCTAACGTGCGATATTTGCGAACTTAAGCTGGTCTGTATGCGTGATTACCAGCTGCACATCAGGTCGCACGATGCGGCGAACAGCTTGGAAGGGCTGTAATGTAAGATTATTGATTTTTTATTATGTTTTGCTTTGATTTAAATTTTTATATGTGTTATTATTATTTTAACAGTTGCTTACGTTTTCAAAAAATCATCTGTTTATCGCTGAATTTGAAAAAAAAACAATGATTTTTATACTTAAGAAAGAAATGCCCTACTTGTTAATGCAATTACATCACTAGTCTACAAATTTCGCCTATACATTTCGAAGGGGAAACATGAACTGTGCGGTGACGTGCAATTTATTTTTTTCTATAATATTTAGACAGAACCCAATGATTTTTCTCCATAGTTTGTTTGAAGACTTTGCAATAACGATGAACCACCCTAATTTTACATACACACTATGGAAAAAAATATTTTTTCAATTTAAAATTGCAGCCCTGTTTTAAAAATCCAGAAACAAAAAGGTCTATTAATTAATGAAACATTCTGAGTAACGATTATTCATTTAGGTTCTTGTTGATTTTTTTTATTCATCGAACGAAGCGAAAATTTTCATGCTTTTGCACTTCATTAGAGTTTTTCTTTTAAAGAAAAATACCATATTTTTCGAAAATACTCAAATTTTCAAAATTTGCAATATGGGTATCAAACGTAGCGAAATTTTGCATGCTCCAAACATACAATCAAATTTTGTATGCTTCATATAAAATATTGCTTCGTTTGATACCCACACATATTGCAAATTATAGAAATCTAAATATTTTAAAATATTACGATATTTTGTGAAATTTTTAGTGGATTACAAAAAAAACATTCAATATTTCGCTTCCTTTGCGAATTTTGAAAATTTTAGTATTTTCGAAAAATAAAGTAGGTATTTAGTGAAAATTTGAGTACAAAACTAAAATAAACTGTAAATGCATTTCAAATTTTGTTTCGTTTGATACCCATATTGCAAATCATGAAAATTTTCATGTACTTTCGAAAAAAGTCGGTATTTCGTGAAAAATCTAGTTTTTTTTTTAAAATCCAATTTTGTGAAAATGCATAAACAATTTCGATTCGTTTGAAACCCATATTGTAAATTATAGAAATTTGAGTATTTTCGAAAAAAATACGGTATTTTGTGAAAATTTTAGTATTAAAAAAATCTTTAATGAAGTGAAAAAGCATATTGATTTCTCTTTGTTTGATACCCATAAATATGAAAATATGAGTACTTTAAAAAAATGCGGTATTTTGTGAACAATTTGTAGTAGGTATTTATGCTTTGAAACGTTTTGTAAAAATGATTCTTAGTGAAAGTATTGAAAAATTTAACATAATTTGGTTGAATAAAGTCGATTTTTGAATAATTTTTTTACAACAAATACTTTAAGTTATGAAAATGACGATATTTTGTGAACATTTCGTTTTTTATAGAAAAACTCTTATCTAATATTTTTTTTTACCAAATTTGGTGTCGTTTGATACCCTTTTGAAAATAATACATATTTCAGTATTTGAATAAAACACGGTAGTTTGTGATAATATGATAGATTCAAGAAAAAATCTAATGTGTAATTTCTTTGAAATTTTCTGTTCTTGCTTTTCTTATTGCAAATTGCGAAAACATTATTATATTTTTTAAATTACAGTATTTTTTTTATTTTTTTTTGTATTTTAAACAAAAAATTCTGGTTCAATGAAAATTTTCACATCATTTTGCGTTTTTTACACCCAAATCTTGTTTCGTTTTGAAAGTTATAGAAAATGCTGGAATTTTAAAAAATACGATGTTATATGAAAATTTCAGTATTTTGCAGAAATTTTTTTTTGTCAGTTGGTACGAAATTTTGCATCGTTTGATAACAATATCGCATTTTTTCTGTATTTCGAAAAAAAATGATGTTAGATGAATGTTTTTGATTTTGGTATTTACTTGTAAGGCTATCGCGAACAATCTTGATAACTCAGCACTCAGGAGGAAGCAACTGTTGCGTTAAGTGATAGAAAAACCACGAAGATTTCGAGAAAGAATAGGAATGTATTTTTTTTGTCAAATTTGAATAAGATTTTTCAAATGAAAAAAAAAAAGAGATCATTAAATTTGGGTAATTCTCTACCAACTCACACGAAATCGGGAAAAGTTGCTCAGACCCCTCTTCGATTTGCGTGAAACTTTGTCCTAAGGGGTAACTTTTGTCCCTGATCACGAATCCGATGTCCGTTTTTTGATATCTCGTGACGGAGGGGCGGTACGACCCCTTCCATTTTTGAACATGCGAAAAAAGAGGTGTTTTTCAATAATTTGCAGCCTGAAACGGTGATGAGATAGAAATTTGGTGTTAAAGGGAATTTTATGTAAAATTAGACGCTCGATTTGATGGTGTACTCAAAATTCTGAAAAAACGTATTTTTCATCGAAAAAAACACTAAACAAGTTTTAAAAATTCTCCCATTTTCCGTTACACGACTTTAAAAAATTTTGGAACATGTCATTTTATGGGAAATTTAATGTTTAATTTATCTACATTGACCCAGAAAGGTAATTTTCTCGTTTAGAACAAAATGTTTCATTTTAAAATTTCGTATTTTTTCTAACTTTGCAGGGTTATTTTTTAGAGTGTAACAATGTTCTACAAAGTTGTAGAGCACTGCCGCTCCAATCTAGTCCGTCCCATATGTAAAAAGTGAGTGCTGAGATATTGCCGTGAGAAGCCCAAAAAATGTTTCACCTTTTTTTACATTTCTAATCACAAATTTTTACATACTTTTTCAACAACTATTTCAATATTGGTTCAAAAAGCACCCCTTTCCTAAAATTGATTAAAAAATTTTGAAATTTTAAGGTAAATTTGGTAAATTTTCGTGCTGGGACTGACCTGACTTTATTTATCCATCAATAAAGGCAAGTCTGTCTGTTTATCAAGGTAGGCTTGAACATTCACAACAGAAATTTGCCTGTCATTTGTTGGTTTGTTTTGGTAGTTTTCCAAGTTATTTTTATCAAAGATTTAAAAGTTTGATTGTTTCAAGTTAATTTAATTCGGCAGATGATTTTAGAAAATTTCCTGGCTACAAAAATGTAACCAGCAACGTTGTATTATTTCTTTACCTTTTGTAGCAGAACAAATGAATATTTTATTGCATGTATCAACATCTGGATCCTTGAATTGAGTAACCCAGAATCGTTGAACGGAAGGGGAACCTAATCCAGAACCAGACCATGGATATTCATTCAAGAAGGAATAGTACTGATTTTTCTGAAAATTAGCTCAATGGTATGTCGTTTTTTTTATTACTGTGGTTATCCCAAGCATGAGGAAAAAAATGCAGTTTTCGATAATCGACAAAATTCAAAATATATCGTAAACATGACAACTTTATGTGTTTTGAAGTTCTGCTAGTACTTAAGTACATAGTCTGTATAAAAATAATAATTACACAATTTTTTCTATTGATTTGTGAGACATTTCCATACAAGGAACTGACTTGCCTTTATTTTGCATATGGGACAGCACCAAAGTGATTTTTGTTTTGGAATTTTTAGAACAAACATAACTTTTTTATTAAATAGGCTTAAAGTAGATGTTAAAACAAGACAATTCTTAGGTTTATCTCAAAATCGACAAAAATACATATTGAACGGACTTGCTTCGAGCGGCAGAGCAGACAATAACAAAAATTTTGATTTATAGACATAAGGGGTTCGCTTGTAAACATCACGAGTTATCGCAATTTTACGAAAAAAAGTTTTGAAAAAGTTACTTTTTGCGTTTCTCTTTGTTTCGTCGTCCGTGTTTGTCGCGGGTGACCATTAGGGACATAGGGAAATGAAATGTTCTGGGAGAAATTTCAAACACCCAAAGTCATTCAAAGATAAGGTTGAAAAACTTGTAGTTTTTCTTTGGTGCTGGCACTTTTCTTGTACCGAACTAGCACAAACATAACAAAAACTACCAGATTATTATCAACGACAGTTTTACAATACTTATGATTGTTATAAGTCTCGTTTTTTGCCAAAATTATTTGAAATTAATTCCAACCTTGTTCTTGCATAATCTTGTTGCTCGATTGGAACCCCGATTTGACAGTTCGATTGGAACCCTGAAATGACATTTCGCCTCTCCATATAGGCTCTCTAGTGACCATGAACGGCCATGATCGATGACGACCAACTTTTTCAAAACTTTTTTTTTTTGTAAAATCGCGATAACTCGTGATGTTTATAAGCAAACCCCTTATGTCTATATATCATTTTTTTTGTAATTGTCTGCTCTACAACTTTGTAGAACATTGTTGCACTCTAAAAAATAACCCTGCAAAATTAGAAAAAAACACGAAATTTTAAAATGTTTTTTTTTCTAAATGAAAAAATGACCCTTCTGGGTCAATGTAGATTCGAAAAGTACATTAAATTTCCCATAAAATGACATGTTCCATAATTTTTTACAGTCCAGTAACGGAAAATGGGAGAATTTTTAAAACGTTTTTAGTGTTTTTTCGATGAAAAATACGTTTTTTTCGGAATTCTGAGTACGCCATCAAATCGGGCGTCTAATTTTACATAAAAGTCCCGTTTCAGGCAGCAAATTATTGAAAAACACCTCTTTTTCGCATGTTCAAAAATGGAAGGGGTCGTACCGCCCCTCCGTCACGAGATATCAAAAAACGGACCTCGGATTCGTGATCAGGGATAAAAGTTCCACGCAAATCGAAGAGGGGTCGGGGCAACTGCTGTGTGAGTTGGCGGAGAATTACCCATTTTTATGATGTTTCAATAAATTGCAGTATAATAAATAATAGTTTTCTGTTATTTGTGGCAAAATATATATTTATATTTGTTAATTTTCAAAGAATCAAGTTAAATAAAAAACAGAGATAATAAAACAGAAAGAATGAAACAAAACATTTTCATTCAGCGTGCATTCATTCCGCATGATCCTACCTGGTGCCGGCCTTTCCACCTTTCTACAGGTGAGCAGCACAAACATAAGAAAAAACAACCTGTTGCGTTTGTATGTTTTTTTTTTCTATGCTCGCCTTTATGCTTCCACCAGTAAACCTGTCAGTGCGCGGCTTGTTGTCGTTTGTCATTAAAAACCAAAGCATTTGCGCGACGTCTACCTAGTGGCTTCCATGGCAACCCGTTTCTTAGGAAAGCGGTAAACAGAAATTTTTCACTCTGGCTTCCAGAATTGAATTGAAAGACGGGCGATTTTTTCAACCAAATTTTTGAAGCTGCTGAAAATGGCCGATTCCGAGTAGCTTGACGTAACGGAACCGCTGTGGTGCAGCGTTGGCGCGTGTGGAACAATGAGCGGCGATAAGGTAATTACAGGTTTCCGTTATATTATCCGGTTGAATCGAGGGTTTCTTTTTCGTTTCAGGTTCTCTATCGGAACGAGGAACCGCACGGACAGGGAGATGCGTACTTTCTGTGGCAAACGGGCGGTTCGGCCCAGCTTATGGCCACGACCGGAAGCGATGGAACGGTGGCGATCTCCAATCGGCAGGGACAGCTCATCGAGCGGATTGTGCTTCAAGGGTAAGGCTGGCGGTATCGATCGGTTTTCTTGGCCTTGGGATGGGTAAAGGTTTAGAAGTTGGTGTGAGTCATGGCTTGGAATTGCTTTGGTACTTCTCGGACATGATAGACGTCAGAACAAAATATGGACTAGCTGTATAGCTCTAACGAAACGCGTAAGTTCTACAAGAAGCTCAACAAAATTTATTGTTACAGCCTCTGCGCCGGATTTGCTTGGGATCGAGACGGAGATCTACTTGCTATCATCACCCAAAACTCACCTCAGTTGATTCTATGGGATGCTAACTCCCAGAAGAAGCAAACTGTGGATATTGGTTTGAGGGATCCACCCAGCTGTATCGTTTGGTCCAAACGTGGCATGCTACTTGCTGTGGCCACAGCTAGAGGGAACCTGTCGATCTACAACCACCTGACCACCAAACGTATCCCAATTCTGGGCAAACACACCAAACGCATAACATGCGGAGCCTGGTCAACGGAAAACGTGCTAGCTTTGGGAAGCGAAGACAAGTTCCTCTCGCTGAGCAACGAAGAAGGCGACACGCTGAGGTCGGTCCAGCTGCGGGACAATCCTAGCGATATGCACTTTGCCGAAATGAAAACCGACGAACGAGTTCCGGGCGAGAACACCATCTCGATGATTCTGGGCAAACGGACGCTGTTCCTGTACCACCTGCCCGAGCCGGACTCACCGACGGAGTTGGGCTTTCAACAGCGGTACGGATCGCTGCTGCAGCACAAGTGGTTCGGCGATGGGTACGTACTGCTTGGGTTCAGCCAGGGTCACGTAGTTGCTATTTCGACCCATCCGAAGGAAGTCGGCCAGGAGCTGTGGCAGGTGAAGAATCATCGGGACTCGCTGAACAGTATCGCGGTGTGTAAGGAGCTGGAGCTGATTGCGTCCTGTGGGGATAACAAGTTAGTGTAGTCTTTAAAAATCTACCTTAGTTGTCTAATTGTAACTGTTTTTAGCGTCAAAATTCACTCCATGTCGAATCTGCAAGAAACGGTCAAGATCCTCACATTACACGATCAAGCCGCGATGAAGAACATCGAGTGGAGCTCCGACGGCCAACTACTGGGCGTCACCACTTCGCAAGGCGCTGTCTGCGTGTTCGTTACCAAACTTCACTCCCTGTACGCCGTTTCGCCTCCACGGATCGCTCTGCTCTCGAGCCTTGCCGAAGTGGCCATCCATCACTACGCGCCGGATAAGGTCAAATCAGCGCCGACGATGATCACGCTGGAGATCGAGCCTTCCTTTCTAGCGATCGGACCGTACCATCTGGCTTGCGGCATGAACAACCACGTGTGGTTCTACGATCTGGGACGATCGCTGAACGATAGTCCGCTGCTGCTGGGTGATCGCGAGTACATGTCCGAGATAAAGGAGGTTTCGCTAAGTTCTGAGTACTGTGCGGTTCTGTGTGGCGGTCAGATCATGCTGCATCCGGTAGGTTGATCGGAAGTGGTGATCTTGAACTTGATCTTACGAATTGAACTTTCAGATTGAGTCTTCAAACGAGACTACCCTGAATCGAGAGCCGAAAATTTTCCCAGATGAGATACGTGGCATGGCGGAGTCGGTGATCACGTGTTTGGCGTTGACGAACGACTTTCTTTGCTTCGCTACGGATGTGAGTTCCTAATACAATCAAAGCTATAGCTAACTTACGAAACCCTTTCTCAACAGCTCGGCAACATTGTGCACTTTTCGCTGGAGCGTTGGTCAACGGTAGTTCAGTTTCGGCACCAGGTCGGTATCAAAGCCCTTCACACCGACCTGGATGGCACACGGCTGGTGTTTATCGACGATCACAATCACGGGTACGTGTACATCTCCGCAACGGAGGAAACCATACGGATTCCTGAGTTTCCCAAGCACACGATCGGCGTGCTGTGGGATTACTCGCACCCGACGGTGTTCATCGCGTTCGATCGGACCAGCTGTGTGACGTACACGTTCGTGCGGGCTTCGGTCGAGGGTAAGAAGGTCGACAAGGTCGGCACTACCGTGCTGATCAGCGATCAGATCCCGTTGATGCTGTACGACGGGGATCTTTGTCTGCACGGAAGTGGAGGTCGGTTGACCACGGTCGTGCTGGACACGCACGCGAACAAACCCGGCCGCGATGCGAAGGAACAGCTGGCGGCGGTCGTGCGGATGCGGAAGCACAACGAAGCCTGGGAGCTGTGCAACCTGATCAACGACGAGGAAGAGTGGAAACAGCTGGGACGGTCGGCGATAGCGGATCTGAACATTGGGTTTGGTTGGTAGCAAGTCGCGATAGTTGGTAGATCGAAGCTTAAACCGGTCTTCTTTTCAGCTCTCAAAGTGTTTCGCAACATTGGGGACGTTGCGATGGTTTATGCGCTGGAAGACTTAGTACAAATAGAGGATCTCAACACGCTGGCAGGCTTTTGTGCCCTGCTGCTGAACAAAATCGACGAAGCAAAGACGCTGTTCGCCAAAAGTGGAAGTCCGTTGGAAGCGCTGGAGCTGTGTAGAGATTTGCTACAGTGGGAACAGGCGATGGCGCTGGCAGGTTCACTAGCTCCTGATCAGCTTCCCTTCTTGGCGAGGGAGTATGCTCAGCAGCTGGAGTTTACGTGAGTTTAGCTTCCTTGTCTGCCGTTCTACGCATAATTGTCCCATGTTCAAAAAAGTGCAACTGAGAAAAACGCGATTGAAATTTTTCGACCGATTTCTGTGTTTCTACGCATAATTGTCCCGTGGGTTCCTATTCGCCCTATGTGTCCCTAATCACCCCAGTTAGCAGTTTATCACCCTTATTTGCGATTCTCTTGCTATACAACTGGTAAACAAGACATAATGCTTAGTAAAACTGATGATTCCGTGTAAGAAAATACTTGGTGGGACAATTATGCGTAGAAGTTCAACGATGGGACAAACAGACTTGGTGTTGTTTTTGATGAGTTTCCGAACAAAGTACCAGATTTTATGTGTTTTTCTTAAAGTACACATCAGACTGAACTTAAAAATGGCATAAAGTCAAAATCGTCCAAAACTGACATGGGACAATTATGCGTAGAACGGCAGTGTCTAGCTTGAAGTTTTTTAACGTTTCTGATTTTAGCGGGAATCACGCGGAAGCTCTGATGAACTTCGAACGTGGTCTCAAGAGTGACATTCTGCCGAAATCTGCAGACGGAGTGATCCAGCAGGAACTGCTGACACAACACGTTGTGCTGTGCAAGGCGGGAATCGCTCGGACAAGCGTCAAGTGCGGAGACTATCGGCGAGGTGTTCAGCTTGCGCTGGAGCTGGATGACAAGCAGTTGTTCAACGATTGCGGTGAAGCGCTGATGGCTTCCGGTCATATCAACGAAGCTGCGATACTGCTGGAGAGGGGTGAAAACTGGGACAAGTGCTGCGAGCTGTTCATCCAGCTGAAGCAGTGGAAGAAGGTAGATAACATCTTGCCGAACGTGACTAGTCTGAAGCTGCACGCGGCCTATGCCAAAGCAAAAGAGGCGGAAGGGCACTTTGCGGATGCCATCAACAGTTACCATCTAGCGGGTGATTTGGACAGTGTCGTGCGGATATACCTGGAGTATCTGTCCGATCCGCACAGTGCTTCGGAGATTCTGCTCGAGACACGATCCGTTGAAGGATCCAAAATGCTGTCGAGGTACTTTGAGCAGCACGGTGACTTTGAGTCCGCAATACAATACCTGGTGTTGTGCGGGTCAATCAGTGATGCATTCGCAATTGCTCAAAAGCAGAACAAAATCCGGTATTACGGTGAAGTCCTGGAGCAGAGCTCCAGTGCAAAGCCGAGTGATTATCTGGTGTTGGCAACACACTTTGAAAGCGAAAAGTACACACTTCTTGCAGGGAAATACTACTTCCTTGGGAAAGAATACTCAAAAGCGTTGAAGCATCTTCTGAAAGCATCATCCTTCAGCAACGAAGAAAACATGGCTCTATCGCTGGCGATCGACTGCGTTGCTTCGGCGAACGATGAAAAGCTGTCGAATCAGTTGATCGAATATCTGCTCGGTGAAACCGATGGCGTTCCCAAAGATCCCAAGCTGTTGTTCCGGCTGTACATGGCAAAGCGACAGTTCAAGGAAGCCGCCAAAGCGGCTATGATCATCGCCAACCAGGAACAGATCGCTGGAAACTACCGCAGCGCGCACGATCTGCTGTTCTCGATGTACCAGGAGCTGAAGCGTAACAACCTGACGATAGCGTCGGACATGAAGGCGTCGCTGACGCTGCTGCACCGGTACACGCTGGTAAGAACGCACGTGAAGCGTGGAAATCATCTAGTTGCAGCGAAGCTGCTTCTGGAGGTCGCCAAGAATATCTCCCAGTTTCCGTCACGTGAGTAACTTTTTCAATATTCTAAAAAAAAATCAGCTACAAATCAAGGCACCTTCCAGACGTCGTCCCGATCCTCACCTCAACGGTAATCGAGTGCCACCGGACGGGGCTGCGCAAGTCGGCGTTCGAGTACGCGGTGATGCTGATGCGGTCCGAGTTCCGGAACCAGATCGACGCCAAGTACGCCAAGAAGATCGAGTCGATCGTGCGGAAGGCGCCCCGCGGCGGACTCGAGGACGAGGGCGCGTACGAGACCAGTCCGTGCCCGGTGTGCGAGGCGAACCTGCCCTGTATGGACTTTATCTGCGGCCAGTGCAAGACGACGCTGCCGATCTGTATCGCTACGGTGAGATGGGATGATGTGGACTTTTTGCAGTGTAGAATGATCTTATTTGGTTTGTTTCAGGGTCAACACATCGTGCGAGAGGACGTGGCAGCCTGTCCGGAGTGTGATTTCCCAGCTTTAAAAGTCGAATTTATGAAGTAAGTGTCGGGCTCTCAGCTCAAACAGGTTTGTAGAAATGATGAACTTTCCCTGCAGGATTCTGGAGACCACAGAAAATCAGTGTACCATGTGCGGCGAGGAGATTGAAGCGATGCGGCTGGTGGAGATTGACAACATTCTACCTTACATCGGTACGGGGACGTAAGCGTTTTGGGGAGCGGTCGGCAGAACGTGAGGGCATTCGCTAGCGTACCTTAACTCAAAACCATTCACAAAGTGCTTTAACGTGAGTATCTCATTTTTTTAATAAGTGGATTTATTACAGCGCAGTGTACAGTCGTAATGATGTAGGGATTTGCTTATTTTTGGAAAGATATCACAGCCCTTTTCAAATCAAGCTGCAAGCTTCCGGCAAAGGTCAGCTATCCGGTGAACTCTTCAAATATGGCGGAAAGCAGTTGGCTAGGGCGATCCACTTGGTGATTTCTAAGATCTGGAAGAAGGAAAAACTATCGGATAAGTTGAAGGATGGTGTCGTATGTCCCACTTTCATCATACGGTGGCATTCAACTACCGTGGCATCACGCAAACGGCTGAAACCCTACGCAAGGAGATTCGTGAGCCCCTACCAAGCGAGATTTTTTGGGGAAATTTTTTGGATCAGGCAGCTCCTCGAAAAATGTCGCCCACACCATCTGCCCACACATCACATCTTCATAGACTTCAATACAGCTTACGATACAGTCGACCGCGGACAGCTATGGCAGATTATGCACGAGAACGGATCTCCGGACAAACTGACTCGGTTGAGCATGGCTACCTTGGATCGTGTGATGAGTTTTGTGACAGGCGAATTGGCGGCACCCTTCCCATCGCATCAAGGGTTACAGTAGCGACAACCTGACTACTCTAACCAACACCCACCAAACGCAGAGTTGACGGTTTATCCAATGTGCTATTTAACATCGGCTTTGTCAGAGTTGTACGAAGGACGGGTATTGATACGAGAGGTACGATATGCAACAAGTCAGCTCAACTACTTGCTTATGCCGACGTTCAGAGCCCTAGAGAGTCCGTGAACCTGGAATTGCTGGTGACAGCTGACAACAATACCAGCAATATGACCAGACTCGTATCCACAAAAAACTTGACATTTGACCAAGTGCAACGTCTAATGAAGCTGATTTTGTACAAGACGCTGATTATACCGGTTGTCCTCTATGGTCACTAGACCTGGACGCTGCGGCAAGAGGTCGGACGAGTCCTTGAAGTTTTCGAACGACAGGTGGTAAGAATGATCTTGATTATTAGTTCAACTTGATTAAGACGAAAACAGTTCAAACGCTTCGTGCCGTCACTGTACAAACCAACACACCTCTAGCATTGTTTACGATTTTTAAGCCCGGCTGTAACGACTACAAGCACGCACCGAACGTAAACAACGTGTGATATCGCCAGAGAAGAGAACGCAAGAGAAAGAACCGCACAGGTAAAATCAGCGAGAGAGCGAGCGTGTGGCATTTGTTGCAGCTGTTCCGAACTTGTCGCCGCACTTCCCGTACAGCGTTACTCCTGCTCAATCTCTCGCGAAGCGGCAACGCGACAACACCGTGTACATTATTCCCTCGGAAGCATCAGGCGGAGAAAGAGAGTGCTCAACACTCAGTGCGGTGTAGATCCGACCAGAAGACCATCATTGGAAAAATTTGCACCGAGTCTGACAGGCGGTCGGTCGGAAGGGATAGTTGGAACTGTTTCAACCAAATCGTACAGCTAATAGAGAGGGTCGTTCTGATGGATGTGCAGCAGCAGCAGCAGTAGCAGATGTACGGGCCGGATGTGGAGTTTTGACGGCGCGATACGACAAAGTGCAAGCAATTTTCATAAAGCAAAAGAATAGTGCGTGGGTGGACAAAGAGGAAAAAAGGAGTGGATGGTAGAGTGAAAATTTTCTTCATTGTCGTCGGAAGTAAGTTCTCGGTAGAATAGGTGTGTAGTGAAAGGCGTAGACTACAAAAGCAAGCAGGTTCATAATTATCCAAATATCGATCCTGGCACTTAATCAATATTTAAGCGCCACAACACTGCGAGCATATCCTTGAAGTTGTTGTGCTTTTACGCTTCCTATCTACGCGTTGCGAAAACACTTTAAATGTCATCATCGATAACTGATGTGGAACTAACTCGAGCAAGGATTTACATAATTCCGAATGAAGAAGCAAGCAAGTAGAAGAATAAATTATTGAAGTGCCCGGCTGCAAGGAATCCAACAGCGTAGCTTATCTTATCTTGCCTTCTATTTACTGCAGCTCAACAGTTTCGTCGCGCCATCACTAATAGTGAAATGTGTGTATAGTCATCAGGCTTAGCGTGTGATTCTCCGCCAGAAGATCAATCGATGAACTTCTAATGTGAAAGCTTCGCATCAAATCATCCACAAACGACGTCACCGTAGGCTATAAATAGCTCTAAATTTGCACTCTACTACTTACTAGTGACGGCGACTGCAGCAGTAGTATCAATTATTCATGTGAAAATCCACTGAAGAAAAGATCAACGTACTCGCGCAAAATTTGTGCTGACCTGTGAAGCAATTCCTGCAGCAAATACAGCAGCTGAATCCCTTACCATTTTTTTCGCCAACTTAAGGCCTCAGGTCATTGGCTGGAGTTGTGGTGGGCAAGTAGCTTGCGCACATTTATTTTTCGCGAGTTGGCGAAATTTAATCGAGCGTAAACCAACAACAAATTTGAAGTCGGTATGGCGGCGGTCAGCGGAACGCAGTTTCAGCAGCACATGGAAGACGACGAGGACGATGTAAGTGTACGAAAGTTATCGCTTTATTTCGGGGGTCTGGTTTACGGCGCTCAAATTGCTTATTGAATTACAATTTTGGGCCACAGTGATGCAATGCCGCTTTCGTACGAGAAGCACGTGCACCCCCCGACGATGATGACGACGGGGGTGGATGGCTCGTAAACCAAAACTCCGGACAAAACAAAATCACCTCAAATCGATAGTATGCAAAGAAGGACATGTGTCGACACATGTGGACACACGGGTTTCGGGACGATAACATCGTGCCGGCTATAGGGACGTGGCGTTACATCGTGCTGCCATCTGGGTTTTTTAAGCGCAAGAGTGGAAAAGTGCTGAGTCATCGTCTAAAAATAGACGGCGTCCTATCTCGCCCAGCAAAATGAAGTCGATAAAGTAGTCGGTTTCGATGAGAAAAAGTGGAAAACGTGGTCTAAAAATAGCGACGCCATCCCCCTATTGTCTATGCCTGTCGAGCGAGCTTAAAGCGTTCAAGACAATGATGGACGTGTTTTTGGAGGAGGGCGTAAACTACCCGCCTTCCGTTTTAAGTCGATTTGTGGTGGTGAACACAATTGAAACGTAAGCTTTTTTTGGCGGGGGTCGAATGACCAAAGTTCGTGTACGGTGCGAGGCCGTTTTAACGGTGGGTAATTAAATTTGCTGTACTACAACTGTCTTTTAAGTTGAGTTGTGGGAACGGTGAATACATACTTAATGTGAAAGTTTGTGTGGTTTGGATTCCTTATGGTTTGATGAACAGCCATTTTTTCACTCAGTAAAATTGATTTTTGCATGAACACAACTTGAAAATTTATCTTACTTTTTTCCGCACATATCATTTTAGAAATTTAAGGTTCCGACATGAAATTCAATAAACACGTGGATGTTCCGGGAACGAATTAGCGGGTCTAAATCAGGATCCCAGCAAGCGAAGAATAAGTACAGGGTGACGAGTATCGATAGTTACATTTTTCGGGAACTTTGTACACATAGAGGCAAAAATAAATTGAAAAATAAGAATAAACTGAACATACAGGCCATGGTTTCAACATTTGATGGAATAGGTATATTTGCATGGGGTTATTCTCCTGTCCATGAATCCGAGATTGCTACACTCTAGAAAAACGTGCACAGTTAGAAAAAAAAACACGAATTTTTAAAATGAATAATTTTGTTCTAAATGAAAAAAATATCCTGCTGGGTTATTGCAGATTCGAAAAGTACATTAAATTTCTCATAAAATGACACTATTCATATTTCTTCGATGAAAAATACCTAATTTTGGAATTCAACAACTCTATCAAATCGGGCGTCCAATTTTAAAAGAGCAATTCTCATCGAAATCAGCCGATTTCGACCATTTTTATTTTTTGTATTTTTTTATTTGAATCAAACTTTGTGGGAGCCTTCCCTATGACCAAAGAAGCTATTTTGTGTCATTGGTTCACCCATAGAAGTCTCCATACAATTTTGGCTGCTGTCCATACAAAAATGGTACGTAAATATCCAAACAGCTGTAAATTTTGAGTGAATTTTTTGATCAGCCGAAGACACCAAGGCAAAGTTGTAGGTATTCAAATTATTCGCTCTACAGCATTGCCTTGGCGTTCTCGATTCCTACTCGAAACTAGGTGTCCGAAGGTTTGATTGTTGAGGCAATTGCAAATCTCTTTTTACGCCTAAGCTTCCATCCATCCGGGATTCGAACTGACGACCTTTGGATTGTGAGTCCAACTGCCTACCAGCGACTCCACCGAGGCAGGACCCAGGGAGACGACTCCTACACCTGGACTGAGCTAACGACCCAACCTTTTTCAGGTTAGTCCGGGGCCAATATTTACTTCCCGTCCGACGGAAGGCGTGAAACAAACAGTTTCGTTATTGATCGACGAAACTTTTAGTACGCAAAAAAAATAAAGGTCTTCGCATACATTTTAAAGTTATCGCAGTTTTTTTTTCCGGTGGCGCGTCGAAAAAACACAGAACTTATGTATCCGATAAAAATATTTTCACACATAGGCTCTTTTGTTCCGAGGCCTCCAAAACCGCATTTCAATTTTTCATACGACCTGTTCATATATAAGGCTAGATTTTTCAAACTCCAAACTATTTTTCTCTAAAAGCACAATCGATTAGGGGAAAGTGGGGCAAGTGTAACAAGCTAAGGAAATGCTCGTTATAACCCATTAACAAGTTAAAAAATCTGTCGGATTTAATTATAATGATAATATAATTCATAATATCACTATATTTTGTATGGACATTTTTTTTAACAATTGTTTATCAGTTTTTAAGTACTTTCATGTATTTATTTCCCAATAAAGTATGTTGTTGCAGCAATTCGTATTTTTTTTCCATACTAAAAATCCATATGGTACACTTGCCCCACCTGAACATGATTTTTTAAAAGCTCTCAACAAAAATAACCAAAAGTTAAATCATACTTTATAATAGGTGCAAGTCATTGGTAGGGACACTACTGATCTCGAAAAAATAGTATTTTGATAAAATGAGCCTTAAAAAGAACCCTAAGCCTTATTTTGTACTTTCCAAATATTATAAGAAAACAAAGGTTTTGAAAAATACTTCATTAAATCTTATGCCCCGTGGCGTTATGGTCGTTTTGGCGGTTATGTGGTAGTAGAATCAGCTAATTACATTGCTAGCAACAATTCCTCATACTGGAAATAATGAAAATTGTAAAAATTACGGCCGCACGAGCGATAGTTCCTCTTGCCCCATATGGTCGTCTTGCCCCACCTTCCCCTACCTTTCATTTGCGTCTTAGACAACTAAAATATTGAAAAATGTATTTTTTTGCAAAAATCTAAGAAAATTGCAATTTTTTGGACCACCTTAACACGACGTAGAAATAAGGAGCGTTCTTTTATTACGTAACGCAGTTGGTGGGGGAGGGGCTGTCGGTGTCTGTTACAAAATGTTACAAAAGTTGGGAGAGGGGGGGGGGTGGTAGTGCTGAAAAGAAACGAAAAAAAAAATCATTTATGAATTCAAAAAAATGGGGGGGGGGGGGGGCATTACGTAATGAATGAACGCTCCCATACAAGTCTAATTAGCTCGGCAGAAAAATTTAAGCCCGATTGGAGAACATTTTTTCGAATCATGCTATTTTCGTGGGGAACTGCTGTATACAAGATTTTCTGATCGATTTGGTTTCTTCGGCTAAGTTGTAGGTATTGCTTAGGACGTCTTAGATAAAAAAAATACACTCTTAAAATATGTCCCCATTTTTAATTCGACTTTTCACATAATATTGCTCAATCAAAATAACCATTTGTTATAAACTTTTCGGAAGTCGCGTGTTTTGGTGTTTCTTAAAAGTGCCATTAAAGAAATTTTAAGTTGAAGTATCACAATGTGGAAGAGCAGATGGATGGTTTTCCTATTTGGTTAGCATAAGAGAGCACAGAAACATTGAAGTATTTAAAAAATTAGGAAACATTAACATTGAGTATGACATCTGACCCACGTTCTAAAATTCCGGTTAGTGTTCCCGACAACTATCCGGGTATGATTGATCTCATTCTCGGATATACGTACACATCAGATCACATCTAAACCTATAGGCGAAGGTCGCCTAACCGGTTTAACGTGCTTCAAGTTATTAGAACATTCATCAATGCCCTCTATCCTACAGTACCCGTCTTTGCTGACCCAACCGACGACAAAACTGGGGTGGCGTTTGATTTTGAAGTTGAACGAGAGCCCGAACGAGTTGTAGTTTTTTTTTATTAGCATATCCGTATTCAATAAAAATGAATTCGCTTGACACGAGCATGTGTACAGAGCTGATAAAGTCCACCTCTTACGTAATGCGCGACGTGGAAACATTTGCTGATAAGCTATCCACCATCCACAATCAATGTCTTCCGCTCGTTTTGAATTGTAAAGCAATGGCAGCCATCGCCGCTGCCAACAAAACACAATTAGTATGTTATTTTTATTTTATGACTTATTGATTGTTTTTTATTTTGCATGATCATCGTCCTATCGACAAAGTTCGAACTCATCGCTGGGTGATCTGTTTAATGTTAAATGAGGAAGCAGTTTCAACGCCAGAGTTGCACTTTTGTTGTTGAAAAGGGCGAGGTGTATGACGGGTTAAGTTTAGTGCACGTTGTAGACAAGGTTTATTGTGAACTCCACCCTGTTATTAGTTCGCGGAAATTGTCTGAGAAATTTGCATCCAGCTGGGCAATCTCAACCAAGATTGATTTTTGCAGTCACACGCAGAAAAAAAACAGATCGTCATTTGAGTAATTAGCGTTCAAGGGATGTAATCTACCAACCGCGTAAAACAAACCAAGACAATTGGGGTTAGCCAGCGAGGTTAGATCGATTCTCAATGATTGGCGTCACCAGGCGCGTCGCGACGCTCGTTGCAGCGGAAGATGCGTCCGACGCGTCGGCGCTGTTACGGTTGATGATCTCTGTCCGTGATGGCGTTAAATGCGTTAACCTTTAGCGGTTAACGGTTAAACCTCTACAACCCAAAAAGCGTTGAATGAAGGACTTAAAATTTTAAGTCAATTTTCAATTTGGATGTCTTAGGTATTTGTTTAATGTGACTTTGTCAATGTCTTGAAAAAAGCTATATTTGAGCCTTATATGATCGGAAAAAATATGCTTTTCGGTAAATAATATACTGAAAAACTAAAAGAAGAAATATATAAAACTAAAGCCGTAAAGCTTCTTCTTGACAAAAAAAAAATATAAAAAGATATTTTCATTTCAGGATTAATTCAAACCGTTTTGCGTGTGCCGCACATGATGTACGATGTCCAAAAATTGCTTGCCTGATTTCGGCTGGAGATCAGATGGGGATTTCCAAGCTTTTTGCGTGCGTCAGCGGGAGAGGAGATGACAAACGAGCTGAACTTTCCATTTTGCGCGTTTTTGTTTGTACATTTGAGTCCGACAATGGAACACGGGTCACGTGCTCACTTGTGCATCAAATCTTTATTGACTTGAACCTGTTGCCGCTTGTTTCGATGCCAGACGGTTGACCGGAAATAACATAATAATTTGGTAGAGTTTAGATTGCATTGAATTTCTGAAAATTCACTCAATATTTATTCAAACATAATAATTTATGTCTAAAACCATCAAATTTAATCAAATGTTTAATATTGTGTTCATCAATCTCTAAATCATTGTCTTGCGATACACTCTAGGATCTAGTATTGCTGTTAGGGAAACTCACGTTGAAGATTAATGATTTCAAGTGAGCTATGTCATTGCTAGTTGTATGATACAGGCACGTACCAACCCCCGTTCGGCTAAAACAGTTTGTAGTTTCGATTGATGGCTACTACTTACTTGCTGGCTTGTTTGTCCCACATCGAGTGGTGACATGCTGACGATAGTGTCCCTCACTTGATGGTTTCGCGATATGCTTTCGTTTGTCAACACAATGTGTTTATTGTTTACAAAGTTAAATTGTATGGTGAAGAGTTGTTGAAAGCGTAGTGGATTTCGGTTGAAGTACATTAAACAAAAGTAACTGTTATCTTAAAACTAAAAACGCAATAGATTGTAATTTGTTGAAACAGAATAAAAAAAATGAATTATATTTAATTAATTTCTAATAATAAGATTAATACACACTAGCAAATCTGTAAATTTTAATGTGGTAGTATTTTTTATCTGTTGAAACCATAACACAAATTTGGTGACATTTGTTCAAAAACTAACTGGGACCATTTGACAACCCAAGTAACATTTTTAAACCAACTAGCCACCACCAAGTTTTATTAAAGGTTTATTGTAGCATCTTGATTGCCTAATAGTTTTATTTGGGCATTCACCGCAACCAACAAGCAAGAGCTAATTAATAGGTTCTAACAGGGTTTTATGCCTCGGACATAAAACCGGGTGGAAATAAAAGCCGACTGGCTTTCAATAAGGTTTTATGAAAGTTTTAATAGAGGCTTGAAAACCAGATGGCAATGCCATGCCAAACGGTTTTATCGCATGCTTTGTTAAAACTTAGGGTGTTGTAGCTGTCAAGTGCCAGTAGGCATGTAAAAGCTCACTTAAAACCATAAGCTCCTTAAAGAGCATTTATCGCGGCCAAAAAGCAGTGCATAAATATGGCACTAAACGCGTGCTCTGATTGAATATGATTGACCGCCATCTTGATTGAAAAATAGAAAACTGAAAAATTTGATTTAAATTTGATGGAAACACACATTTATGCTGAATTTCTGGTATGATTTATATAGCGATAGATGTTTGAAAATATTTTGAACATTTTTTCAAAGAATTGCAATAAAATATTTTTAACATTAAACACTGTGATTACAAAATATTGATTTTTGATGAAGCGAGTTGTATTTTTTGGCTTTATCTCCCCTACATTTATCAATAAAATTTCAACCGCAGCTGAATTTGAGCCATCAATTGTGAGAAATAAGCTTTCAAATTATTTGGATTACCTCTAATATCTATTATTTATCATCGCCATTTTTGACAACCATCTCCATAATTTCATTTGGCAAGACGAAGACTTATTTTTGCCAAAATAAAACCTATTTGGCATAAGACGTTTGAAGACGTATGAAATGTCATTTTTCCATAACTCCTGACTAGGTTTTAACAAAGGTTTTATCAAGGCTTTGAGGATGTTGTTAGGATTCAGTTGTAAAGCCTTGAACTCCTATGTAGGTTTTATAAATAGGCCGTAACAACCTTTTGCGGAGGTCCTTTTGGGTTTTAAGTGGGGTTTATCAAGGTTCTGGGGAGTTTGTTACGACTAAGGGGTTTTAATGTTGGTTTTGGCTGATAGGTTTTATAGCGGTTGTGACAGCTTTGATATAGCCTAAAATGTTACTTGGGAATTTCGGATTCAATAAACGGATGCCACGATATCCCATAACTGCGTTGACCAAATCGGCCTAAATTTTGAATTCTTGTAGAAAATTCAGTTCCCTACAACTTTTTGGAGAGTGTCGGAAGATCTGAGATCCAAAAAATTCAAAAAGCACTAGTAACGAAAAAAACATCTTTCAATATTTTTTGTTTTGAATTGTGAATTTCTTATTTTCTTTTCTTGACATAAAATTCCCTTCTCCGTAAACCTCGTTGGATGAATGTAGGACTCGTGCTGAAAAAATCTTCTTTTTGCAACTTGTTCCTAAAACAACTATTTAACACTTTCAGGCCTGATGGGTCATATATGACCCAAAAATTAAAATTTTCAAAACTGGCCTATAATTTTCGTATATTATTTTACATTCGTAAAATTTTCCGATCTTTTCGAAAAAAATATTTTCAAAAATTTAAAATCAAGACTAACATTTCAATCGGGCCAAACATTCAATATTACGCCCATTTGAAATGTTAGTCTTGATTTAATTTTTTTGAAAATATTTTTTTCGAAACGACCGGAAAATTTCACGAATGTTTCATGTTTTAACATTGTAGATCGGACCTATAGTTGCTGAGATATCGACATTAGAAAATGGTGGGTTGTTTGGGTGAGACTTAGAAAACATCAATTTTCCTGTGTTTTAACCTTTGCATGGCAATATCTCAGCAACTAAGGGTCGTATCAACAAAGTCCGAATAAGCAAAATATAGAGAATTTTCTCAGCTTTTCAAAAATATTTTTTTCAATGGTGCGACTATTTTCAAAAAAGTTACCTAAAAATGGTTATAACTTGGAAACGGTGCACTTTATCAAAAATTTACTGAAGTACTTTTTGATTGCAAATTCGATTTTACATCGAAAAATGAAGTTGAAAAATTTTTGCGACCAATATTTTGATTTTTTGAAAAAATCAGTATTGATTCAAAAAATCATAACTCGGTCAAAGATTTTTTGCTCATTCTGAAAATTTCTGAAAAGTTGGCATTTGATGTCCTCTAAAACATATCAAAAAATAAAAAAATTAAAAATGGTGTTTTTTTGCAAATCAAGTTTTAGTGACAAAACGTTAAATTAAAAATCACCAAATTTTTTTTACCGTGTATCATTTTTTTTTCAGTGTAGTCCATGTCCATACCTACAACTTTGCCAAAGACACCAAATCGATCAAAAAATTCCTTCAAAAGATACAGATTTTTCAATTTTCATGCATCATTTTTGTATGGACAGCTGCCAAATTTGTATGGATAATTATATGGACAAACTAATGATGCAAAATGGCTTCTTTGGGCATACCAAAGGCACCAAAAAAGTTTCAGCCGGATTAAAAAATACAAAAAATAAAATTGAAGAAAAAAGACCGATTCCGTAGAGAACTGCTCAAGATGAGTGATTCACTCACAGATTACGACATTTATGGAGATTGAAGCGGCGGGCGAAGCAGCAATGAATGGCCTGCTTCCGGAAACCCGAAGGCGCTTCTTTTGAAGGCAACATGGCCTGAGCAGTACATTGGGCACTTTTTCCGACGTACTCTTGCTTCGTTACTTGCAGATTTAACTATACAAACAACTTTTATTTTTATTTTTTTGAGATTATTGCTTGCTTGTTTCCTCTAATACTGATTTCCACGAACGAAATGGCCTTCTTTTAACTACCAAAAATTGATTTGAAAATCAATACTTTTTAATACCAGTGCTGAAAAGTCTTACTTTTCAGCACTGAAATGGTTGCTGAAAAGTTGAACTTTTCAACACTTTTATCGAAAAGTAACTTTTTTCAACAATGTTTTGTTTTGAACGGTGAATTTACTTAACACATGAAAATTTAACATAAAATTCTATTCAAAAAGCGTTTTTCGGAATTGCAAAAAATTGCAAATAGTAGTTTATGCAACAAGTTGCAAAAAGAGGATTTTTTCAGCACGAGTCGTACATTTATCCAACGAGGTTCACCGAGTTGGATAAATACGAAGAGTGCTGAAAAAATCAAGTTTTGCAACGAGTTCCATACAATTTTTTTTTGCAATTCCAAATAACACACACTGAGCGAAATTTTATTTTTTTGTATCAAAAAAAAAATGTTGAAAAGTGTTACTTTTCGAAACAAGTGCTGAAAAGTTCAACTTTTCAACACGCATTTGAGTGCTGAAAAGTAGAACTTTTCAGCATTTATTTTGAAAAGTTTCGATTCTGTTATTTTTGGTACAGAAAAGTATGCTATTTCGTCGTTCAAGAATGACAGGAAAAGTAAGTAGTTTCACGACGGAACTGCAAAAACTACTATTTGCAATTCCGTCGTGAAGCTACATACTTTTTCTGCCATTCTCGAGCGACAAAACGGCCTACTTGTCTTTACCAAAAAATAACTAAATTCTCGATTAAATTTTCAAAAGGTCCTATCTGCATAGGAAACCCATGAGGGATAGGTTGTTTTGAAAATTTAATCTAGAATTAATAACTTTTTATACCAGTGCTGAAAAGTTTTTTTGCAATTCCGCCGTGAAACTACTTACTTTTCCTATCATTCTTGAACGATGAAAAAGCCTACTTTTCTGTACCAAAAATAACAGAATCGAATAGAAAAACTTTTCAAAATAAATGCTGAAAAGTTGTACTTTTCAGCACTGAAATGGATGCTGAAAAGTTGAACTTTTCAGAACTTGTTTCGAAAAGTAATACTTTTCAACATTATTTTGTTTTAAACGGTTAATTGACAAAATACATGAGCATTTGACTTATAATTCCACTCAAAGGGTGTTTTTCGGAATTGCAAAAAATGTTGTATGGAACTCTCTGCAAAAAATGATTTTTTCAGCACTTGTCATATTTATCCAACTCGGTGAACCTCGTTGGATAAATGTATGACTCGTGCTGAAAAATTCTTCTTTTTGCAACTTGTTGCATAAACTACTATTACTTTAGTTTTGAATGGTGAATCTTCTTAAAACATGTTTGACATAAAATTTGACAAATGAAATCAAAATTCAATTGCAAGTGTTCACTGTGGATGATTGTTTAACTTTTTAGCATTTTCTTAATTTTGATACTTGTCAAAACTTTTTTAGAATTTGACACTCATCTTGTGTCACTTATCTTAATTTTAATTCAAAAGGTGTTTACGGAATTTTTAAAGCACTCATCGTACGGTCAGTGGGGGTGACTATGGGTCAAAAAACGATACACTTCTCGTAATTTCTTAATAACAAAAACAATTTAAATAACATTGAAAATCTTTCAACGTAGATTTGTTCTTAGATAGTTTACTAACTTTTTCCCACAATATGGTGGATTTTGATAAACACTACCTCAAATGCCAATAGTTTTAAAATTGACCCAATCTCACCCCTTAGGGGGGGTGACATTGGGTCAAATGAAACTAAAATGATGCTCAAATACAACGATATGGTAAAAACAAGGCATCCAACAGTGTTTCTTGTTCGAGGGAATCGTATTGACATGCTAAAATGTTTGAAGTGGAGATTTTCAAACATTTGGGTAGTTTTCGAGCAATTCCAACAAAAATATTAGAAAAATGAATTTCGAGAGGTCATTTTTGACAGCTGCCAAAACAACAGGATTTGTTCTAGGAACGAGATTTTTTCAGCGAAGTCATCTTAAGATGTCCCCTACACAACCGTTTTTGAGCAGTTCTCTAGGATTTCGGTCATTCGATTTTTTTTGTATTTTTTAATCCGACTGAAACTTTTTTGGTGCCTTCGGTATGCCCAAAGAAGCCATTTTGCATCATTAGTTTGTCCATATAATTTTCCATACAAATTCGGCAGCTGTCCATACAAAAATGATGTATGAAAATTCAAAAATCTGTATCTTTTGAAGGAATTTTTGATCGATTTGGTGTCTTCGGCAAAGTTGTAGGTATGGATACGGACTACACTGGAAAAAATAATACACGGTAAAAAAATTTGGTGATTTTTATTTAACTTTTATCACTAAAACTTGATTTACAAAAAAACACTATTTTTAATTTTTTTTATTTTTTGATATGTTTTAGAAGGCATAAAATGCCAACTTTTCAGAAATTTCCAGGTTGTGCAAAAAATCACTGACCGAGTTATGAATTTTTTAATCAATACTGATTTTTTCAAAAAATCGAAATTTTGGTCGTAAAAATTTTTCAACTTCATTTTTCGATGTAAAATCAAATTTGCAATCAAAAAGTACTTTACTGAAATTTTGATAAAGTGCACCGTTTTCAAGTTAAAGCCATATTTAAGTGACTTTTTTGAAAATAGTCGCAGTTTTTCATTTTTTTAAATTAGTGCACATGTTTGCCCAGTTTTGAAAAAAATATTTTTGAAAAGCTGAGAAAATTCTCTATATTTTGCTTATTTGGACTTTGTTGATACCAGAGTTCGGAAAACCACTCACACTCACAAATCGAGTAGGCTTCCTCACAGCAAACACTCCCGATACTCACCGTGAGTGTGAGGGCTGAGTAAATTTACTCATATTTGAGTAAAATGAGGGCGTGAGTAGGCCGTTTCCAACAGTTTGTTATTTACAAAATCAATGACCACATCAATCCAAAACCAATTGACTCTATCAATCGGTTGTACATTCGAGGTAGCGTCAATGTCTATTAATCCGAAGGTTATGTGATGGTATTAAAGTGGAAGCAATATTTTTTTGTCTGTCTCGTATTTTTTTTTTTTTCATTGTTTCAAAAGAAACCTTGGATTGTCAAAGTCCAGCGGATAGGCAATTATTTTCATAATTTTAAGATTGGTGACCGGTCGAATCCGTTGTGGATTGACCTACCGCAGGATAAATCGGAGGCCACATACGAGGACAGCTTTTGCGGGTGGATATTGGCAGCCATACCAAAAGAAGATGGCCGTGTTGCTGTGGGTAATGGTCACTCCCTTCGACAGCTGTGCAACTGTGGCCACTCTCGGTCGTTGACAGTTCTACCAATATGTCTTGCCTAAGAACCAGGATACGCCAATGTAGCCTCAGCGGCCGCCGGTGACCCTAGCCTAAAGCTGTCCAAAGCACTAGATCGTCCTTTTTTAGTTTTCAGTGAACCTCCAAGCCAAAGCCACCGGTGGCTACTGCAACTTTTCTGGCATGTCCCGATTCTTAACAAAAACACATTTGTACAAATGTCGACGACCGGAAGTGGCCACTTACCTCAGCAACACGGCCACGGCTCTAAACAACCTCCAACCAATCCGTCGTTAGGACAGCTGGAAGCTGACAACAAACTTTGTGATTAAAAAAAATTAAAGTCGATGAAAAAAAAAAACAGATTAACATCAGGATTTGAACCCCTGCGATAAAAAAACTTCTCATTGATAACACTGCGCCTCTACCAACAGGACTACTTTTTCGCTGATGAGTAAACAAGAAAATTACCGATGTAGAGTTTGACATCTCGAAATTTGTTTTCTAAAATAGCCCTCATGAGCGCTCAAAGCCCTCTTTGTGAGTAAATGAGGAAGGCCCTCACACTCACCGAGAGTGATGAGTAATTTACTCGCAGGTAACTTAGTTTTTCCTCATGGTTGAGTAACTTGTGAGTGAGTTTCCGAACTCTGGTTGATACGACCTTTAGTTGCTGAGATATTGCAATGCAAAGGTTTAAAAACAGGAAAATTGATGTTTTCTAAGTTTCACCCAAACAACCCACCATTTTCTATCGTCAATATCTCAGCAACTAATGGTCCGATTTTCAATGTTAATATATGAAACATTTGTGAAATTTTCCGATCTCTTCGAAAAAATATTTTTGGAATTTTCAAATCAAGACTAACATTTCACAAAGGCCAAACATTCAATATTACGCCCTTTTAAAATGTTTGTCTTGATTTGAAAATTCCAAAAATATTTTTTTCGAAAAGATCGGAAAATTTCACAATTGTTTCATATATTAACATTGAAAATCGGACCATTAGTTGCTGAGATATTGACGATAGAAAATGGTGGGTTGTTTGGGTGAAACTTAGAAAACATCAATTTTCCTGTTTTTAAACCTTTGCATTGCAATATCTCAGCAACTAAAGGTCGTATCAACATAGTCCGAATAAGCAAAATATAGAGAATTTTCTCAGCTTTTCAAAAATATTTTTTTCAAAACTGGGCAAACATGTGCACTAATTTAAAAAAATGAAAAACTGCGACTATTTTCAAAAAAGTCACTTAAATATGGCTATAACTTGAAAACGGTGCACTTTATCAAAATTTTAGTAAAGTACTTTTTGATTGCAAATTTGATTTTACATCGAAAAATGAAGTTGAAAAATTTTACGACCAAAATTTCGATTTTTTGAAAAAATCAGTATTGATTAAAAAATTCATAACTCGGTCAGTGATTTTTTGCACAACCTGGAAATTTCTGAAAAGTTGGCATTTTATGTCTTCTAAAACATATCAAAAAATAAAAAAAATTAAAAATAGTGTTTTTTTGTAAATCAAGTTTTAGTGATAAAAAGTTAAATAAAAAAATCACCAAATTTTTTTTACCGTGTATTATTTTTTTCCAGTGTAGTCCGTATCCATACCTACAACTTTGCCGAAGACACCAAATCGATCAAAAAATTCCTTCAAAAGATACAGATTTTTGAATTTTCATACATCATTTTTGTATGGACAGCTGCCGAATTTGTATGGAAAATTATATGGACAAACTAATGATGCAAAATGGCTTCTTTGGGCATACCGAAGGCACCAAAAAAGTTTCAGCCGGATTAAAAAATACAAAAATTAAAATTGAAGAAAAAAGACCGATTTCGTAGAGAATTGCTCTTTTACAGAATTCAGTTTCATTGAGAAGAACCTGAGAAATGGTAAAACCCGTAAAAATCACTTTGACCCAATGTCACCCCCCTGACCCTATGTCACCCCCATTGATGGTATTTATTTATTTATTGTTTCGGAATTTAACAGAATCAAATCGATAAAAAACTCCTTCTCGAAACATAGATTTTTCATTTTTACACGTCAAATACAAAAATTTCTTGCAATTGATTTGTATTAGCTATTCTATTTTTGAACTTGTAATTATATCAGATGTCTTTCAAAATTATGATAATTTTCTCTTCTAACTTTATATTTTCTCATATCTTTCCAGTTTCAAGATGCTTGCGATACAGAAGGGCCAACGTAAGTACCGAATAATTTGGAAATTGATTGGATTTAATTTAGAACAAAGTAATTTGAGGGCATAGTCAATCCAGAAGATATTAACCCTACTTCGTCGCTTTTTCATGATTTTTCTGCACCTCAAACATTAAACTTTTTGGAAGGTTCTCTATCGCGCTTCGACGGCAGACAGTCAATAAATTTTCAGTTTTATTTCCTTTTCTTTATCTATTTGTATATAACTCACCAGATAGCTAAAGGCAGGATTAATGAAGGTCAACAGTCTTATCAAACGTCGAAATAACGTTACTGTCATGCTTTGATGTTCTGAAATAAAAACCAATATTTCTGGAAAAATTCCAAAGAAAACCTTCAAACGCCTTCACGCACGTCACTGCACCAGGCTCTGGTGGTGTGTTTTCACCGTGCAAGCAATTCAATTCCACATACCCAGCGTGGCTATCTATAATTACGTTTTCGACGACGACGACGATACACGGGGAAAAAATAGAAAACGTGTGAAACACATTCCAAGCTCGTGTCACACTCACCTGGTGGGGTGATATCAGCAGGATGGCATTCCATTTCATCCTGTGCACGTGCGCTGCTCCTCCCTTATACCTGATGGACTCTGGTATGCTTCCAATTAAGGTCAACCGACGAATGATTCCGAGTCCGGGTACCCCAAGGATGTTTGTTTATTAACACACCCACCAACCCAACCAGAAGTTTCGTTCCGAATCCAATATCCACCGCCGGCTGATGGTTATGGACAGCGCGTGCACAAACGGATGCGAATTGCCACTGGATTGACACTTCCTGTTTGTGATGGCTGGCGAAGCACTATTAATTGATTTCCGTTTTCAGCCCGTCCTGTTCGATGGATTTGGAGGCGGCCCTCGCCGAGGCCAAACTGGGGGTGAATTTGTTCTTCAACAACAAATTTACGGAAGCGGAAGCGCTGATGAAGCCATGGTTGGTAGATTCAATCAGTTAAGTAGGTACAGTGCAGACCACTAACCCGTCCCGTTTTTTGCAGGGCAACTTCGAGCATGTACCATTCCGTGGGAAACAGCGTGTTTGCCTATCTGGAAGCCATGCTGACGTTCGAGCAGCAGCACATTGCGGCCGCATCGGACGCCCTGAAGCAGTGTCTGACCGTGTGTGGCCGGTTCCGGAAGAAGAACACCCTCACCGAGACGATCGGCAAGACGTTCAAGAAGGTCAACTACGACCAGTACACGGACGTGGAGGCGCACGCCGAGCTGTGTACGGCCGAGGCGATGCTGCTGAAGGCGTGTAACATTTAATTCCGCGAGAAGAAAAACTCCGCCCAGACCCTAGCGAAGACGCAGAACACGCGAGTTCCCAACTGCTCGAATTCGCTTGATCTGGGCGGGTCGCACTGGTTTGCCTCCCGAAGATGAGACGATGATGATTAGGATGAGATATTATTTCATCAGTTCGATGACGCAAAAAGTGATTTCCGCTGATGAGCCCTTCTATCCCTTTGTCCACCCACCTTTCCTCCTAGCTCCCCGAACCTTAAATAGCCATAAGTCGTTCATATACGCAGCAAGCAAGTCGCAAGTTTAGTTTTACCCCCGATCACCGTCGTCGCGAGTAAGGAGTGTACGAGAAAGTACGAAGAGAAGTGTAAAGTGTTCTAAGCGATAGAGGAAAATCTGGACGATTAATAAGCCAAACGTAAGTTTGTACTCGCTAGGTGTTCGCGATCTAATCCGCTTCCCCACCTCAGGCCCCGAATCGTCCCTGGTTCGCCGCGTGCTACGGCACGGTCAAAAGCGTGATTAAGCCAAAACTATCGTAAGTGATTAAGCGCTAAAACAGTTAAATCGTTTTTAAAGTTGAACCAATCAATTAAATAGGTGCGGACGTCACCATCGCACTGAACCAGCAAGTCGCCGTCGGCGACTTCGCCGCTGTTAGGGCATATCCAAGCAGTAAGTTCACTTAAATAGTAGAATTGATTCGAAATTAACAGTAGACACGACATTAAAGGTTTCGTTATTAGACGGTGATCGAAAGTGAGAAAGATTGTAAAGTTCTCCCCAGAAGCCAACTAAGAAGAAGGTAACTTGCGACCAGGTAGAATTGCGGTTAAGTGCTAAGATAACCCTCTCATTCAAAGGTTGACGTGCGGGGCTCAAAGAGCGCGGCGCGCACGAGCACGTGGCAACGCGATAATTTCGCACCCGGGCTGACTAACCTCGCGCACAGCACGTGCCGGCAAGTACGACTCGTGCCATCAGCTTCCAGCAACCTGACCACGTGTAGCGCTACTAACAGCATCGATTAAGCCCCCCGCGAGGTCAAGGCAATAACGCGTCGTTCACGCGTGCAGCGCCGGTTCCCGTAGGAGTCCACATTGCCGACTCTGAGCCAAAGGGCCACGGCGCACGTGAGTTTTGCTCTCCGTAGGAGGCCGAGCCAAACCCTCTGAGCAAAAGGAAACAACGACTCGCACGAACGGCAACAGCGTTACCCTTAACCACCTCGCCAAGCAACGTCAACGCGCACGATCGAAACGGCCAGACAGCCGCCGGTTTCTCTGCCAGCTGTACGTGAAGTACCATTGGGTCCAGCGCGTCGTCACACGTGCCTGGCGTCAGACCTGTAGGAGTCCACGCCACCGGCTCTCAGTAAAAGGGTCTCGACGCAATTGAGCACATCTCTCCGTAGGGGCCCCTGTCAACCGCCCTGAGCAACTGGAATTTGTAGCTCGCACGACGACAACAGCGCTCGACACATTCACTTCACCCTGAGCGCAACCTTCGGTCCAGTGCCACCCTTTCGTTCCCCAAGTGTCCTGCGTTGAATCCCGTAGGAGTGCATCGTCCGCACCTCCGAGCAATTGGGAGCAGCGCGCCAAGATTCTGCCACCTGTAGGGCCCACCCGCAACCGGGCCCGAGTCATTGGGTAGCAGCGATCGACAAGAACGAAGTACGTGGGTATACAACACGATCGACGGTTCGACTAGGCAGCAGCACAAGCAACACCGCGCTCGACGAGCGCGCCAAACCAGCCCGCCACTCAGGCGTGGGCGTATCAACTAAGCCACGAACGATTCCACGAGCAGCAAACCGTCCACGGGACGGCATTCCGGACCTGCCGGCCAAGCCGGCGAAGGCGGCCCTGCAGAGTACGAGGAGCAGAAGCACCGAACAGCAGAGCGAGAATCAACGCGCGAGCAGCAGCGACCGCCGCAGACCAGCCAGGACACCGACGTAACCTAGGTTACCACCACAAGGTCAGATCTTTCCTTTATGTGTACACATAACTAACCATTCATGCGCATTAGTATTAAGGCCCCTTGTATTTAATAAATAAGCCGGAAGAAAAGTAAGCTCCAAGTCAAGGTGTCCAATTTGTAAGCGTGGACCGAGCTGACTTATGACTATTTCCCTCTCCTAATCTCTTATCCTTTCATGGCAATAAATTAGTATGGACTTAACCACTTGTTTTCGTCAGATCTGAGTTAAATTGAGTTGGATCGCTTCCAGTCCGACCCGCCCTGAGCGAGCTAGTCCGGGCAGGCTTCATCTCGCGACTTCGTACGCGTCCCTGCTAGGGTCGTGTTGGCGCTTAAGCCAAGTGCGTTTCATTCTTACAGTTCGATAAGGGTCGCGGTCAAGCCGGCCTTGTAGCATAATTGTTCCATTCAGTTTCGTATCGTTGGTTTCGTTAGTTTTAATTATCTGGGACAAATCTTGTTACAGGCGATGCTCACCTTCATCGAGGACGAAACGTTGACCAGCCTGATCAAGGGCGGGATGAAGATTCGGAACTGCTTTGCGATGTACAAGTAAGTGGTGGGATGCATTTTTTTGATATTTAGGTTGATGGTTTGTATTGTTTGGTTTCCCATCAAATTTGCGTATCTATACCGAGTTAAAATCAATGTTCAAACGTTTACACAAAAAAATGTGTTTGAAGTTTTTTTGAATTTCAATAAACAAGATGAAATATTTCAAAATGTACCTATTCCAATCTAAAGAAAAACTTTAAAGCGATTTTTTGTTAATATTTGCTTAGAAAATTTTAATGTATTTTATCAATAATTATTTAGTAATGCCAAATCTTAGAGAAAAAAGGCAAATATTTTTTTTAATCAAAAAGATATTAATAAATTTTTACTTTTAAAGCGTCTGAAATATTGGTATTTCTAAGATATTTAATATATTTTGAAATAGTTGTTTAGGAATCATTCAAAAATAAAATACCTATCAATACTTTTGAGAATTTTGATTTGAATAAGGCTGGTACAAATATTTTTAAAAGTTTTTGTCAACCCCCCCCCCCCTCCCCCCCCCCTTCACAATTGGCCCGAAAAATCAGGGGGCAAAAAAATATTTTTACAATAAACTTCAAAATTTCAATGAAAATTCAAGTGCAACCAGCTGAAATCAAATTAAAATACATTCTCCTGCGTTTAAAATAATTTTTAGCATGTTTGGGTTTATTAAAAAAATCTCAAGATTTTTTGAAAATTTTCGATGCAAAATCTTTTTTTTCGATTCAATTTTTGTTTTTGTCAGATCTTAGATTTTTTGAAAACTAATGATTGCAAAACAACTGAACTAGTGTAAAATACATTTTTTGCAATTCCGTCGTGAAACTACTTACTTTTCCTGTCATTCTTGAACGACGAAATAGCCTACTTTTCTGTACCAAAAATAACAGAAGCGAATAGCAACACTTTTCAAAATAAATGCTGAAAAGTTCTACTTTTCAGCACTAAAATGGGTGCTAAAAAGTTGAACTTTTCAGCACTTGTTTCGAAAAGTAACACTTTTCAACATTTTTTTATTTAAACGATTTATTGACAAAATACATGGAAATTCGACTTAAAATTTCACTCAATGGGTGTTTTTCGAAATTGCAAAAAGTGTTGTATGGAACTCGTTGCAAAACTTATGTTTTTCAGCACTCGTCGTATTTATCCAACTCGGTGAACCTCGTTGGATAAATGTACGACTCGTGCTGAAAAAATCCTCTTTTTGCAACTTGTTGCATAAACTACTATTAAAACACCTTTTTCATTGAAATGTGAAGAATATGGCTTGTTATTTAAATTTTTATATTTTTTATCATGTTTAAAAGATATTTTTTAAATATGATTGAGCAAAAAAAAAACTTGAAAATTACTAAAAAGATTGTTTGAACAGGTAAACATTTTGGCCATGCGTCGCCTCTGTATTTGTTTATGGTAAATTTTCTGAAAATTAAGATTTTTTTAAAATATTTTTTAGAACTAGAAAGATGACATTTGAAGTGTAATTCAAAACATCCAAAAATGATAAATGTTACAGTTCTGATGATAGAATTAAAAAAAACTGTATTATTTAGACTAACATTTTTTCAGTTTTTTTTTCACCTGTGCCTGATTTTTTGATGAATAAGAAAGTGCCCGCCACATTTCAGCCAATAAAAAAAAATGATTGGGTTTCATAGATGGGGGGCAAACATTGAAGATTATTGGCACAAATGTTGTGAACCACGTTTTTTTCTAGTTTTTCCTCTCCCCATGTTAAAAATTTTGAAGCTCAGCTACGAAAAAGAAAATTCTAAACGTCCTGGTAGCCATTTTATGCCTTTTAGTAATAATTTACATTATTCTAAACCCTCTACAACCCAACCCCGCCTTAAGGCGGGCTTCGATCTGAAAATTCGCAAAAAAAAAACATTTTTCAACCAATTCTTGATCTTTAAAAAGCATTGGAAAGAAGAACTCTTAACATTTTAGAAAATTCTAAGTTTGGAAGTGGAAGTTGTTTTATGTGACTTTGCCAATGTTTTTAAAAATGTATTTTTTCTGAGGTCAACTTTAGGTGGGCTTCTTACTACTTTTTCCTCTGTAATATTTGAAAATAAATATGCAGTAATTTTTGTAGCGTACCAGACTATGCCTTTAAGCAATTCAAATGATAATGGTTTCGTTCTATAGCAGAAAATGTGAAAACAAGCAAAAAATTGAGAAAGCGACTGTAAAAACATGAAGAAACTAGATTGGCAAAAGGCAAACAAAATAAATGCAATTTAAAATACTAAGTAGAGGGTTAAAAAAACTCAGGTCATATTAAAATACAGTCCAGACTCAATTAACTGAAGCCTCGACTATCCGAAGCCTCAATTACATTTCGGGTAAATTCTTTTTTGTCTCAGGAGAAAACTTGGAATTTGAAAATCGAAGTCATGTCGCGTGAGGACAAATTAAGATAATTTATTTTAAAAAATCAATAAAGTTGAAGCTGTTTGATAATTGGAAAAATAATTGTAGTCTAAAGTTTAGACTCTAAACAGTGTAAAATTGATTGTAGTCAAGTACATTTTCCATACGATTTAGTTGTATGAGGAAAATCACTTTTTTCGTTTTTGATTTTTTTTTTGGCTTATGTATTAGTTTATTTTTACAATTCATGCCAATTTCATAGGATTGTTTGTCAACCTCTATAATTTAGTAAATATGGTTTCACCCCTTTCAGGCCCATATTTTCAAAAAAATATTATTATTTTTCTAATGATCCGAAAATTTTAGGTCAGTTTTTAAAATTTCAATGTTTGGGCCAAAATTAGAATTGAGAGGGTTAAAAAACACTGAAGTTTTGAGTTTTAAAAGCTTTGTGTATGCTCTCCATATAGATGCATTGTGAACGTTACAAGCATAATCATCATGGCTAAGAATTTTAGATACTTGAATCGTACTTTCCGAGATGGGGAAAAGGGTCAAAAAGTTTTCTGACACCTATCTTTTGGCTGAGCTGGACTTTTTTTTATCTTCAAAGGGCTGTACCGTTAGAGTGTTACAAAAATGATTTTTTGATGGCATTCAGGTGCTAGTTCCGAAGCATTTCAAATATGAGCTTCTTAAAAGATTGCGATTTTTTTTTCTAAAATCAATGGCGTGTAGGCCAATCTTTACGCGAATTTTGGTATAATCAGAAAAATCAAAGCATTGCAAATTTGGCTAACGGACATGACTCTTTCTTCCCGCAGGGAATGCCACAACATTCTCACCCAACGCCAGTGGGAGTCGGAGAGCTCGCGGGTGCACTTCGAGAGTGGCGTCAAGATGGGGCTGGGTACGTTCAATCTGATGATCTCACTGCTTCCCGGACGGGTTATTAAACTGCTAGAATTTATTGGATTCTCCGGGAACAAGGTTCGTGTGTAGCATTTAGATTTCTTAGCAAAAGGTTTCAATTTGATTCATTTTCTTTTGACTTTTTAGCAATCAGGCATGCAAGACTTGGTCGCCGGAAGTCAGAGTTTGGGCATCCGGCAGGTGCTGTGCGTGATGACCCTGTTGGGGTACAACCTGATCGTGTGCTACGTGCTGAGTCACAAGGAGGGCGATCTGAACTTTTGCGACGATCTGCTGGCGAAGCAGCTGAAGCAGTACCCGGACGGTGTGTGGTTCCTGTTCTTCAAGGGTCGGCTCGAGTTTATGAAGGGTAATCTGGACGAGGCGTTGATGTGGTACAAAAAGTCCTGGAAATCGCAAAACGTTTGGCCTCAGTTCCATCACCTGTGCTTCTGGGAGTTGCTGTGGGTGAACTGGTGAGAAGGAGATTTAGTTTTTCAATTAGATGAGTTGCACGTGACTAACGACGATTCTTTTTTTTTGGGTTTTTAGCTTGCGGTTAGACTGGCGAGAATCGCTGCTATTTGCCACGTATCTGGTCGAGCACAGCAAGTGGTCACGTACGATCTACACATATCAGAAGGCTTCCATCATGTGCATGATGAAGCGGTCGGACCTGACCTCGACGGAGCTTCGCACGCTGGACGGGCTGATGAAGGAGGTGCCAAAGTACAAGCAACGAATCGCAGGTAAATCACTTCCGATGGAAAAGTTTGCCTGCAAGAAGACGGAACGGTTCTTCGCCCAGCAGTCCTTCCTGTACGTGCCGGCGCTGGAGCTGATGTACCTGTGGAATCTGTTTAAAATTCTCGGCAAACACTTCCCGCTGGCGGACGGCGTGTTCCGGATAGTGGAAGAAAATTTGAACGAGCTGGAAGCGCGACAGCAGAAGAAAGCCAGCAGTCCATTGACGCCGTACGACGTGGACAACAAAGCGTTGCTGTTGCTGCTGAAGGGAGCCATTCTGCGTCAAATGAACAGTCCGCTACAGGCACTCAAGTATGGCGATTTGTTATATAGTTGGTCAAAATACTCAAACTTTCTATATTTTTCCAGATGCCTTGAAACGGTAGTCTCCATGTTCAAAGATCTCAAGGAGGACCTGTACCTGGTTCCCTACGCCATTGTGGAAATCGCACTCATTTACGTGGATCAGGGCAAGAAAGAGCAAGCCATATTAGCCCTGGAAGACGCTAAGTAAGTCCCCCAGCTCACGTCCTGAAGCATTTTCCCCTAATCAGCTGCAACTCTTCTTCCAGGAGAAACTACAGCGGCTACTCGTTGGAATCGCGGCTTCATTTCCGCATCCACACCGCGCTGATTGACTTGAAAGGAAAGAGCTACGAAAACATTCCCGCCGGTGCTGATTAGGAAGGGGGGACAGAGTCACCCCGTTTCTACAAGACCAAAACCATAGTTACGAACAGCTTCTAGTCCACGCGCGTGTGTAGTTAACAGATCGTTGAAATCGTTGAGATGCGGCGCGCACGATTTAGGATCGTTGCATTTAAAAATGACAAAAGATTGTACCGAAAATGGCGGTAAGAACACCCACAGACAGACATCAACGAACTCACTCCTAGAATAATCATCATTGCCGATGGTAAGTTTCGAGCCCCTTGACCTTCATCTGCGTTGTTCCGTGCAATGAGAAGCACTTTCTAGGATACTATTCTAGTTTTAGGTTATTCGTTTATTATTTTCTGGAGGGTTAATTCCAATAAAGAGCACCGTAATATTAAAGTTTCCAACCGGAACGATTTGAGCTGGCCGGGTTTTCGAGTGTGAGTCATTGCGAAAGAAATGTCCCTTGTCGTGGGAGGTTGGTCGCAGACTGGAAATGACTCGAGCGGGTCGCGATGACGTAGGTTGTTGAATGGTTGTTTCTCCATATGGGGGCATGCGCACAGAATGCGCGGGGATACACAAAATAGCACAGATCAAGCTGTCATTCAGAGAAGATGTCACGCGGAGAGGGAACACGAAAAATGTTTGAAGATGAACCCGGTTCTAATGTTTTGTAGGAGTCCTCAAAATGTTGTGCAGAAAATTGATCATCGGAAACCCATGGCGCATAAGATTTTTTTGAAAAAGTACTCTAGAGTTTTTATTGTATATTAACTGCATCCTATTTTTAAAAAAAACTCATGGCCAAGGAATTCTTCACGAAAATTACCGATTTTGTGATATTTATTTTTTGTATTTCTTTTTTATTTGACACAAACTTTCTGGAGACTTTCCTATGATGACCAAAGAAGTCCTGATATTTAAAATTTTCTAAATATTTTTTTCAAGGAAATGACATAATTTCACGAAAAAATCATTCAGAATCGGGTCGTTAGTTCCTGTGAAATCGGCACTTGAAAATCGAGTACTGTTTGGGTGGCACTTAAAAAACTTCAAAGTTATTATTGTTTCTTTAGTGGCTTTATATCAGGAACAAATCTTCAATGTTTCTTATACGATTTTTAAAGAAAATTTACAGGCTTGTCTCATGGACACCATTTATCCTCTTTTGCCTTGGAGAACTTTTTCCAATAGAGAACTATTGCGAGATTCCTAGTCGAAACTAGGTGTCCGAAGGTTCGCCAAACATTTTGACTATTTTTCCCATACAAACTTCAAGCTTTTATTTAGCCTAGTAATGGGTCAATCTTTAATTTTAGGGGGTAACTCCGAGTAAGCCCGGATTTGGCCCACTCTAACCTACGACTTTCCCGAAGACACCAAATCGATCAGAAATTGACTCCCAAATAGAAATAGAAATACCATACCATTGTTGTATTGATAGATGCCAAAATTTGATGGAGATTAGGGTGACAATAAAACAATCGACCTCAGGGATACCCCCTGATTCTATTCGGGCTTTGGCGTCTTCGACAAAGTTTGTGGACATTTCTGCCCGACATCTTTGCCCAACAATTAAATTGTCTAATAATATTGAATTGACTATATTGTGGCACCCCCTACAGTGTGGTGCAGACCCGTAATGATGCTATGTTATGCTATTTTCTGCCCGACATCTTTGCCCAAGACGCCAAGGTCTCTTCTGTCAAAAAATAAAAATTCCAAAGCCTGCTGTGTTTATTTTTGAAAAACAAATTTCATCAAAGCCGTTTGACTGGTTCCTTACCAAATGCGTACTCCACTCTACACAAGAGTATAATTTGATAGCACTTTTCCAAAATAGTTCGTCACTATAACCAATTACAATAAACCAAGGAGTATTCGAGATTACAGACTGGATGGAGAGTAAGTTGGACCTAGACGTACCGTTCAAAGTAGTTGAAACAAATCGCCTAGAGTGGGAGTCAGGAGGGCCAACTATTCCTCCAGGATCGATCATATTTTACACCGATGGATCTAAAATGGGAAACAAAACGGGTGCTGGAATAACTGGTCCTGGACTGAATATTTCAATACCTATGGGACAATGGACAACAGTATTTTTAGCGGAAATATACGCTATTGTGGAATGTACAGCAATCTGTTTAAAACGAAATTACAGATTTGCAAAAATATGTATCTTCTCAGACAGTCAAGCTGCCTTGAATGCATTAAAATCGCCAACATGCCAATCCAGGCTTGTTTGGGAATGTATAACACTTTTGAAACAATTAGCATCCAGAAACCGGGTACATCTGTACTGGGTCCCGGGTCACCGAGGAATAGATGGTAATGAAATAGCAGACCTTTTAGCAAGACGAGGTTCGGACGGGCATTTCATAGGCCCAGAACCATTCTGCGGAGTCTCGAAAAGCACACTTAATATGGAATTCACACAATTGGAGAAAAAGTTGATTCAGTTGAACTGGGTGAAAGCACACGATATGCGTCAGTCGAAAATGTTTATCGTCCCCTCCAAACAAAAATTCGCTCAACTCATGAATATGAATAAAAAATATCTCAGAATATACATCGGTCTCATAACAGGACCAAGGGGTTTCCAGCATCAAGGATTACTGACCAGTCTAAATGGAATTACCAGGATTACTGGCAATATGTCATGAATTACTATGATTTCCCAGAATTACTTGGGATTTCCAGAAATCACTTAGAATTGCTCAAATTAATAAAAAATAACTTGGAATTGCTGCCTAGCTTCCAGCATATTGAGAAAAGTCTTTGGAATTGGATCGAATGACAGTTGTCAAACGCACAAAACCACGTGCTTGTCAATAGTGCACAAAGTTCCCGGGATTTTTATAGGTTGTAGGGGAATTCCCGGAATTAAAAAAAATCCTAATTTGGCCTGGAAATAACATTAGTATTACAATTAATATGTTTAAACTTTTCTAAAATTTTACATAAATTGGTACCATTTTATTTGTTGTCATTTTTGTTTTTTATGCATCTTAAACCAATTTTTGTCATATAGAAATAATAAATAAATAAATATTTATAAAATACTTATTTAATTTGAATTAGAAATGTGGTGCATATAAAATTCAAAGCACAACAGAGAACAGCAAAAATTTGTTTAAGCTATCTTAAAACTGCCATCCTTGTTTAGATTGATATTATTAGTATTGAGTTAATTCTATAAATTCAAAGCTTGAAAAACATAACAAATATAAAGAAAACATAGATTTTATGACTTTTTCAAAATCTTCCCGGGAATATATAAATATTTTTCCCGTTTCTAATCTAATCTAATCTAATAAATGAATATTTTTCCCGTTTTCCGGGAAACCCAAAACCTGGGAAAATTGGACGTCCTGCTTGAAAATCATCGAATAATTGGGTAACATCTGTTTGACAACTGATTTTGACGTTTGAGTGCATTTGAAATTCAAAGCACAACAAAGAACAAAAAAATCTTTAAAACTATCTAAAAGTGCTATTCTATTAATAGTATTGAGCTAAAAGTATGATTTTAAAAACATAACAAATATAAAGAAAACATAGATTTTATGACGTTTTCAAAAATTTCCCGGGAATAAATAATATATTTTTTCCGTTTTCCGGGAAACTTGGACGCCCTACTTGGAAATCGTCGAATAATGGGGTTAATATCATCATCAGTTTGACAACTGATTTTGACGTTGGAGTTGTTTTTCATCCGAATACATTTGAATTAGAGAGCATCCAAATTTGCGGACATTCCAAATCCCCTCTGTACTTCTTACAACCATAAAAGGCATCAAGGAAAAGCAAAATGCATTCTGCCGATTTACTTTAATTGGTGGGAAATACACGAATTACTGAGTAACTATGGAATTACTCGAATTACTACGGAATTACTAGGTAATTCCGGAATTACAGGAACTACTGCAGAATTGCGGAGTAATTCTGGAATTACTGAAATACTTACTCAAAATCTGAATGATTCCGTAATAGCTATAACTTTGGATTCTTACATGAAAATTAATAGGCAATAAATAGAATATCGAAATTATCTTTTTAACAGTTATTTTTCAATATTTTATTATTTTCTGAAGTATGTTTTCACAAAACAAGAATCATGGTTTTACCAGGATTACTGGAATTATTAGGAATTACCAGGATTACTCTGAAATTACTCAGTAAATCTTGAATTACAGAATTACTTGCTCAAATTCCAAGTAATTCCGGATTAGTGACCAGTCTGACACGATGCTGGAAACCCCTTGAACAGGACACTGTCCGTCTAGATATCACCTGAAAAAAATTGGGCTCAGTCCAATTGATATCTGTCGGATTTGTAACTGTGAGACTGAAACATCAAAACATTTGATTTGCGAATACAGCGCTGTTTCTGCAAAAAGAAGACGGATCTTCAATAAGGGCATAATAAGTCCAAATGATGTCTGGCTAGAAAACCCCGGCACAGTAGTTGATTTCATCCTAGAAATCTTGCCAAACTGGGGTACATCGCAGTGTCAGCCAATGACCGTAACCCTAAATGGTAACGTGTCATCCTGAAATTTGCGATAACAAAATGGGTATACCGCAATAGATCAACTCAATGGTCGCAGTGGTTCTAAACCCCAAAAAAAAAACCAATTACATCAAGACGTGCTAATTCTGGAACGTAATCCAATTAATTAAACTTTTGACCAAATTCAAAATATCAAATTACACCGGCATCAACGGCGGTTTTCGATGGCAAAATGTCGCGGCGAAAATTCACGACGCGTCGCGTTGCAGGACTTTCGCTGCGTTGCCCCTGGCAACGGACGCCACGCCGCACATTTGACCAGCCCAAGGGGGGTGGACACTGGAGGTGGCGCGGGAAATTCGCTGCCTTTATAGCACGCGTCGTATCCCTTTGCAAGCGCTGCCAAGAACGCCGCTTGGGCTGTCGTAGCAGTTCGCGGCTTGCTTCCAAAGGGGGTGCATCATTCGGTCGGTCGGTCGGTCGAAGTGTGAAGAAGAAAAAAGTTCACCAGAGCGAAAATGGTGCCCGTTGAAAACAGGATTATCCGCGGCTGTTTGGATTGATTTTTCACCGCGAATCGCAAATGTGACGACTTCGACGACGCCAAAAAGTGCAACGCAACCCATTTTTGGGATAAATTCGGCAGGAAAATCCGGTCGGGGTCCGTATCTGTGGAAACTTCAAAGAGGGTAGGGTTCGATTATGGCGTAATTCGGAAAACGGGCTCGATTTGCAACCCCCTGGACGGAATTTGATGTGAAAGCGGTTAAGTGCCCCGTTTCTAAGATATTTGAGCAGATTTCGTCCATGTTCGGTCTATTTGGACAAATTTTCGCGAGAAAATCCGGAAAATTTTGACATTTTGCGAAAAATCGATAATTTTTTCCATCCCCTTCGCGTGTGTTGGGGTGCGAAATTTTATGGCGCGTCGCTGTGTGTGTGAGGAAAATTTTATAGCACAACCCCTCGGATGTGTGCGTGCCGGCCCTGGTGTTGGTGTGAAAAACGTAAACAAACGCACGTGCTTTTGTTTTGAACCGGCCGGTGGGGTTGCAAATTACGCTAGTGTTGGTGAGGCGCGTGCACGTGCTTCGCGTGGTTTTGTTTTGATCCGGATTTTTTGCCTTCGCGTATGATTCAAGCTTATGTTTTTTCCCCTCGTTGCAGCCCCGCAGCAGGGAGAGTGCGCGCGTTGTGGAATTCCTAAATCACATCACACAACATTTCAGCATAAGTTTTTAAGCAAGCAAAATCATACGTACTGAACGCGCGTCCCTTTTTTAAAGCCGTCGTAGCTTTTAAGCAGAAAACAAAAATCAACTACTAAACCAAACATCAAACATCATGGGCAAGGAATTGCTGAACACGAGCTCGTTCTGCCAGCAGCTGGGCGCGACGTTGGTGCGGAATTTCAAGCTGAAAATCCGCGACTCGCGCAAAACCATCGCCGAGGTGTTTCTTCCGCTTTACACGCTGGGGACGCTGATCGTGCTGAAGATTCTGATCCCGAACCCGAACTTTCCCGCCATAACCGAGCCACGTGGGGCGGCGTCCCTGTTCGAGCACTTTCAGCACTACAAAGCGCACACGATCGCGGTGCTGCCGCAGCCGAACGCGTCGCTGATCACGGAGGTAAGAGATCGATCATTTAATTTTTATTTGATACAGTTTTTTAGTTTATACGAACCGTAAACCGGGGCGACAAAAACATGTTCTGGACTAAGTTTGTGTCACACAATGTTTTTTTTTGCAATTCCGTCGTGAAGCTTCTTACTTTTCCTGTAATTCTTGAGCGACGAAACGGCCTACTTTTATCTACCAAAAATAATGGAAAATTAATTCCTTTCAATACCACTGCTGAAAAGTTCTGCTTTTCAGCACAACTTTTCAGCACTAAAATAGGTGTTGAAAAGTTGAAATTTTCAGCACTAATATCGAAAAGTAACACTTTTCAATATTTTTTTGTTTTGAATGGTGAATTTACCTAACACATGGATGTTTAACAAAAAATTCCATTCAAGAAGCGTTTCTCGAAATTGCAAAAAAATGTTGTAAGCAACTGGTTGCAAAACTTGATTTTTTTCAGCATGAGTCGTAGTTTACCGAGTTGCTAAATTTTCTTGTTAGCCCACTGTGCAATGACCAAAAATGAACGTATACATTTTTCATGATTAGATTATTGTGTTATTTTTGAAAGGACTTAATTAAGGATAATTGAATATGAATGGCAGTATTTTTTGGAAAGTATGAAAAATGCACTAAAACTTGCTGCTAAAAACACTACAATGTGATTGGTCCGAAAAGGTTTTAAAGTGTTATAGTGTGATATGGCAAAAGATTTAAACAATAACTTTTAAAAACCTTTCGCTAAAGTAATAATAAAAAGCATTGTTTATTTCTCAAATTTGTATCTAAGCAATATGATGCTTTATTCTCATGACAAATTGTACAAAAAATGGTTTTATTCGGTCGTTATGGTTCTTTCAGCATTGCTTTGCGGTAATTTTAAAGAAAGCCGGAATTTTAGTAAATTTGGTTCGGAAACTTTTTATAGGAGGTCAAGTATTGGTCAAATTTGTAATTCAAATCTCTCAAAGCATATTCATAAGAAATTTGGTGAATATGTACATTAATCCATCGTTTTAAAGCGACTTTATGACAAAAATCCTGCAAAAGTTGTTCTGGACCCTGAGACAAAATGTCATGGTTCACCCCGAAAAATTCAAGGAAAGAGCCATTCTTTTTGAGACTAACCGATTATTTTTTATCTTTATGTTGTTGTTAATTCATTTAGAGCTGCCAACTTTAACCTTTTTGGTTCATTAGCTTTGAGGGCAGATTTTTGTATAAAACAACAATTTGTTCATAATTTAGGCTGTATCATTTTAATCATTTTTTGAAAATATAAATTGGGAATTTTGAAAACAGAAAACTGTGAAAATGGGAATAAATAAAAACAGTTTTGCCTTCCTCACCTCAATGAGGAAAGGCTATAAAATCACTCGAAAATGAACTTCTTTATTCGTCCTCGTAGACCCACCTTCACGTATACCTATCGACTCAGAATCAAATTCTGAACAAATGTCTGTGCGTGTGTCTGGATGTGAGTCCGTGCACCGAAAAATATGCACACGATTATCTCCGGACTTGCTGAACCGATTTGGACCGTTTTGGTCTCATTAGATCCGTCTTGGGGTCTCACAAGACCCTAGTTAATATTATGAAGTTTAGAAAAGTACTTCAAAAGTTATGCTAAAACAACGATTTTAGCTAAACTTCGGAAGATTGTAAAAAGGGTGTTTTTTGTAAAAAAAACCGTCATGCTATATATTGTTAGAAAAGCATTTGAAAGACCTTTCCAACGCGTTCAAAAGATTGAAGATCTGATAAACCCATCAAAAGTTATGAGCACTTAAGTGTTATTTATACACTTTTTGAGGCCGGATCTCAATTATTTTGATAAAAACTAGTCCGGATCTATCACGCAACCCATCGTTAGATAGGTAATCAAAAAACCTTTCCAACGAGCTCAAAAGATTAAAGATCTGACAACCCTATCAAAAGTTATAAGTACTTTAGTGTTTTGGATACACTTTTTTTGATGCCAGATCTCAGATATTTTGATAAAAATAAATGTTTTTGGGGTTGTGTAGTGTAATCACAATATGAATGCATGGAAGGCACCAACCACCTAAAGGTTGATTAATTAACGTTTTTTTAGGATAGCTCCGTTCAAACAAAAAAATTTCTCTGCGTTTTGTATTTAAAAAATAACTCCGACTATGGCAAATTAAATGGAATGAATAAACCTCTCGCGGGTGAACCACCACGAAATTGTGTTCATTTGTTCATTGAAACCGTTCATCCCATTCACAGAAAAAAATCAATTCTCGTTATCGTGAATTAAGTTCACGAATGTGAGAACTACGAAGGAATTTATTCATGAGTATGGTGCATTTGCACAATAAACGTGAATATATTCCTTCGTGAGAACCACGCATTTGTGAATTTAATTCACGATTACGAGAATTGTTTTTTTTTTCGTGTTGAGTGGCTTTTATTTGCAAATGACCATTGCATCGGTATTCGACCTACTTACGAAAAACCAATATCAAAAATGCTTGAGATTGTTCATCTACTCGTCCTTCAAGTGCCCCAAACTAAAGATACATGACATTTTGTTTCATTTTGGAGAAAAACGAAAACTAGTGTCAGAGGTCACGGTGGCTCTTACGGCTTTTTGGAAACTCACCCGAGATCTCATCGTCATCGAACTTTGGTGGCCGATACGGCAAAGGCGCAGTTCGATATGTTAAAGGACTTGGGTTCGAGTCTCGATATCGGCACATTTTTTGGTTGATGAACTGTTTTGAAAATGAACCCATGAGAATAACGCTCTCGTCAATCTCGGGATTTATCCTCTGTGTTCTTTCACAGTACCTTTATACTACCAGATCGTGTTCTGTATTCTCTCATTTTGCGCTGCCCAACTGTGGGTGTATCATGAAGTACAGTCCAGACTCGATTATCGGGAGTTTTGATTATCCGAAGGTTTGTATGGGACTTCGAATAATCGAATCATGCCAGTAAAAAAATCGTGTTTTTTATTTTGTTTAATTTTGACAAACAAGAAAAAGTTTCATAGCATGTCATTTACAGCCCTGCCTCGATCATTCGAATTGCTCGAACATTTTCACTTAGGATAATCGAACCACGAAAAAAAAAAAATGTTTTGGTTTACTTGAGTTGTTGAGCTCAAATTTGATATGGGTAATTCTCCGCCAACTCACACAGCAGTTGCCCCGACCCCTCTTCGATTTGCGTGAAACTTTGTCTTAAGGGGTAACTTTTGTCCCTGATCACGAATCCGAGGTCCATTTTTTGATATCTCGTGACGGAGGGCGGTACGACCCTTCCATTTGCACATGCGAAAAAGAGGTGTTTTCAACAATTTGCAGCCTGAAACGGTGATGAGATAGAAATTTGGTGTCAAAGGGACTTTTATGTAAATTAGACGCCCGATTTGATGGCGTACTCAGAATTCCGAAAACGTATTTTCATCGAAAAACACTAAAAGTGTTAAAATTCTCCCATTTTCCGTTACTCGACTGTAAAATTTTGGAACATGTCATTTTATGGAAATTTAATGTACTTTTCGAATCTACATTGTCCCAGAAGGGTCATTTTTCATTTAGAACAAAATTTTTCATTTTAAAATTTCGTGTTTTTTCTAACTTTGCAGGGTTATTTTTTAGAGTGTAACAGTGTTCTACAAAGTTGTAGAGCAGACAATTACAAAAATTTTGATATATATACATAAGGGGTTTGCTTATAAACAACACAAGTTATCACGATTTTACGAAAAAAAGTTTCAAAAAAGTTGGTCGTCATCGATCATGGCCGTTCATGGTCACCCGCGACAGACACGGACGACGAAACAAAGAGAAACGCAAAAAGTAACTTTTTCAAAACTTTTTTTCGTAAAATCGCGATAACTTGTGATGTTTATAAGCAAACCCCTTATGTCTATATATCAAAATTTTTGTAATTGTCTGTTCTACAACTTTGTAGAACATTGTTACACTCTAAAAATAACCCTGCAAAGTTAGAAAAACACGAAATTTTAAAATGAAAAATTTTGTTCTAAATGAAAAATGACCCTTCTGGGACAATGTAGATTCGAAAAGTACATTAAATTTCCCATAAAATGACATGTTCCAAAATTTTTTACAGTCGAGTAACGGAAAATGGGAGAATTTTTAAAACTTTTTTAGTGTTTTTTTCGATGAAAAATACGTTTTTTCGGAATTCTGAGTACGCCATCAAATCGGGCGTCTAATTTTACATAAAAGTCCCTTTGACACCAAATTTCTATCTCATCACCGTTTCAGGCTGCAAATTATTGAAAAACACCTCTTTTTTCGCATGTTCAAAAATGGAAGGGGTCGTACCGCCCCTCCGTCACGAGATATCAAAAAACGGACCTCGGATTCGTGATCAGGGACAAAAGTTACCCCTTAGGACAAAGTTTCACGCAAATCGAAGAGGGGTCGGGGCAACTTTTCCCGATTTCGTGTGAGTTGGTAGAGAATTACCCATATCAAAAATCTGAAAATTGGTTATCCAATACCGCGCCATTGGATTTGTTTAAATATGTATTTTGTTATGTAACAGGGTACCACTTAAATTTGACCAATGTGGCTTGTTAAAAATAAGGAAATTGAAAAAATGTCATTCCTTCCAGCAATTCCTCGGCGAGGTGAGCAAACTATGGCTCTCGAACCGGCACCACACCGCCGGCAAGTACCCCATCGAGTGGCAGTTTTACGAGTCCCAGGAGGAGCTGCTGGCCGCGTACTGGCGCGATCCGGACAAGATGCCGCTGGCGCTGATCTTTCACAGCGACGATCCCATGTACGGACCGCTCAAGTACGAAATCCGCACCAATCCGTCGTTCTTCGTGACGCCGGCGACGACGGAGCTGTTCTCGTCGCTGGTCACCTGCAGACAATCAGACAGCTACTGGTCGGCGGTCATTCCGATCGAAACCGGTGACTCGTGTCCGGTCAACCAGTACTACTACTCGGGGTTTATCGCGCTGCAGACGCTGCTCGAGTACACCAAGATAAAGGTGAGTTCGTTTTTCTTTTTTAGGAGGGTTTTAAATTTCTAACGACGATTTTTTCCTTGACAGCTGGTGACGCAAAACGACGATCTACAGATACCTCATATAACGCTAGAAATGTTTCCTAAGGAAGCCTACACGGGAAATTGGATGGTGGCCTTCCGGCTGGTCATTCCAATTTACATGGTGATGGCCTTGTCCCAGTTTATCACATATCTGCTGATACTGATAGTCGGCGAGAAGGAGAACCACATCAAGGAAGGGCTGAAAATTATGGGCTTGCGTGACTCCGTGTTTTGGTAATATATTTATTGGTTTTGGCTGTGGCGTGAGCGAGAAATTTAATTACTTCTCTATTTCCGTTTATTATCTATTTGTCTACTCCAAAAGGTGTGGCTGGTTTATCATTTATGCCGTGTTTGTGACGTTCCTGACGTTCGTGTCCGTGATTTTGCTGTTCTCGCTCGGGGTGTTCCAGCACACCAACTATCTACCGGTGTTCATACTGATCCTGCTGTACAGCTTCTCGGTCATCCTGATTGGGTTCATGATTACGCCGTTCTTTGACAACTCTAGGGTAAGTTGTACTTGGTAAATTTTAAAAGATTTTTTAGATATTTAATTTCTGAGGTTTATCTTTGGTCCCCATTGAGAATAGTTGTCTGGGTATGGTGACAGTAAAAAAAATATTTTTTTTAGAAACGTTACTTTTAAACATTCTTCAAACAAGCATTTTGCACATTGATTTGTTCGTACAATTCTTCATACAAATTTGGAGACTACTCAGCCTCTTCATTGTATTTTATGATTTGGATGAAAACCTTGTCCATCAATACCTTAAGTCCAAATAAGCGATTTTGCATCATTGGTTTCTACATACAAATCTTCATACAAAATTTGAAAAAAAGTGACATAAAAACATATCCAAAACTTGTATTTTGAGAAGGGATTTTCTGATACATTTTGTGCAATAATGAAAATAGTAGGTACGGATAAGGATAGATTAGAAATAAAATATCAAAGTGTTACATACATATACATACATTCGCATAAGCGCTCATTTTTCAATCGACGTTATCTTAAACACTATTGATACGATTTTCAATGTCAGACAATAAAACCTTTGTTAAATGATTTAAAAAAATACATTGTGATTATTTCGAAATCACGATTAAAAAGGGCCCAATAAGACTTTCTTAAAATAGAAAAACTCTTTTTGAAATGTTGTGATTTCGAAATGTTGAGAATATTCTGAAGAAAGAATTTCACAAAGGTTTTATTGTTTGACATTGAAAATTGGATAAAAAATTTCCAAGATATCGTCGATTAAAAAATGAGAGCGAAATTGGGTAGCATTTAGAAGTACAGTCCAGACTAGATTATCCGAAGGCCTTGGCAAAATTTCACTTCGGATAATCGAATCACGAGAATTTTTTTTTTTCGTTGCCTCTTTCGATTGTTGAGCTTTAGTATGACATATGAACTGCTCTAAATTGATTTAGAATTTTTGAATCCAAGATGGTGGTGATGAAATATTGAAAGTATGAATTTTTCAATTTAATATGCAATCAACTATTCAAATTTGATTAAAATGGGTTCGCATAACTCGAATTTTATGTTAAAAGTAATAATCTAAAACAACAAAAAAAAACTTTTTTTTTCTTCTTGATTCGATTATGCGAAGTCCTACACGAACCTTCAAATAATCGAAACCTCGGATAATCGAGGCTTCGCATAATCGAGTCTGGACTGTATATTAGGGCGGGTACGTTTTCCAAAAAATTCTCGGATCAAGTTTTAGTATGGTTCCCCTTGTAGGGCATGCCCATAGGAACTTTCATGCCAAATATCAGCTCATTTGGTTGTAAACTGGCTGCGCGCATCAGGGTTAAAGTTTACATGGGAATTACTATGGGAAATTGGAACTTTTTGTTCAAACGCTCCTACAGGTCTGGGAAAATCACGCGCCAACTTCTGGTATGGTCAGGCCTATGGGGAATGGTCTGGAGAACACTTTTCCCGAAGAGAGCATATGGATTCGTTGTCCCTAGACCTGGCGCATCGGCAAACAATCCGATGTCTCCGGAATCAACGGTTTTCCCTCAAAAAGCATCAAATTTTCCTTAGCATGCTATGAAAGCTCGATGAACACCGCGACGCCATACGTCAGGCAGCTACCACGTGGGTGAGAAACGGCTGGAATATTTAATTGCAAACCTTCTTTTAACTAGAAAGTGATCATTTCGAGTAATCCTGATATTATTTAGTCGAATTCAGAATCTTTGCATAGCAAATTTGTATTTTTTTTGCAAATATTTCAACCACGTGGTAGCTGCCGTGGAGAAGCATCGATTGCATTATTATTACAAAATCATGATGTTATGTTATTTAGAATAGTTCAAATTGTTAAAGGAACATCAAAAATTGTAATTTTATTACTATAAAGAATTTTTCTGAGCCAAAACTTGAGTGTATGCTCTGCCACGTGTTCACCGTCTGACATGGGGCGTCGTAATTTTCAGCTAGCCGTCATAGCATACTAAGGACAATGCGTACATTTGAAGGGTGAATCGTTGATTCTGGAGACACCGGACGTCGATCCAATGCGCACCTTGGGGACAGAATAGACAACCCTAATTCCTTCTGGAATTTGTTCATTGGACCATCCCCTACACACCTGTCTTTATTCCGTGTGAATCCATGTTGTCCCCAGACCTGTAGGAACGATTGATCAAAAAGCATAAAAATCCCATAGTAATTTACATGTAAACTTTGAACCGCTGGGGACAGGCCAATTCTCAACCAAATGGGCTGATATTTGGCATGAGAGTCCCTATGGGTATCCTCTACTAGGGGAACCTCGGTTTGCCTGATTCTGAGAACTTTTTTGTTTGGATGAAACACCCTAGTATATATGTTTCCTTTTTTCATTTCTTGGAAGGTTTTATCTCAGCACCCAAAGGTTGGAAATACTTTTGTTAGTCGCGGGGAGCAGTGGAACATGCGAAATAAAACGCGGCGCACTGGATTAAAACTAAAGTGGACTGTATTTTTCTACTCTCGACTAAATCTAATTTTATTTGTAGCGTAAACGTGTTTTGCCGACTGCTCTGGTCGACGGCTGTGCTGAGAGTGTTGTGTGTGTGGTTACTTCCGCTGTGAGCGGGGTTTTTATGTCGATCAAGTTGGCAGCGACGGGCGACGGCGAGTTTGACAGCTGCTCGTGCGGGGGATAGGACGCCGCACCAACACCGTCCGTTGCGCACAGGGTGACTGCGCGCGAACATCCTCCCGGCCCTTGAGGCGGATGCCTCAATCCATCGGAAGCGGGACCAGCTTGTGCACCGGCCGCTGATACTCCTTCTCTCCTCTGCGCACGGTGACGTTGCGAACGACGCCGTACGGGTCCGGATGTGCTGCGACGATCCTTGCGAGCTCCCAGGCCGCAGGTGGCGTGTTCTCGTTCTTGATCAGGACCAGCTGTCCTGGATCCAGATTCTGCTGCACCGTTTGCCACTTGTTCCGCGGTTGGAGGGTGGCCACATACTCGTCACGCCAGCGTGCCCAGATCTCGTCGACGTGGCGCTGAATCCGTTGCCACTTGTCCAGACGGCCTTCTTTGATGTGGCTGATGTCCGGTTCCGGCAGCAGGTTGAGCGGCTGGTTGATGATAAAGTGGCCCGGCGTGAGGGCTTCGTACGAGTCGGGCGACGCAGAGAGCTGGCACAAGGGACGCGAGTTCAAGCACGCCTCGATCTGCGTCAAGACGGTCGAAAGGTCCTCGTACGTCAGCGCCGTGTTCCCAAGCACCACTCGGAGGTGCTTCTTCATACTCTTCACCGCCGCTTCCCAGATTCCTCCCATGTGGGGGGCGGATGGAGTGATGAACGTCCACTTCACCTTAAGGTCCGACAGGTACTGGTTGACAGTTCTGTTGAACTCAGGTGACTGCAGGTGCTCTCGGATGTGTCGGTCCGCGCCCACGAAGTTGGTTCCGTGGTCGGACCAGATCTCGCTGCTTATCCCACGACGGGGAAACATGCGCTTGAGGGCGGCCAAGAACGCGCTCGTGGACAGGTCGGAGACGGCTTCTAGGTGCACTGCTTTGGTCGCGAGGCAAACGAAGACAGCGACGTAGCCTTTCACTGTCTTGGCCGTCCGAAGGTTGGAGGTGCGGACGAGGATTGGACCCGCGAAGTCCACACCACAGTGCACGAAAGGACGAGCCGGGTTCGTCCGCACGGAAGGCAGGCTTCCCATCAGCTGCGTCGCGGTTTTCGCCTTCATTCTGCAGCAGCGCGTGCAGTTCGCAACGTAGCCACGAACCACCGTTTGGCAGCCAACGATCCAATATCTTTGGTTGAGTGTGGCGATCATCAGAGTTGGCCCTGCGTGCAGGTTGCGAAGGTGGACTTCTGACAGCAGCAGGTTCGTGTACCGGTGCTCTTTTGGGATGATCACAGGATGGCGCACGTCGTACGGCTGGTTGGAGTTCTGGAGTCGGCCACCAACCTGCAGAGTGCCATCTGCGTCGACGAACGGAAACAAAGCCTTGAGCTTGCTGTTGCCTGGAAGCGGTGCGTTCTTGACCAGGCAATCGATTTCCGTCTGGAAGCTGTCGTGTTGAGCCGCTCGCGCCAGTTGCAAGCAAGCGTCGTTGATCTCCATCGGCGTCAGCGGTCCTTCCAGCTTGGGCGCGTTGGTGCGACGAGCCAGAGAGTTGAGCCGCAGACGGTTGATCCAGGACAAGATGCGCCGAATGTGAGCCAGATCCGAGTAGCGGTTGAGCAGGAAAGTCAGCGTTTCGTGGTCGCACCAGGGCGGCGGCACGGCGCTCGCGAACAGGCAGGTGATCGTAGTCCGCATCTCCAGCAGCTCATCCTCTTCGACCTCGCCCGGTGGTTCAATGCGCCAGTAATCCTTGATCTCTTTCAGCCAGCTGGGGCCGTAAAACAGGGGGTGCATCAGCAGCTCAAGCGGCGTGATTCCCCGGGACGCGCAGTCGGCCGGGTTGTTCTTGGACGACACGTGGAGCCAGTGCTTGCGCGGCAGAAACTGCAGAATCTTGGACGTGCGGTTGGCCACAAACGTTTTCCACTTCCTTGGCAGCGACGAGAGCCAGTGTAGCACGATCTGCGAGTCGCTCCACGCCACTAGCTCGACCTCCAAGTGCGTGAACGATTCCAGCACCTTCACGATCAGGTCCACCAGCAACTCGGCCGCCAGCAGCTCCAGGCGTGGCAGGGAGATTTGTTGAATGGGTGCGACTCTGGTTTTGGCGACGACGAGGTTGATTTCGACTGTGCCGTCTTCGGCGACCGTGCGGGCGTAGATCACAGCTGCGTACGCAGCCTCGGAGGCGTCGCAGAACCCGTGGAGTTGCAGCTTCCTCCAGAGTGTGGAATCCAGCGCTTGATCCGAATTCGTCTGAGGTGGTGTAGCGATTCCTTTAGCGCAATCCACTCTCCCAGGATGAAGGCTGGGAGTGGATCGTCCCAACTTAGGTCGTAGAGCCACAGGTGTTGGAAAAGGATCTTCATCCGGATGGTCACAGGTGCGATCCAACCGAATGGGTCGAAGAACTTCGACGAGTCGGACAGAAGCTGGCGCTTGGTGTTGGCACTGTCGATGTCGAAGTTGAGGTCGAAGCTGAACGCGTCCTCCTGGGGGGTCCACTTGATTCCCAGGGCCTTGACGGCGTCTTCTTCTTGGGGTAGCTTGAACGGAATGGACTCTTCTTGTTCTGCACCGCACTCCAGCAGCTGCGGTTCGTTCGAGCTCCACTTTCGCAGGACAAAACCACCACTCTCCAGGACGTGGGTGATTTCGTTGCGCAGGTTCTTGGCGTCGTCGATCGAGTCTGCCCCGGAGAGCAGATCGTCGACGTAGAAGTTCAGAGGGATCCGCTCGGCTGCCAGCGGATGCTGCTCCTTGTTGTCCTCAGCGACCTGCCGCAAGGCCGCCATGGCTTGGTACGCCGCACTCGCTGTTCCGTAGGTGACGGTCAGCAAGCGGTAGTGTTCCAGAGGTTGCTCCGGACTTTCACGCCACACGATTCGCTGGTAATCGGCATCTTCTCTGTCGACGAGCACTTGCCGATACATTTTCTCGACGTCAGCGCAAAAGGCAAACTTGTAGGTGCGCCAGCGGGTGAACACGTTGAAGAGTGGCTCGTTCACGTTCGGCCCCACTAGCAGGCGGTCGTTCAGGGACACCCCGGAAGCAGTCTTGCTCGAGGCGTCGAACACGACGCGGAGTTTCGTCGTCTTGCTGTCCACGCCGTGATGCGGGAGGTAGAACGATTTCTCCGGTGCGACTGCCACCTCGCAAGGCGGCACCTTCCCCATATGTCCGAGCGCCAGGTACTCGGTCATGAACTGCTTGTAGTTCTGTTGTAGCTCACTGTCGAGGCTAAACTTTCGTTCCATGGCCTTGAACCGCCGGATGGCAGCGGTAGCCGATTCGCCGAGCTGCGGCTTGGCACTGTCGAAGGGTAGGCGAACCACGTATCGCCCAGCTTCGTTGCGAGAGAGTGCGGAGTGGAAGTGCTCGGCAGCGCGCTGCTCGTCCGGGGTGTACTGCATGGCTTTGGGCACCTCCTCCACTTCCCAGAACTTCCGTAGAGTCTGGTCCAGGTTCATTGTAGTTGTGAGACCCAACACCGCACGGCCCTCGGCGGCATGCGATGTGTCGAACAGGCCACCGACCAGGTAGCCGAAGATGGAGTTCTGTGCGATGGGCGTACCTCGACCGTCGAACAGCTTGCCCGGTTCAAGGATGGAGAAGAAGACCTCGATTCCCAGCAAGAGGTCGATCTTTCCACGCTGGTTGAAGCTCGGGTCTGCGAGCGGCGCCTCGGCCAAGGCATTCGTGTCGACGTTGAACTGCTGACTCGGCTGATCTGGGACCAGGTTGTTCAGGATGAGTGCATCCACCACGATGACGATACGGTCGTCGAATCGCGATGCGATCTGCAGCGTCACTGCTCCGGTTGTCTTGCTGGGCTTCCCGTCGGTGATGCCGCTCACGAGAATGCTGGCGTTGCGCCGTTCCAGGCCAAGACTTTCGAAGGCTTGTTTGCTGATCAGCGAGTTCATGCAGGCAGAGTCGACCATTGCCCGCACTTCGTGGAAGACGTTGTTTCTCCCCATTACTTTGACGACAGCCGTAGGCAGCAAGCTCATGAAGTTCACTGAACGGCTGGTCTGGAGATCCGTGACATAAGATGCCACCGAATCCGATTGCTTCGTGGCGTCCACCTTCGTAGGTGGCTGCTTCTTCTCAGCTGCTGCTTGCTCGCGGGGCTGGCCGGAGTCCGAGGCAGAGCTGACACCACCCGTGCAGAGCAGGGTGTGGTGCTTCTGTTTGCAGTTCCTACACGATCCTGACGTGCAGCTTTTCACTCCGTGGGTCGACTTGAGGCAATGGAAGCAGAGCTTGGCTCGCTCCACCAACTCTCGTCGATCGCTTGCTGGCAGCTCCCTGAAGCTGGCACACTGGTAGATGGTGTGAGCTTCGGAGCACTTTGGGCAGGTTGGCTGGGTGTTCGCGTGGAAACTCTGGATCGCCTTGGTTGACGGAGCGGTCTTTCGTTGATCCACCTTCCGCTCCTGCTCCTTCTTCGTGCTTTCGTGAACGGACGCCAACTGCTTCTGCTCGTCTATGAACGTCGGCAGTGAGAAGGACGGCAGGCGCACCTCGAGCGGAACTAGGGCTCCGGAACTGTGAGAATCTTCGTTAGAACGGGAACGTGCGTTCGTGCCAACTTGGCCAGCCAGTTGCGACATGGTGCTCTGGGTCTGGGCCTGTGCTTCGAGCAGCAGCTTCATGGTGTTCCGCAGTTCGTCCTTTGTCTCCGCGACGGTCCCTTTGCCGCTTCCTTGAGGGGGCTGCTGTTCCTCCAGCATCTGGATGTAGCGCGCTTTTACTGTATAGTACAGTTCCTCGAATTCCAACCGGTAGTTGAAAATTGAGGTTATTTCACTAATCACTTCCGTCAGTTCTTCCAGATTGCTCTGCACTTTGTCAAACTGGTCACTGAGGTCCGTCAGTTTGCGCAGGCGTTCCTGCAGCTCTCCGATCGGAGGCTTTCTTTGTTCCACTGCACTTATGTTCGACTGCTCCCACTTCACTCGCGAAAAGAGCAAGTCGCGACGCTTTCGAAGCGGTTCCATTTCGCGGTTCACTTTTTATCCGGCTGAGAAGGTCCAATGTTAGTCGCGGGGAGCAGTGGAACATGCGAAATAAAACGCGGCGCACTGGATTAAAACTAAAGTGGACTGTATTTTTCTACTCTCGACTAAATCTAATTTTATTTGTAGCGTAAACGTGTTTTGCCGACTGCTCTGGTCGACGGCTGTGCTGAGAGTGTTGTGTGTGTGGTTACTTCCGCTGTGAGCGGGGTTTTTATGTCGATCAAGTTGGCAGCGACGGGCGACGGCGAGTTTGACAGCTGCTCGTGCGGGGGATAGGACGCCGCACCAACACCGTCCGTTGCGCACAGGGTGACTGCGCGCGAACAACTTTTTTTTAAAGAAATATTGTAGATAACTTTCTGAACTATTTAAAAATATCATGGACATTTTCATGGACATTTTTTTGAATATGAAAAAATACCGGAAAAAATTCTTTTTTAGTTGTTTTGCATTTTTTTTCAAAAAATACTGTTAAAAAATTATAATTTGACAGAAATGTAATCGTCCGTCATGCATGCATGCACTATAATCCACTTAACATAACAAGAAATGAAAAATGAAGGGTGTAAACTTATAAGTTTGACAAAATCGAGCTTTTGTTATAAAAGGTCGAGTAAGAAAGTGATTTTTTCCGCGTTCTTAAACTGTGCCCAAGATACCAAATCGATCAGAAAATCACTTTTCAAGATATAGATGTTCTAATGATATCATAGCAATTTTGTATAGACACTCCCAAGTCCCCCCAAGTCCGTATAGAGAAAACAATGATTCAAAAAAGTTTATTATGACGCAAGAAATCGAAGCATCATCAAAGTCAAAAAGTCATCAAAGCAACAAAACATAAAACAAAATTAAAAATCTAATCTAATCCAATCTAATACAAAAAAAAACTAAATTAAAAATCAACATAAAACTGCGAAAAGCTTGAGAATTGCTAATTTTTGTTTTTGTCCCTCGGCTCTGGCCAATGTAGCAAAGACTTAAATATTTGTACATACCAGCATAATCAGCAGTTATTTATATTCCCCAAAAGAGCACTTAGCTAGCACAATCTTAACTTAGATGCAAGGGTCCTGATTGCTCCAAAAAACTTAATCACTCGCGAGCACAAATCTAGCGCGACGAAAAACTGCTCTGATGTGTTCCTACCGTTGGTCACTCCCTCTCTTTGCTCTTCCTCTCACTACAATCGGGTAGTACAGCGAATGGTTTAGAAATACCGATGTGGTTAAGTCGCTCAAAGCTGACTGAAAATATTTTGCGAACGGCTTTGCTTTGATCATGAATGGAATTGCTTAAAATCAATAATAATAATAATATGTTGCAATTTTGTTTTTTACATGCCAAATTCTTATCGACGGCTATGTATCTGTTGTGGTGCAAGTCAATAGAGCGCCGCGCTAGTATCTTTTAGGCTCTCTCTTCTCTGAGCATATTCGTGTGTGACTCGGAATGAGGGAGGGAGTAGGAAAAGAAATTCGCGAAGTATTTGTTTCGGGACCATCCACAAACTACGTGGACACGAAAGCAAAATACCGAACAGAACCATTCTCTAAAAATTAATCAAATTTGTCTTTTCCAGACCGCCGGCATCCTGGGCAACTTTGCCGTCAACATCATGTCGCTGCTGTACTTCCTGCAGGTGTTCATCGACGACACGCACACGTCGGCCGCCCTGTGGACCGTGTCGCTCATCTCGCCCACCGGGTTCGCCCTCGCGATGGACAAAATCCTGGTGCTGGACATTTCCGGGCAGGGCGTAACGCTGAACAATCTGTGGACGGGACCGGGCATCCCGATCGGTGGCTCGATCCTGATGCTGGTGGTGGACATTTTGCTGTACGCGGCGCTGGCTTTTTACTTTGACTGCGTTATTCCGTCGGACCACGGGACGAAGCAGCGGCCGTGTTTCTGTCTGAGTCGGCACTACTGGTGCGCGAAAAAAGTGCCAAAGGTTCCGCTGCTGAACGGGGAGTCGGCGAATTCGTTTAATAATTTGGACGAGCAGCGGGATGTGGAGCCGGTGTCGCGGGAAATGCGCGGGAAGGAGGCGATCAGGATAGTGGACTTGTACAAGACGTTTCACTCGTGCCGGAAGCCGGCGGTCAATGCGGTGAACGGGATTAATTTGACGATTTATGAGGGGCAGATAACGGCGATTTTGGGGCATAATGGGGCGGGGAAGAGCACGCTGTTTAATATTCTGACGGGGCTGACTTCGCCGACGTCGGGGACGGTGTACATCTTTGGGTATGATATTCGGGATCCGAACGATATGACGATGATCCGGCGGATGACGGGGGTTTGTCCGCAGCACGATATTCTGTTTGAAACGCTGACGCCGAAGGAGCATCTGTACTTTTTCGCGGCTGTTCGTGGAATTGCGCCGAGTTTGATTGATAGTGAGGTGAAGAAGACGTTGAGGGATATTGATTTGTTTGACGCGGCGGAAACGAGGGTGAAGTACTTGAGTGGTGGACAGAAGCGGAAGTTGTCGGTGGGGATTGCAATTATTGGTGATCCGAAGATTATAATCTTGGACGAGCCGACGGCGGGGGTGGATCCGTACTCGCGGCGGCACATGTGGTCGATTCTGCAGAATCGGAAGCATGGGAAGGTGATTTTGCTGACGACCCACTTTATGGACGAGGCGGATATTCTGGCTGAGAGGAAGGCGGTTGTGTCGCGGGGACGGCTGCGGTGTTGTGGATCGTCGCTGTTTTTGAAGAATAAGTTCGGCATTGGGTATCATTTGACGCTGGTGCTGGATACGAATTCCTCGGAGGCTTCAATTACCAAGCTGGTGAACGAGCACGTGCAGAAAGCGGAGAAGGCTCGCCGACACGGGAGAGAGTTGAGTTACATTTTGCCACACGATGCGGTGAATTCGTTTGTGTCACTGTTTGATGATATCGAGCGGGAGATTAAGACGAAGCAGTGGCAGTTGGGCATTTGCTCGTATGGGGTGTCGATGACGACGCTGGAGGAGGTGTTTCTTCATTTGGAAACGCAACGGGAGGAAGAGCAGAAGGTAGAGAATGAAGATGAGGAGGAGCAGGACGCTGGTTATGCTGTAGATAGCTTAAGTCGTAAGGTTATGAAAAATAGAGCGTTACCTAGAAGCTTGTCTCTGCAGGAGAAGAGCAACAGCTATCAATCGTTGAAGAACGATACCAAGAATTTGCTCGACGAGCAGAATGTAGAGAATAAGGGTTCGCTGCCGGGCAACGGGTTGGACTTTGATACAATCATTCCGATTAACGGGTTGAGCGGTGAGGGTGAGGCTACGCAGCGGGACAAGAACCTGACGATCACGACGCCGACCATGAAGCAGCTGCGGAAGAAGCAACACCACGGCAAATCCCGCAACGGGGTCAGCAAGAGCAATAAGAGCATCTACGAGGACACCACACATCACTCGTCGTCGGTTGTGAAACTAAACAGTCAGAACAAGACCAACTGGATGGACCTGGACGACATTGAGCTGCGTCCGTCTTGTTTTAACACTATCATAGCGCTACTCAAGCTAAGAATAACAATACTCTTTCGTGACATTCAGCGTTTATATCTGTTAATCATACTACCGCTAGCATTTACGGCGTTAGGTTTATACTTGAACTCCATACAGGTCATCTCGCCGGTGATGCGTTCAATACTCCTAGATAATACAACGTACGGCAGCAATATTACCAAGATAGCAGTACATGATAGTACCAATAGACTGTTTTCATCGCACGCGGCGTACCATCGGCTTCATCAACAGCAGCAACAATCCTCGCCCTCGCCCATGCTTCTCCATCAGAAGCATCATCAGCATCACCAGGCCAACGCGGAGCAGCATCAGGCTGCCAAAGAATCATCATATCTGTACCATCGTTTCATTGCCGAACTGAAGCAATCGTCGAACGTCACCGAGGAGTACAACGGCAGCTTCGCGGCGCTGCTGGACATTGCCCCGCACATGGCGGCGTTCAACATCAACACTATATCATGGTCAAACGTGTCAATAACTACAATGTACAATGATACCACACAACACAGTCTACCAATACTATTAAATCTTATCAGCAACGCTCTGTTGCGCATGTTTGTCGAGCTGGGACCGCCCCACAGGCCACCGCATCAACCCAGAACCATCAACCTGGAAGAAGCCGGAATGCAGGCGGACGACCCGCTGCCCTTCGACTCGACCTCCTCCAGTTCACCCTCCCTCACATCTGCAGGCCCCATCAGTTCCACCGATTCCATCCTGAACATCGAACTCCGCTCGCACCCCTTCCAACAGACGGCTCAACCCCAGGAGTTCAACATCGGCACCTTCTCGTCCGCGCTCTTTGTGGGAATGATCTTCGTCCTGATTCCCGTGTCCCTGGCCGTCGATATGGTGTACGATCGGGAGATGAAGGCCAAAAATCAGCTGCGCGTCAACGGGCTGTCGTCGGCGCTGTACCTGTCCGCTTACTTCATCGTCCTTTCCGGGCTGATGCTGCTGATCTGCGCCGCGCTGCTTGGGCTGGTGTTCCTGTTTGATATTCCTTCCTTCAGACAGGTGAGCTGCACTTTAAGGAGTCGTAATATTTCAACTAACACCACTGTTTTTTCAGCCCCCCGCCCTAATCACGCTCGGTCTGCTCGTGTTCCTGTACTCGCCGGCGGGCATCCTCTGCTCGACGTGCTTCTCCTACTTCTTCGACCGCACCGACTCGGCCCAGTCGATCCTGCCCAACATTTTAACCTTTGTCGGACTGATCCCTTTTATACTGGTAGTGTTTTTAGATATGCTAGGAATTGGTAAGTTTGTAGTTCAGTCTTCATCAACCACCTAAACAAACCTAACCAAAAACTTCCGCAGAAGTAAAAGCAGCAATCGCCTTACACTACGTCTTTTCGCTGCTCAACCCGATGTACATCCCGTACGCGGCCGTCTACTTTGTGGACCGGGTGTACATCGCGTGCCGGCTAAGCTCGGCGTGCGCGGAGCTGTCGATGGCGCACTACATGACGGAGGAGATGATCGTGATGGCGTGCGGCTGCCTGCTGCACATCCCCATCTGGGCGTTCTGTCTGCGCATCTCGGACGTGATGAAGAGTGGTGGGCGGATGCGGGACATGTTCCACAGGAGAACGGTGAGAGGGGTTGGTTTGAAGATGTGGTAGTGCTTAATGTGGGTTTCGAACGGTTTCAGAACGAAGAAGACGTTATGACTGAAGAGCAGTGTATTGGCGAGTACGAAGATGAGGACGTCCGGAACGAGCGGTCCAAGATATTCCGACTGACGACCCAGGAGCAGCCGGGACAGGCTCAGCCGGTGGTTTTGGTGAAGGTAAGTTGAAGCTCAAGTTAGTTGTAAGATCCAAAATTTTACATTCATTCTTTGAGTTACTCAAATTCTTAAAATTAATTGTATTCCTAAAATTTACAAATCAAAAAATCTTCGGAAATTCCTCAAATTCCTAAAATTCTTTAAAAAAACTCTAACTGCTAAAATTACCAACATTGTTCAAATTAATTAAATTTACTTAAATTAATAATATTACCAAGTCTTTTCTTAAATTAGCTGAATTACCAAAAATATCTCTGTACTTTCACAACAAATTGTGTTTTTCTTATTTTATGCATTCTTATTTTTTTTAATTTTTTTTATTCTTATTTTTTAGATGAAATTATTCTTATTTATGAAATTTTAATATTTTTTAAAATTCAACAAATTCTGAAAATTCCTCTAATTCTTAAAATTATTAAATATCTTTAAATTTATTAATTTTCTAAAAAAAAAAATTCTTAAATTTTTCTAAAATTCTCGATTTTTTCTCAAATTCTTGAAATTTATAAAATTCTTAAAATACTTAAAATAAAAAAAAATCTTGAAATTCTTAAAATTCTTAAAATTCTTAAAATTCTTAAAATACTTAAAATTCATAAAAAAAGTTCCTGAAATTCTTAAAAATCCCAAAATTCCTAAAATTGTTAAAACTCTTAAAATTCATAGAATTCTTTAAATTCTTTAAAAAAATCTTAATATTTTTAAAATTTGTTAAACTCTGGGCATTTTTCAAACTCTTGATTTTTGTAAATTCTAAAAATTCTTGAATTTTTTTAATTTTTAAAATTTTTTGGATTTCTTTTAAAAAATAAATTTAAAAAATAATTCTGAAAATTTGTAAAATTTATGAAATTTATAAAATTTGTAAAATTTATGAAATCTATGAAATTTATAAAATTTATAAAATTTATAAAATTTATAAAATTTATAAAATTTATAAAATTTATAAAATTTATAAAATTTATAAAATTTATAAAATTTATAAAATTTGTAAAATTTATAAAATTTATAAAATTTATAAAATTTATAAAATTTAAAAAATTTATAAAATTTATAAAATTTATAAAATTTCATAAAATTCTTAAAACTACTAAATTTTTAAAATTTATAAAATTTATGAAATTTATGAAATTTATGAAATTTATGAAATTTATGAAATTTATGAAATTTATGAAATTTATGACATTAAAAAAACTAAATTCATGAATTCGTTTAATTTCTCAAAATTTTAGAATTTCTTAAAATTCTTGAATTCTTATAATTCTTGAATTCTTAAAATTCCTGATATTTTAGAATTTTATATTTTTTTTTAATTTAATTTTTTTTTTCAAAATTTTTCAAATTAAAAAAAAAACATAATTTTTTTAAAAGGCTTAAAATTTATGAAATTCTTAGAATAAAAGTTTTTAGAATTTTATAATTTTTTTTAAATTTCTTTAAGTTTAAAAAAAAATTTTTTTCAAAATTCTTCAAATTATAAAAACATATTTTTGTTTAAAAGTCTGAATATTTATGAAATTCTTAGAATAAAAGTTTTTTTTACCTTTTATTAAATTTCTAAAAAATTCTTGAATTCTTATAATTCTTGAATTCTTAAAATTCCTGAAATTTTAGAATTTTATGTTTTTTTTTTAATTTCTTAAAGCTTTAAAAAAACATTTTTTTCAAAATTCTTCAAATTAAAAAAAAACATAATTTTTTAAAAGGCTTAAAATTTATGAAATTCTTAGAATAAAAGTTTTTAGAATTTTATAATTTTTTTTTAATTTCTTAAAGTTTAAAAAAAATATTTTTTTCAAAATTCTTCAAATTAAAAAAAAACATATTTTTTTTTAAGTCTGAATATTTATGAAATTCTTAGAATAAAAGTTTTTTTTTTACCTTTTATTAATTTTCTAAAAAATCTTCCAATTCTTAAAATTCTCAAAAATTTTGATTTTTTAAGTTTTTTAAAATTCTTGAATTTTTTTTTGAAATTCTTGAAATGCTTGAAACTCTTGAAAATCCTAGAATTCCTAAAACTGTGAATCAATTCTGTGTTCAATTCCTAAAATTCATAAGTTTCGTAAAGTTTCTTAAATTGTTCAATTCTTAAACTTCCTTTAATTCTTAAAATCTTTAAATAAAATGTATGTTATTAAATATACAACTGCTTTAAAATTTCTACATCACGTAAATGTTTGAACTAAATTTAAATTATTAGTAAATTTACTTTTGCTTCTAAAAACTCTTAAATGTAATCACTGAAACTTTCTTTGTTTTTTTTAAATTAAAAATGTAAATTCCTAGAAATTATAAAAAAAAAATAAAAAGAAATCCTTAAATTCCCCTGAATTCTTAAAAAAAATTAATAACATCAGTAGAGAGACAACCTCCCAGACCTAATGTCACCCCTACGGACGATATTTTTAAAACACCTAAAATTGCAATAATTAGATAGTAATTCTTACTTCGTTTGGCAGAGTTTACGCAAGGAGTTCTCCCAGGAGTCGCTCTGCGGGAACGGTTCCTGCTGTTGCTGTTCGGACGACGAACCACCGCGCAAGAAGGTGTCCGTGCGAAGTCTTTCGTTTGCGGTAGAATCCGGCGAGGTGCTTGGTCTGCTCGGTCACAACGGTGCCGGCAAGACCACCACCATGAAGATCATGACGGGCGAGACGGCGCCCACGAGGGGGACGGTTCGGGTGGCTGGGCACAGTATTACCATCAACCAGGACGATGCGTTCAAGACGCTCGGCTATTGTCCGCAGCACGACGCCCTGTGGAAGAACATTACGGTGCGGGAACATCTGGAGCTGTACGCGTGCATTCGGGGCGTTACGCGGAAGGATCTGAACCGGCTGGTGACGACCTACCTGACGGGGCTGCACATCACCGAGCATGCCAACAAACAGACCCAGCACTGTTCCGGAGGCACGCGCCGCAAGCTGAGCTACGCCATGGCCATGGTTGGCGCGCCCAAAGTTGTCCTGCTTGACGAACCGTCCACCGGTATGGATCCCAAGTCGAAGCGATTCCTGTGGGACACGATACTGGCCAGCTTCCACGGCAAGCGGTGCGCCATGCTGACGACGCACTCGATGGAGGAAGCGGACGCGCTCTGTTCCCGCGTCGGCATTATGGTGAAGGGCGAGTTGAGGTTGGTATCTAAACAGCATTGGACAAGGACCCTTTTAACACTAATGTTTCTCCGTAGGTGCCTTGGTTCGACGCAACACCTGAAGAACCTGTACGGGGCCGGGTACACGCTCGAGATCAAGCTAAAGCACGTGGAGAGCGTGTACAGTGAGACGCCCGTTGGTGAGTGCGCGCCGGAGAGCAGTAGTCAGGAGCAGCTTCAGCTGCAGGATCACCAGCAGATGGACCAACACCACGCGACGGCGGCGGCCACGTCCGCGTCGACGCCCGTCATCGCCAACTGCATCGACAATCGATCGATGGCGCTGCGCAACTTTGTGACTGACCTGTTCCCGAGTGCCACCCTGGAGGAGAGCTTCGCCGACCGGCTGGTGTACTCGGTGCCCCAGCAGGCGGTCAGCTCGCTGGCGGAGTGCTTCTCCCGGCTCGAGAAAGGTGAGTGGAAGAGAATTCTTTACCAAAATGAACAAAACATGTTTGAACTAGGGATGCGGTTTTTATTTTTCTTATATATTTTTTTATAATAAGATGAAACAAAAAGAAAACAACCAAAATCTTTTTTGGTTCAGCTTTTCAATAATATTTCAAATAAAAAAATCCGTCTATCCCTCGATATTTTCAAAACTAATTAATGGAAAGCAACTGTTCGCCTGTAAAATGCATTTTAAAACACTTTTTTCATCCAAATGTTGAAACCTAGGCTTGTAATTTCATTTTTTATATTTTTAATTTTTTTAAATCCCTTTTATTTCAGTTTCTGCAAAAGTCGGGAATTTGAAAATGGGATTTGAGCGGTCACCCTGTATTTTATTGTAATAATATTTTAAAATCATCTTTAAAATATATATATATATATATATATGTATAAGTAAGATTGATTTTAATTAAAAAATAATCATGAAAAATTTAATACATGAGCAGTTCTCTAGGATTTCGGTCATTCGATTTTTTTGTATTTTTTAATCCGACTGAAACTTTTTTGGTGCCTTCGGTAAGCATAAAGAAGCCATTTTGCATCATTTGTTTGTCCATAAAATTTTTATACAAATTTGGCAGCTGTCCATACAAAATTGATGTATGAAAATTCAAAAATCTGTATCTTTTGAAGGAATTTTTTGATTGATTTGGTGTCTTCGGCAAAGTTGTAGGAATGGATACAGACTACACTGAAAAAAATGATACACTGTAAAAAAAATTTGGGCGTAATATTGAATGTTTGGCCCTTTTGAAATGTTAGTCTTGATTTGAAAATTTTGAAAATATTGTTTTCGAAAAGATCGGAAAATTTCACAAATGTTTCATATATCAACATTGAAAATCGGACCATTACTTGCTGAGATATCGACAATAAAAATGGTGGGTTGTTTGGGTGTGACTTAGAAAACATCAATTTTCCTGTTTTTAAACCTTTGCATTGCAATATCTCAGCAACTAAACTGCCCATGATCGCATAAATGTCCCATATGCATTTTCATCGTTTTTGATTTAATAATGCAGTTTGGTTCAAAATCGTGTGCTCTTTCAGAAAAGCCTATAACATCCAGTACTTTGTTATAGAAATCAGGAGGAAATCCAGTTTTTTCACGAAAACTTTACACGTAGCCTTATGTATGGGACAAACTTCAAAAGCGTTTTTCTCAGCTTGCTGTTTTTGCATATGGGACATTTATGCGAACATGGGCAGTAAAGGTCTTATCAACAAAGTCCGAAAAAGCAAAATATAGAGAATTTTCTCAGCTTTTCAAAAATATTTTTTCCAAAAGTGTGCAAACATGTACACTATTTTAAAAAATGAAAAACTGCGACGATTTTCAAAAAAATTACCTAAAAATGGATTTATCTTGAAAACGGTGCACTTTATCAAAATTTCACTAAAGTACTTTTTGATTGCAAATTTGATTTTACATCGAAAAATGAAGTTGAAATTTTTTTGCGACCAATATTTCGATTTTTTGAAAAAATCAGTATTGATTAAAAAATTCATAACTCGGTCAAAGATTTTTTGCACAACCTGGAAATTTCTGAAAAGTTGGCATTTTATGTCCTCTAAAACATATCAAAAAATAAAAAAAATTATAAATAATGTTTTTTTGCAAATCAAGTTTTAGTGATAAAAAGTTAAATAAAAAAATCACCAAAAATTTTTTACAGTGTATCATTTTTTTCAGTGTAGTCTGTATCCATTCCTACAACATTGCCGAAGACACCAAATCGATCAAAAAATTCCTTCAAAAGATACAGATTTTTGAATTTTCATACATCATTTTTGTATGGACAGCTGCCAAATTTGTATGGAAAATTTTATGGACAAACTAATGATGCAAAATGGCTTCTTTAGGCACACCGAAGGCACCAAAAAAGTTTCAGTCGGATTAAAAAATACAAAAACTAAAATTGAAGAAAAAAGACAGATTTCGTAGAGAACTGCTCACATGTAAACATGTAATCAAACTATTTTATATCAACCAATGCCACAGTGGTCCGAAACCGAAATCTAGCGTGACAAAATTGATAGCGGTCAAACGTTAAGATTTAGAGCTTTGGTGTCTTCGGGATAAATGATCAGGGTCAATAGGGGCATCTTTTGGTATGGTGGCCATTAGGGTGGTCCAAATTTTAGGGTGGTTCAGAATTTTTATTTTGGCGGGATGACGAGATAGCGCTTTGGTGTCTTGAAAAAAGTTGTAGGGAACACCATTCTGAGCAACTTTGCTGAAGAGCGCAAAGCTCTATCTTCAAACGGGAAGTTTCTAGAGCCATTTTTGTAATTTAGGTTGAAGTGTTTAAGAAAAAATGAGTTTTTTGAATTTATCAACTCAGGCTTGTGTCATAGCGAGTTGGTGTCTTCTAATTATTTGTTTAACTTATCAAAACACACAGTTATCTTCCAAGAGAGCGAAAATCTGACCATTTAAACAAAAGTTATAGCCAAAATACGACGAAAAAAAAATTAATTTAATTATTTTGTTGATTTCTGAAATATTTCAGCCAAAACTTGTTTCTTCTTTTACAACCACTAGATCATTTTGAACATTTTTGGACTCTTCTAGACAATTGTAGAGCTTGTCAAAATAAACATTTTTATTCTTGAAAAATTAATTTTGGTCAATTCTATCAAAAGTTATGGGCAAAAAACGATTTAAAAATGCTCATTTTCAAATTGAGATTAAATAAGTTAAACAAAAAAGACCTCCGAGATAATTTCAACAAATGTACTCTAGAATGTGTACTTTCAGTACAGACATGCATCGATAAGTTAAACAAATAATTAGAAGACACCAACTCGCTATGGCACAAGCCTGAGTTGATAAATTCAAAAAAACTCATTTTTTCATAAACACTTCAACCTAAATTACAAAAATTGCTCTAGAAACTTCCCGTTTGAAGATAGAGCTTTGTGCTCTTCAGCAAAGTTGCTCAAAATGGTGTTCCCTACAACTTTTTTCAAGACACCAAAGCGCTATCTCGTCATCCCGCCAAAATAAAAATTCTGAACCACCCTAAAATTTGGACCACCCTAATGTTCACCATACCAAAAGATGCCCCAATTGACCCTGATCATTTGTCCCGAAGACACTAAAGCTCTAAATCTTAACGTGTGGCCGCTATCAATTTTGTCACGCTAGATTTCGGTTTCGGACCACTGTGCAATGTCGAAATGAAACAAGAATTGAACAATAATTTTAACAAAATAAAAAAAAATTAACGATGAACAAGCAAGAGGGCCTTAATTAAAATTAAGTAATGAGATATTATGGTTATTTTTTTTTAATTTATTCATACGAAAAAAATATTTAATATTTCACGAAATGCTGTTGAATTCAACATCATGGCTTGATAGTGTCCAAAATCCACTGCATATAGTGCGCAATCCTGACGAACCTCTCCGGCTTACTACAGTACGAAATCCCCGTCTGAATCCCGTGCGCAATGTACCGATTGCTTGTCTTCTCAACCGCCTGCACCACCGTCCCCGGTTGATAGTCGTTGCATCGCGGACTTCGGCTCGGATCCGCCACGTTCCGCACACACACGATCGCTTCCGTCACGTTCTTCTCCTCCACATCGCCGTACGGATATTGGGTCATTTCTTCCTGACACTCCTGCCGGGGAATCAAATCGAGCATCGCTCGCTGCAGAAACTTGGCATCTTTGCCGGACTCCTTCCAACCGGTCAGGATGTAGCTGGGGTAGATGCGATCGCGCTGTTCCGGACTCGTCGGAAGACACGCCGCCTCGATGTGGTTTCGGCGACCGATGTACGCCGGCACGGACAACCTTGCGAGCACTAGTTGGTCGTTTTTGGTGTGTTCCGATACGGGGATGATTTGAGCGGGGTTGAGACAGAAGTGCGGCTCCTGGTCACGCGGTTCACAGTCCCGGGTCAGGTCGGTTCGGTAGTCTCCGAGCGTTACGGAAACATCGTCGCTGAAGGGGGGGTTGGAAGAAATTTGCTTAAATTTTGCTAGATTAGTTGGAGAAGCGTGTAACTTACTCCCAATCAACGCAGTTTGTCGTCAGCACGTAGTTCTTGTTGATCAGCAGTCCATTGCACGGTACGTATTCGGGATTTTGGAACGGATGCCGCAGCTGAACCATCCACGGATATTGCATAATGATGGGTTTCCTGTCCTCGGCATATCCAAACATGTAGTCATTTTTACCACAATTTTCCTGGTTGATCAGCTGGATGTTGGGATGCGTTTCGATTGGATCCAGTGCAGCATCAGCATCATCTCCATTGGCAGCAGAGGTCACACAAGCTAGACCGACTACCGCAAGACAAATTAGTACCTGATAACGGAGCGGCATTGCAAAGGTGATGCAGTGGTCACGATTGGAACTGAACTGGTGAAGTGAATAAGAGTGCTGCGCGCTTTTGCGGTTGAGATTGTTGTGAAACGAGTCTTGCTTGGGATATTTTGAATAATGGGGAAAGCCTAGATCTTAATCAACACTCGCCGGCGCAGAATTAACCTAGCAGAGTTTTGAAACATTCTTATTTAATAGAAAATACAAATTTTCCTCACCATCATCTTTCTATTCCAGCCAAAACCGAACTCGACATCGAGGAGTACTCGTTCAGCCAGACCACGCTGGAGCAAGTTTTTCTAAAGTTCGCCCACTATGACGAGGAGCCGTCCAGCGCGCAGTAGTGTCCGGCGGCCGGGGCCGGTGCCAGGACCGGGGACCTCGTCGTTGCGCTGGACAGCAAAAACGTACCGGTGACGCGATTATTAAGCACGTGAGAGAGCGAGAGCGGACGAACGGACGAACGAGTGAGAGTGCTTTGTTTGTGTTGTAAATTATATAAAAAAGGTAAAGTAAAATAAAGTGAAACAAAAAAAACTAGGCAAAGTAAGACAGAAAATCAAAAAAAAAGACACCCGTAAGCTAATATCTAAACGCGTAACGTAAGATTTAATTGCAAGCAAATGTAAAATTATTTAATAATTAAATTTAAAGCATCTTACAAAAAGAAAGCGAAAGAGAAGCATACAAAGTAAAGTGCGCCATAGAAGAGAAAGAGAAGGAAACCCAACCCAAAGCTAAAGTAATTAATCCTAATAACTTACTATTAATTATAGACATGAGAAAAATGAAAAAGTGAAATTACAATAAGACAAAAAAACAACCATACAAGAATACAGAAGCCACTCAAACAAAAGCAGAACCAGTGACAAAATACCCACTCAAACAAACAGGAACTACGTAAAAACGAAGCCCAAAATTCCAAAGATACGAAATTATAACAAATTTAGCGCAAAAAAGGAACCCATGATTACACCAACAAAAAAACAAGTTTGGCAAAGGATAAAAACAAAAACAAAAAATTATGAAAATTTGATTTACATCTGTGATTTATTACGATCAGCGAATAAAAAAAAAGATTGCTAAAAATGTGGTAATTTAGATACCCAAAAACCGATAGTTAATTCTGAGAATGGGAGGCAGAAAGACCGGGGGGAAAAAACTTGATACAACTTACAAGAAGAAGGTAAAAGAAGGCAAAAATTGTTCAAAATAAAATTGTGAAATAAAAATAAAAAAAACTCGTTTGTTTGGTTTCTGGAACTTGAAAGAAATGTTCAATTCTGAAGTTTTTTTTTCGAAAAGGACCTATGAGATATTGTCTTTCATATGTTTAAAGGACCTTTTAAAAAACTAGAATTGTTGTTCACCCCTGTTGTTCACCTTAAAATTACCTCTCATACACAATGCCACCCCCTGATTATGGTAGCAAATTTATGGCACCATTTACGGTGTATTTTTCCGAGAACATTACGATTAAAAAATGTTTTTTTTTTTTGCAATTCCGTCGTGAAACTACTTACTTTTCCTGTCATTCTTGAGCGACGAAAAAGCCTACTTTTCTGTACCAAAAATAACAGAATCGAATAGCAACACTTTCACAATAAATGCTGAAAAGTTCTACTTTTCAGCACTGAAATGGGTGCTGAAAAGTTGAACTTTTCAGCACTTGCTTTGAAAAGCAACATTTTTTAGATTTAAACGATTTATTGACAAAATACATGAAAATTTTACTTAAAATTTCACTCAATGGGTGTTTTTCGGAATTGCACAAAATGTTGTATGGAACTCGTAGCAAAACTTGATTTTTTCCTCGTTGGATAAATGTACGACTCGTGCTCAAAAAATCCCATTTTGCAACTTGTTGCCTAAACTACTATTTCAAGCCATTTAAAAATATTTTCGATAAAATTACATGGTAGAGAAAAGTTTTCAATAATAGCGGAGATATGCCTAATTTCGAAAAATTAAAAGGGACTCCCTCAAATACCTGGATTTGATTCGTATCCACGTGATGAACATCGCCTACTGAATTTTTTGGTATAATTCTAACATAAAACTGTGTGATTTATTTATGAGGAAGATGGTTTGAACTTCTAACACAAATTAACTGTGTGGATTTTTTTAAATAATTTTTCATTAAAAAGCTTTACAGCCATCCCACATATTCGGAACAACCCGGAACTCGGAACACTTTTGAGAGAATTTATCAAAAGCATGCCAAATGCATCTTTTCTACCGACCCTACATTTTAGGACCTTCATTTGGACGTTCTCTTGCTATTTTACTAGTAAAAGTAGTGAACAACAAAAAAAAGACATTTCAAGAATTTTTTTATCCAGAGCAGAAAAACATTGCCTCCAAATTGCCAAAGTTTGTTTACATTTGTAAGAAAAAAAGTGTTCCGAATTAATGGATTTCAAGGGTAAATTTTTCTCTTCAAAAAATTATATAAAACGTAAAATTCTTCTATCGGTTGATACTTCAATCGAAATATCACAAGATAAGCTTTCACATGAAGGTTATAGCAAATCATCTTGTTTAATTATCGATTTTTTATGATTTTTTGAACATTGGCTGATCTGCAAACTGTTCCGAATACGTGGGATGACTGTAGGTATATGATTTTTTTTTACCAGATTTTTAATATGTTCAAATTATTGAATTTTGTATGGGAAAAAATCTAAGAGGGGAGGGAGAAGCGGGGTGCCAAAAATTTTCCAAAAATGCTACGTCATTTGTGGATGAGGCCTATTTAATACTTTTCCTAATTTTATTTTTCTTTGTCATTTAATACAGTTTCGATTCATTTTTTTTTTCTATAGGCTTATTTTTACTGCACTACATTAAATTCGTTTCAAAAAGTTACGTTTTTAGATCAACAAAAAATGGAACAAAAATTGGAAAACTTTTACTAAACATAAGGCTTTCTAGGCCCAGTGAAAAAAAAAATAATTTAACTCAAAAATGACGAACTCCTCGTCACAGTGTCCTGATGCAAACAATGCACAGTGGTCCAGATCGCAAAATTAAGTGGAAAATGGATTTTCCGAAAAATGGTGACGTTTTGGAGCTTTGGTGTCTTCAGAAGAGTTGTTGCAAATGGAAAGGGGCAACTTTTGGTTTGGTTCAAAATTAGGGTGGTTCACGATTAGGGTGATTTTGAAAATCTAACTTTTCAGGAATATTTTGGGAATTTTTGTCTTCTAGAAAGTTGATGGGCTTGCCAATCCAAGCAACTTTGTCGAAGACACCAAAATTTATCTCGTAATCTACGCCTTCTATGACCAAATTTATAAAAGCATCTGAGCAAACCTTCAAAAATCAGTTTTGAACGTGGCAATTCAGGGTTAACTTTTAGAAACAAACATTTTCATTTTTGACATGTCAATTTGGACTTAAGGGGTTACAGTTAAGGTAAAGATGCAAATTTAAAACTTAAATATCTCAAATGCAAGCCAAATTTTGAGCACTAGTTGCATTTGAAAGAAGAGATCTAGCATTACAAACGCTGAAAAAATCTCAGGGGTGTTTTTCTTTAAACTTGAGATATCTTCATTTGAAAAAGTCTAATTTTCAAGGGAAAACCATATGGGACCACCCTAACGAAATTCGAAAATTGTCCAAATATATGTTTTTCCATGTAATTTTGCCCGCTAAATCTGAATCTGCCCTCAGAATTGAGCCAAAATGTCAACAAATCGATTTTTGGTCATATTTTGGGTTTAAATGATAATTTTACATGGAAACCCAAAATATGACCAAAAATCGATTTGTTGACATTTTGGCTCAATTCTGAGGGCAGATTCAGATTCAGCGGGCAAAATTACATGGAAAAACATATATTTGGACAATTTTCGAATTTCGTTAGGGTGGTCCCATATGGTTTTCCCTTGAAAATTAGACTTTTTCAAATGAAGATATCTCAAGTTTAAAGAAAAACACCCCTGAGATTTTTTCAGCGTTTGTAGTGCTAGATCTCTTCTTTCAAATGCAACCTAGTGCTTAAAATTTGGCTTGCGCCATTTTGAGATATTTAAGTTTTAAATTTGCATCTTTTTTACCTTAAAATGGCTGTAACTTTTGACCCTTAAGTCCAAATTGACATGTCAAAAATGAAAATGTTTGTTTTGTAGAGCTCTAAAGTGCTCCGAATATCACTTTTCTCTAAAAGTTAACCCTGAATTGCCACGTTCAAAAACTGATTTTTGAAGGTTTGCTCAGATGCTTTTATAAATTTGGTCATAGAAGGCGTAGATTACGAGATAAAATTTTGGTGTCTTCGACAAAGTTGCTTGGATTGGCAAGCCCATCAACTTTTAGAAGACAAAAAATTCCCAAAATATTCCTGAAAAGTTAGATTTTCAAAATCACCCTAATCGTGAACCACCCTAATTTTGAACCAAACCAAAAGTTGCCCCTTTCCATTTGCAACAACTCTTCTGAAGACACCAAAGCTCCAAAACGTCACCATTTTTCGGAAAATCCATTTTCCACTTAATTTTGCGATCTGGACCACTGTGCAATGATCGACCTGTAGCTGTCACAGCCCTGCGAAGTATGTTGTCTGACGTATCGGGCAGCCAGTCAAAAAAACCAGCTAGAAGTCGCCTGACAAAAAACTTTTGCTAGAAAGAGATAGGAAACCTGATGCAAACAAACGTCCAGCTGTCATGTAAACATACTTTGAATGTGTTGGTAAATTTGTGACTAGAAAGCCTTTATAAGGTCTATCGAGAAATTAAAAGTGCAACATGGAGTTAAACTTTCTGTCAAGCTGCTGTGAAGTATTCCATGACAGCTGCGAAAATTTCACTCCATGTTACCGGCTCACATCTCTCTTTTTAATTTCTCGATAGAGTTATCTAAGCCCGCTCTCACGCACACTAGCACACCATTTGATTTGCTGGTCGGTACAAAATTTAACCTCACTTTTTTTCGTGTACGTACACGCAATACATGCGCACGTAGATAACTCTATTCCCGTACTGCAGAATTCTGCAATTCTGCACGAAATCGGCACCAAAGCGTTCTCGTACTTTTCTGCAAGCTCTCTCTTCTCTTTCTTGTTGAAAAGTGACTGCAAGTGATGGATGTTGAGTTGGGTGAAATCAAGCATTTTATTATTAGTTGTAATTTTTTTAGGATTTATTATTACTAAATTGAAGTAGTTTTTTTTAAGGGACTTTTGTATATTTTGAATTGATGGTAGTTTTTCTAATGTCTGTTTTTATTGAGAACGTTTTTTTTTCATGTTAACGATTTCAGGCTTAGTTCATTAATGAAAATGATATTGCGATTTTTTTAGTGTTAATATTTTACCCTGAAAAAAAAAGTTAACTAAAGCCAATATTACAGCACGGCTAATACCCTTACCAAAAATTGTATTCTAAAAACAAATTGCTTTTAAAAACTTTTAAAAGACACATTTCTTTTGTGTTTAATAATTTCAAATAAATATTTGTTTAGGAATAATTTTTTATCTTCAATTCTAGCAAAACAATGCAAAAGGACCGAAGCCGAAGTGTAAACAAAGAGTCTATCCTGCTCGTTCCGAATGTAAACATCAACTGACGTGAGCAGGATAGACTCTTTGTTTACACTTCGGCTTCGGTCCTTTTGCATTGTTTTGCTAGAATTGGGTCCTAAAATTAAGCTTGAATTTGTGATATTATTGTCCACAACGGTAAAGCTTATTTTTCTGAGTACAATGACCATTTGAACGACCGCAAGGGATTTAAAATGGATTTTTCATTCTATTTTCAAAAATCAACTTCACGGCCCTTCTTGACAGAAAAGGTCCTACTTGACAGCTCGTTCCGAGGGGACCATAGTTGATCCATCGAAAAAATGTTGTCTTGTCAATATTTTTTTTGCATTAAAATGATAAAAGTGATCAGAAATGGTTTTTAATCGTGTTTTTTTTTATCTTTGTACAAAAAAAATACACAGGGCTTTACTGTCCCTGATCGCATAAATGTCCCATATGCATTTTCGTCGATTTCGAGTTATTGATGCAGTTTAGTCTAGAGTTTAGTTCAAAATTGTGTGTTCTTTCGAAAGAGCCTATAACATCCAGTACTTTGTCCTAGAAATCTGGAGGAAATCCAGTTTTTTCGCGAAAACTTAACACGTAGCCTTATGTATGGGACAAACTACAAATGCGTTTTTCTCAGCTTTCTGTTTTTTGCATATGGGACATTTATGCGAACATGGGCAGTTTAGTACCCAATTGTTTTTGAATAGACTAAATATGTGTGTTGAAATAATAGGTAAATTTAATTGGCAAATAATATATGGGTCATTCCATCTCAACTGTGCACGAAAAAGTGCAAATTTGAAAATTACCCTCTCCGATCCTGCTCAAATTTGGCAGAGCTGTTGATACTATCAAAACATTGAAGAATCCCGAATTTCATCCGAATCGGACCACCCCCTCCATTTTTGTACCTCCCCAAAAAATTGACTTTTTGGCGATTTTTGACCAAACCTCCTAGTTTCAAACGGCGATAGCTCAGGAACCACAAATCTCAGAAGGTCGGTCTTAGACTCAATTTTGAAGGAAATTGGACGTAGAATCCATTTCCGTGATCAAAATTTTGATTAATTTATTTTTTCTACCTGTATTGCGCAATTGAAAACTTTAAACGGCCGTATCTCAAAACACCCCAACTTATTTTTTTGATTTGACCTCACTATCGTGTTCCCCGGCCAATTTTACATAAGAATCACTTATCGACAGAAATGAATATGTTTCGTTCCAGAGATATCGAATTTTAAAGTTTTGTGTTTTCTAGATTACCTACATCAGCTTCATTCGCCGCATCTGCTAGAAGCACACAGGCGAGCTGATCAATAACTGCTACCTGGTGTTCTGGGAGATGATTAATAGTCAGGACCCGGTGCCTGCAGTTCCCGTTACAGTTTATATGGAATTCCAATAAGAATGTAACAGAAAAATTAGGCTCCGGGTCCAGACTGTTAATTTAATTTATATTTTTATAATTTTACGCAAATATTTATTCAAATGGCTAATAGGGGAAATTCTCGTATGTTTGCCAGGTTAAGTCCTCGCTCCTAGTTTCATCCAATTTGCTCATTTTCACTATTTGAACAACAAAATTTGCAAAACTTTTGATAGAAACTTGCTTGTTCACTTCTCATTGAGCTATTTATCACTCGATTTCAGTTGAAAACGCTTTTAATAAGCTATGGCAACATTAGAGGAACGCTGAAATTAGATGCTGTTCCCCTACCTTGATCAATCTATTTTTGTGAAAGGAATATTTATTGGGTTATTTTGAATGCACCGTTTTTTACGTGTTGCTAACCGTTTTAGAGTACCTTCGAGGCCATGACTAGGGCCTTTGTCATGGGCGGTAACAAAATAGTGCCATTCAGCAAAACCCCAAAACCTGCTTTATTATTATTATTATTATTATTATTATTATTATTATAGTTTATTATTGACACTTTGCCATAATTTGGCAAATCTGATTTATGGTTTAAAAGATTGATCATATTAAATCAATTTTTATATTGTGAGCCAGCTCCATTTGATTAAATGATGATTTTGGTCAAGGTACATTTAATAAAAAAAATCCTTATACGTGAGGACAGCAGCCGTATTGTGTTCCAAGAATCTAAGAATTAAAGAAGAAAAAAAACTGTAGTTTGGACGGTGTCAAAATCATCGCAACTAAATTTGGGGAATTAGCCACTTTGCAGCAGATCAAACTTTGTTATTTTCTTAAATTTTTGGTGGAGTATGAAAAGGATTTCTGGAAGGTATCCAGAAATCCTTTTCATACTCCACTAGAGTACAACGTATAAACAATTTTTTTTTTTCATATGTTTTACTCAATAATGTATCGTGCACTTATTGTTCAGTGTTACTAACAAGATTAATTGCATTTTCCTGCTCGCTTCGTCGGAATCCAATTCTGCCCTTTACTGTGTGTCGTTATTACTCTATCCTATGGGTTAGCACAGAAATTCACTTCATTATTTTCTTTGAGCAGATACACATTCGCGATTAAACTCCAGATTCCTACAGTGTTATACAGTTATTTTTTGCCCAATTTGATAAAGATTATTTATGATGAAATATTATTTCAATAAATGACCAGGTAGCAGTTATTGATCAGCTCGCCTGTGTGCTTCTAGCAGATGCGTCGAATGAAGCTGATGTAGGTAATCTCGAAAACACTAAACTTTAAAATTCGATATCTCTGGAATGAAACATATTCATTTCTGTCGATAAGTGATTCTTATGTAAAATTGGCCGGGAAACACGATGGTGAGGTCAAATAAAAAAAATAAGTTGGGGTGTTTTGAGATACGGCCGTTTAAAGTTTTCAATTGCGCAATACAGGTAGAAAAATAAATTAATCAAAATTTTGATCACGGAAATGGATTCTACGTCCAATTTCCTTCAAAATTGAGTCTAAGACCGACCTTCTGAGATTTGTGGTTCCTGAGCTATCGCCGTTTGAAACTAGGAGGTTTGGTCAAAAATCGCCAAAAAGTCAATTTTTTGGGGAGGTACAAAAATGGAGGGGGTAGTCCGATTTGGATGAAATTCGGGATTCTTGCATGCTTTGATAGTATCAACAGCTCTGCCAAATTTGAGCAGGATCGGAGAGGGTAATTTTCAAATGCTGTTCCGCTTCAGATGGAATGACCCATATTGTACCTTTAACGGTGCAACCAATTTGTATTCTTATATGAACCATACAATTTGATGTAATTTTGTCGAATTCATCTATTTTAAGAAATTTAAATTCTATAATTCTAAAATTCGAAAATTCTTAAATGCCGCCATATTGAATCATAAAAAGAGAGATTGGAAATTTTGAAAAGTTCTTCGGAATATAGAGTACGAACTGTTTTTTTTTATTTACAAAGTTTTAAAATTTTACTTATTTTTGATTTTTTTTAGTTTTTCCAATTATTTTTTGGCTGTAGCTTTTGAATTTTTGGTGTTCTGAATGTGGTGTTCTGAGGATGTTCTTTGCGTTCTATTGAAAACTTTGCAACTTTATTTAAAGTGGTAACCTTCATTTTATTTTAGTGAACTCTTTTGCCACACTTATTTCATTTCTTCTCGACGCTGAACAAAACTTTCGCTGGCATTTGCTGTGCCCTGTTGCGTTGAAGAACGAAATGGAGCATCTTGGGCGTTGCTTGTGTGTGCACAAATCGAGCCAAACATTTCAAATCGGTAGAGTCGTCTACAAATACATGGTCACCGACGTCGTCAATCCAGTACAGATGAGTGTCTCTCCATTTTCTCACTTCCGGGAAACGTAGCTCAGATTTTGAAACTATGCTATAACTAGTTAAGTTACGGATGCCGTGATGCTGTAGCATATGTTCACTATTGCCGTTTTCTTGAACCACTGTGAGTTTTATTATCACAGTGTTGTCGTAATCGTTAACATTCATAGGTTCCATCATTTTTATTGCTCGGCTAAACTAAAAGCACTGACGTAGCAAGACGGCGATAGTGTACTGCTTAGTTGGCGTTTAATTTTACTTTTTTTTAATATTTATTCAGTTTTTCTTTTCCATAAACATTGATTCAAACAATATATTTATGTGACCAGTCACAATTCGTGATTTCACTGCTCAATTGTACACGCTATGCTTTACTTTTTTTTATTAATAAAATAATGTAGCTTTCGTAATTCGGTAAGTTCTTGACTGGCGTTGATGCTTCCAGTAAACGTTCTTCACTTTTTCACATGACACTTCCACTATAAATTAAATTTTTTTAACGAATACTTGGAACACAATCAATTGGAGCCTAACATTTCAAAAGGGCACAAAACTTTTGTAAACAATAATGTATCCCTTTCACTCAAATGACAGTTTGCATAAGGTGTGAGAGGGATACACTCTTGTTTACAAAATTTTGTGCCCTAATGAAATGGAAAGCACGAATTACTAACAACAATGTTGCACAAATTACACACAAAGTATCACCCTTAATTCCGCACGAAATTATCTCCACAAGCGCCAAAACTAAACTGAGCTATCTCCCAGGACAGTCAAGCCCGTCCGTCCCCGGTGGCCACTGGAATCGTCAACTGTCGAGACATTGGGTCAAAAGTGCCTACCGGTGCAGTTGATCCGATCGCGATCCATCGTTCCTTTTCCCTCCAACAAGTGAGACATATTTTATTAGGGTGAAATTTTTTGGGGATCTTTTTTGAAAGTTGACTTCATTAACCATTTATTTTCGATTTACGGAACTTAAAACTTTTTTCGCAATAACATTCTAAATATTTGTTTAGAAAAATAACATCCCGTCAAAATAACAAAAAAAATGCATCACCCTAACGCGGATCACTCGGGGACTTCTCCATTTTCACTGACTGGCGACGAACACGGCTGCGGCATGGCTTCCTGCGATTCCGGCAGGGAACTCGAGGGAATGCGATCGCGATTTCAGCGCCCCGAGGACAAATTGTGCTGAATCGATCAAATGTTGCTGGGCTCAGTTGAAAAAAAAAAACAAATACAAAAAGGCGGGAAGATTATTTTTCCTACAACGGTGACGGTCAAGAATTTATGCTTGCAAAAGCATAATAAACATCAATGTTGGTCTGGGTGGTGATAGCGTTTGGTGCTATATGAAAGTGATCCCTGTAGGAATGAAGGTTTTGTATTGTGTGATGATGTAATTCTTGAAATGTGTTTTAAGGTGAAGCCGTTGATCATTTTCGAAGAAAATTAATCATCATTATAAAAAATTGTGTATTAAATTCAATTTAACGAATTTCAGCACCAAAAGGAATCAGCATGTGCCGGTTGTTGCCTTCTTGAAGCCACTGAAGGAATTTTTGATCTAAATCAATTGTGCTTCAAAATTTATATACTTTTGTGGCACAGTCATTGACGTCCTAGTTGGCAATCATTGATTAATGACGATTTCCATAACTTAACAAGGAATGGGATAATCGTTACCAAAAGGAATCAGCATGTGTAGGGCACTATTCTAAACAACTTGTTGAAGAATTTTTGTCAAAATATTGAAAGCGACGCAAAATTTATATCTTTGAAGGAAAAATCATGACAATGATGGAAGTCTTCACGTTAAGGATATTTGTGTTATGGAGGCAGATGATTTCCGTTTTGAGAAATAAGAGGACACTCTGTCTACTTTTGAGTTTGCCAAAAAATATCAATTCCTTATACCATCTGATCCTAATGTATTACGCAATCTTCACTAAACAGCATAATCCGAAAAAAGTTCTCCGATTGGGCTAAACAGTAGACTGAGGGATCTTTGACTGAAATAATAAGACCCGGTTTTTATGTTTGACTCTTGCTGTATTGCATTGGAAAGGTTGAAATTTTACAAGATTTGGAAAAATATTTTCAAGTTTTAACAATCAATCCAAACATTTGAAAAGGTCGTATTAAATTTAATGGGCTGTTTTTGATGTTATTTCTTTAATTCCCCCGGATTCGTTTCAAAAAATGTTACCAATTGGGTACAAAAGCCCTATGTCAATTTTTATGTACAACGGTAAAAAACACGATCAAAAACCGTTTCTGATCACTTTTTTTAATTTTAATGCAAAAAAAAATATTGACAAGACAACATTTTTTCGATGGATCAACTATGGTCCCTTTGGAACGAGCTGTCAAGTAGGAGCTTTTCTGTCAAGAAGGACCGCGAGGATAATTTTTCAAAATTGATTTAAAAATCCATTTCAAACTCTTTGTGGTCGTACAAAGGGTCATTGTACGCAGAAAAATAAGCTTTATCGCTGTAAACAATAATATCAGCAATCAAAGCTTCATTTTAGGACCCAATTTACAGGAAACCGAGAAACGATTTTTTGAAAATAATAAAAGTATTTTCCAACGGAACGCGAGCAAAAATAGGAAAAAAAAACTTCTAAAATTGAATGACTCGAAATTAGTGTCAAATGTGCGTCCAACCATTTTTACACTTACCTTACCGAGCAATTCCAGCTCAAATCAGGAATTTTTCTGGTTCTTTTGTACCCGACCTTCTCCGATTTCAATGAAACTTTTTAGACATGTTATCCTAGGCCTATATAAGCCATTTTTGTGTATACGGAGCCAGTTGCACTCGATAATGACATTTGAGAAGGGCGTAAGTGTTTTAAATATTTTTGTATTTTGTGAATTAAATTTTGCTGTATCTTTAAGCCGTTACATCGTATCAAAAAGTGGTCAAAGACAAACTTGTAGGAAATTAGATGGGCTTTTTGAAAAAAAAATACACTGAAAGAAAAATACACGCCAATTCAACGAGGTTTTTTAATTTTTAAGTTTAAAAGTTAAATTTTAAGGTGATGTCACGATTTTTTTTCGCTCAAAATTTTTGTGAAAATAGCCTAGAATTTGACAAAAAGACTCACAAAAAAGGTGCAGGTGGTTATGTTACACATGACCAGTATGACAAAGAACTTTGCAAGATGATTGTTGAAATTTTCGATAAGAATGTCCGGTCCAAATTTCCCCATGATTCCCTTATAATTACATAAGACAACTCTTTTGTGAATAGTTTTAAGACATAATATCAACGTCCTATCGAACTAAGGGGACGGAAATTGCAAATGGAGCTGCAATAGAAATCAAGGTGAAATCAATCGACTTTCCCTCACCACTCGAAAGTTATCAAGATGCGGAAATGTTTTTGCAAGGCTGTTGCAATCAATTGGGTCCTAAAATGAAGCTTAGATTGCTGATATTATTGTTCACAGCGATAAAGCTTATTTTTCTGAGTACAATGACCCTTTGTACGACCATAAAGAGCTTAAAATGGATTTTTAAATCAATTTTGAAAAATTAACCTCGCGGTCCTTCTTGACAGAAAAGCTCCTACTTGACAGGTCGTTCCAAGGGGACCATAGTTGATCCATCGAAAAAATGTTGTCTTGTAAAAAAACAATTTGCATTAAAATGAAAAAAGTGATCAGAAATGGTTTTTAATCGTGTTTTTTACCGTTGTACATAAAAATTGGCATAGGGCTTTAGTACCCAATTGGCGGCAGCAAAGTAAATTTCAACAGCAAACATTAAAACTGACCTTTCAAGGGCTCTAATTGAATTCGAAATAGTTATTCTTTATTTCCAGAAACAGAATTTCGCCGCGGCACAATAAAAAGGCAATCGCAGTAATCGATTTATTACTTCCTGCGTAAAATAAGCGATTTATTTTAACTGCGTAACTTCAGATAATGGTCAGATGCATGTGCAGTATCAAAAACCATAAAGTTTGATACCCATATTGCCCTAACTCTTATGGTTCGGCAAATGTCCCCTCATCGGAACATCCGCGGGGCCTCCGGCCACTCCGGATTGTGGCCAATGCTTCCGAAATTTCAAATTTCATGTCCAGTATCAAAAACCATAAAGTTTGATACCCATATTGCCCCAACTCTTTTGGTTCGGGAAATGCCCCCGTTCGGAACATCCGCGGGGCCTCCGGCCACTCCGGATTGCGGTCACGACTGCCGAAATGTTAAATTTCATGTCCAGTATCAAAAACCATAAACTTTATCTCAACCTACAACCAACTTGACCCAAAGTTAACTGGTTCTCAATCAACACGGAGACCCCTTCTTGATGCCGTTAACCGGAGCCTTCCGGGATCAGCAGCTTGACCACATCGGTCCCTAACGTTCTTCCTTGATGGCCTGCAGCGACAATCCGTCTCGTTCCTGCGACGGCCCGAGCCATTTCGGCGACCTCTCCACGTCGTTGACCGGGGGAAATTTCTGCTGTCCCTTCTGATTCTGCAACTGCCACTCGATGTTGACTCCTCGGCTGTCAGAAAATTATGAGCTTGAGTGGAGATGATTTTAGATACATCAATCTCACGTCTCTCGGAGAGGATGATCGGGAAAGGTTTGTTCAACCAATCAGTGTGAAGGAAAAGGAGGGAAGTCTGCGAAGAGGGAAATCGCCACGTAACGATTTCGCTTCGCAAAAATTGGGTTCCGATCTTTTATTCATTCTCTTTACACATACTACACACCACCTAGAGCACCAAACAGTGCGTTGCAAGTGTATTTGTAGCAAGAAAGCGCCATCGACTGTGGATTTGCTCGTGTGTGTGTGTGTGTGTGTGTGTGTGTGTGTGTGTGTGTGTGTGTGTGTGTGTGTGTAGTAAACCACACTAAAATTGTGTTCGCGGAACCACACTAATATCGAAAATCGATTTTCCCCAAGATCGATCGGATGAGCAAACTCGTGAAGGGTAGTTGCACGGCAGAAACCAGGCGCACACAAATGAAGCTCCCCAGCCCGCGTTTGTGTGTATGCGTTGATAATTTGGTGCTCTTTCAAGCCCCAAACTTGCCACTCGATTTCCTTCCGCACACACAAACACTCACTACCGTACCCAACCAGATTTTTAAAGAATACTCTTTCGTGTGAATTGGCCCTGAAAAGGGCCATTTTAACGTCCTATGACGATGATAAAACCATGCGATGATGACACTCCAAGTTGCCGGCAAATTTCCCTCCCGCGCCTGCTCTGCCTCTCTTTCCAATTTTTCAATTCTCTCCTTCCTCTCGGCGGCTCTGCTGTGCTGCTGCTGCTTCTCGATCCTCCTCGTGCAAAGCTTCGGACTCGTTTGAGCTTCAACCGGTGGCACGGCGCTCTTTTATAACCTCGCTTGGCTGTGACGGCTCGACGCTTTCGAAGCAGTGGCAGAGAGCAAAATTTGCTAAGTGCTAGATACTTGAATCTGATTAATGTGTTCGGGAAAGGTTGCGCTCAACCAATCAGCGACCGGGATTTTCCCGGTCTGAATTTTTATTTTTCATCTTAACTTTTGAGTACTTTAACAAAGTTTTATCAACTTTGTGAGGTAGTCTACTTGCAATTTAAGACTTCCCCTTTCGTTTGGTGGATAAAGCATGCAGATTACTTAAATTGGGTGGAAGATATAAGCGTTTAAACGATTACACAAATCGTTACACTTTCGCTTCGCGAAATTTTGGATTGACACCCGTAGACAGTGCCCTTAGGACAAAGTTCTTTGTCAAAAATGTAGGATGGTATGTCTCTCCTAAAAAAATACAAAAATAATTTACTAAAACTATTTTTTTAAGTGGTCTAAACGGTAAAATTTTCAAAAACCGATAGCGGGAATCGATTCCCCAGACAATTTTATATAAAATTCTTCATATCGACCATTGTCCTATGTCCAATCCTTGTGAAGATACAGCGGGTTTAAAAATATTAAAAAAATAGGTTTTTTGGTGGTTTTTGGCAATTTCTATACGACAGACAGACTATTTTTATCGGAAAGCTCGTCTAATTTCCCATAAGTTTGTCTTTGACAGCATTTCAATTGAATGTATGGGCTTACAGATATAAGCATAATTACATTGCTCATAACTGAAAATAGAAATTTTTTTCAGTGTGGTAGAAACCTAGATAGTAAATAAGCTTACGTAAATATTTAAACTAGTCAAATTGAAAAGCTGGTAAAGACAAACTTATGGGAATTTGGACGAGCTTTCCGATAAAAATATTCACGAGACTGAAAAATCAAGTCTGTCATATATAAATTGCCAAAAACTAACAAAAAATCTTTTCAACATTTTTATGTTTAAACCCGCTGTATTTTCACAAAGATTGGACATAGAACGATGGTTAATATGGGGACTTTAATATAAAATTTTCTGGGGAATCGATTCCCGCTATCGGGTTTTGAATTTTTTTTCGTTTTTTACCACTTTAAAAAAACAGTTAAAGTAAATGATTTTTGTATTTTTTTTAGGAGAGACATACCATTCTGCATTTTTTGTGAGTCTTTTTGTCACATTTTAGGCTACTTTCACAAAAAATTTGAGCGAAAAAAAATCGTGACATCACCTTAAAATTTAACTTTGAAACTTAAAAATTGAAAAATCTCGTAGAATTGGCGTGTATTTTTCTTTCAGTGTATTTTTTTCCAAAAAGCCCATCTATAATTTCCTACAAGTTTGTCTTTGACCACTTTTTGATACGATGTAACGGCTTAGAGATACAGCAATATTTAATTTACAAAATACAAAATTATTTAAAACCCATACGCCCTTCTCAAATGTCATTATCGAGTGCAACTGGCTCCATATACACAAAAATGTTCAAGTTTCATTGAAATCGGAGAGGGTCAGGTACAAAAGTACCAGAAAAATTCCTGATTTGAGCTGGAATTGCTCTACCTTAAAACCTCATATTCTGAGTTTTAATTCGTGTTAGAGTCAACCTTATGTGTTTACAAAAGCAGAGAAAAAATGACTTCAAACTTTTAGTTTGACAACTTAAGGAACGACTGATTTATGGACTCTTATTAAATTCTATTGTTATAGCAAAACTTAACTTAAAAGTTGGTGATCCAATTCAATATTTGGTGATAATCTATTATTTATGGTAACACAATTTAGTATTTAGTCAAAAAGATTCTTCAGGAATTAAAAAAAAAACTTGTAAAATTTAAAGATTCAAAAGATAACAAAAGTACCCAATATCCAGTACACTCAACCCCCGGTGGTTGGTCACTTTTTACACGGCGCTCACGCACACTATCAAAACAAACGCTCAGCAGTGTGTGTGAACTCCGTGTAAAAGGGGTGTCAAACTAAAAAGTGACCCCGTTCGTTTGACAAGAGTTGGTGTCAAACCATCGGGGTTTGAGTGTATCAGTACTTTGTTATACAAATCTGGAGAAATTCCAGTTTTTTTTTCGCAAATCTGCTTCCTTTTTGCAAATGGGACATTTATGCGAAAATGGGAAGTTAAGCTCTATGCTTATTGTTAAAAATACAAATTTACAATTAGAAGGCCACGTTGTTTATGCACGCAAGCCCGAAAGGCCGTGATCACTAAAAAAATAGTGAGATTTAAGATTTATTTATTGAAATAGAGTTCTTTACGAATAAACGAATCCTCTTTATAACAAAGCATTTAAGATTTTTTTAGAGAAACTCACAAAAAATCACAGTTTCAATTTTCGATGAGGAAGGTTCTTTCAAATAAACAACACACTGTTTTTTGTTTTATTATTATTTTATTTCATTATTATAATTATAGCATTTTACTTTAATATCATATTGATTCATGCTGAAAATGACGCTTGTGGATTCAAAATTGTTGTTTTTACTGTTCTTTCTTTTTTTACGCGTATGTTTTTTTTCTCATTCCCCTTGTAATTTTGTTGTTCTGCCAAAGGGGGGAAGATGTATGTTTGTGGTTCGGTATGTATGCGTTTTTTTCCGTGTATGTGTGATTGTAGTCTGTCTGTTTTTTTTCTTTTTTTATTTCCTGGAGTACGTTATCATGCTTTCTAAACATGTTTTGCAAACTGTAGTTTCGTTTTGTGAGTTTCTGTCTAAAGGCTTCCATTGCGTTGCATTGTGTGGGCGCGTATGTTTTTTTGTTTGTTTTGTTTTAGTACGTGTTCTGTTTTTCTGAGATTTCAAATCGCAATGACTTCCGTGTGGGGGTTGTTATGCTTGCTGCTTAAAATGTTTTGCTAGACTTCTTTTTTTTTCTCTTTGTGTGTGTGCTTGATTTTAGCGCGGACAGATTTGCTTTATTCGTGTTTGTTTTTTTTTTTGTATTGGTGGCGGCATAATTTGCGTTTGCTCTAATATTTCTTATTCACTTTTTTCATTCAATTTCTTCTTGTCAATAGTAAAATTTCGCTTTCGTTACGCGTTTACGTTTAAATGGCCATCGTAATTTGTCGGTACACTTTTGTTTCATTACATATTTTGTTTTTGTTTGTTTGTTTATATACGACGATGAGATATTTTTGTTTTGCTTTTTTTTTGTAATGCGTTTTTACTTGTTTGGGGGGAAACGTGAGGTGCTTAATAAGTTTACTTGTTTTGTTGTTGTCTAAAATGTATTCGCTTCGGTTATTCTCTTCCCTCGCTTTTTTTATAAGGTGCGTAAACGTATAAAAATATATGTTTATAAATGTTGTTTAATTCACGCATTGCTTTATTCGGTAGTTTTTCAAGGGAAGGGGAATCGGTGTCTTTTTGTCTCTGCAATTTTTTTTCGGTTTTCTCTCATAGTGGTGTATGTGTTTTTTGTATAAAGGAATTTAAACACTAAATATTACAAAAGAACGGGTTTGTGTTATGCAAACAAGGGAAGGGGCGCGAAAATAAAATGTACAACAGTGTTTGTGAGTTACAACTAAGTGTAGAGTATACTTAAACATTGACCTTCCTCCAAACATCTCGCTCATCTTCCTCAGACTGCTTGCTGCAGGTTGGGGATTCGCTCATCTCGTCCACTTATCTGTTGACTTGTTAATTAATGTAATTAATTAAAGACAGAAAGTTTGAAGTGATTCTTTATATAATGCACGTGCGCACGTGAGGGTTAAAACTTGTCGCTCAAAAGGTGCTAAATTTATACAGTTTTCCGTGCCGTTTTAAAATCATCGAAAGAAAAGAGCAAAAAAATAAATCTTACAACCAAGTAAAGTTCTGCTAATCCTCTAAACGAAATGTTTAATGAATATATTCTATACACATTTATCCAAACTAAAAAAAGGAAAGGACACTTAATCAAAAACCAAAGAGGCTTGTTGCTATTACTTCTTACCACCGAACAAAATCATCTTAGCAGGCGACGACGCGAGCTGCGCGCGCGCCTATTTTGAAATCGAATTCTCAAATGGTTCATGTGCCTACTTGGATTGCGAACAGCACTTGAAAGGACGTTTTCGGCGCGCGCGCGCTTTTCGTCTACACTGAAAAAATATTACATCTGGAATTCGCCAACTTTCACCGTCGAATGATTTTTTTCTTTCTTTTTTTTTGGCTAAACGATTTGAGCTTGTTTTTTCTTTACACACTTTTGTCAGCTGATGACGAACCGAATTGGATATTGCACGAAAGTGTTTTTTAAATAGTTTCGATTTTCTCTAAACGTTTGATGGAGTTAAGCATTTTTTTTCGAATGAAACAAGCTTCTTTTTTCTAGTTATAGTTGTTCGGTTCCGTAGGCCAGTTTAAAAAGGTTCCTTTACAAGACGAAACGATCGCGCGCTAGTTGCTGCATCCGCTAACCTTATTCAATTCTAACCTTTAAAATGCTTGTTAGACTGAGTGTGTGTGTGTGGTGTGTGTGGTGCTATTAATCGTGTCTATCTAAATGTATAGTTTTTTCTTTTAGTCTATCCGTCGCTTATTGGCTGTTTAGCCGATTGACCTTTGGGACGGCGCCCACGATGCGGACCCGCTTGCAGTTGGGATTGTGTCCGGTGACGTACTGACCAGCCCCCGCTCCCCCGCCCCCACCATGATGCCCATGCCCATGGTGGTGGTGATGATGAACCCCTCCCCCTCCATGCGGCTGCGAACACCCCCCAACCGAATCGCTAAATTCCGCCGGCGGTGGCAGCACCGCTGCCGCCCCTCCATCCCCCTCGTCCGAATCCGCCTCAATAGGCGGCGGCAACGTGGCCAGCGTGACCGCGTGCCGCTGCTGAATGTTCTGCGCGGCAGCCGCCTTCGCCCGCTGGGCCGCAATCGTGGCCGCCTGCTTCCGCGTCAACGAGTTGTGCCGCTGGAAGCCGGTCGCCGGCGGACTCGGACTCTGGTCGCCATCATCTTCATCACTGCGAACCTCCGGCAGCTGGACCGGCACCTTCGCCGGCGTAATCATCACCGCCATCTTTTTCTGCTCCAGCAGGGCCATCGGTTTGGGCACCTCGTTGCACGTGACCGTCACCTCCTGGTCGCTGCTCACGCCCGAAGAGCTGTTGTCGCCGGCGTCGTCCTGGCGGTCGCGGTCGGCGTTTTCCTGTTGTTGTTGCTGCTGCTGCTGGGCGTTTTGCTGTCGCAGGAAGTCGTTGGGGTAGGACTTGGACGACTTGAGCTTGGTGCGGATCTTCTGGATCTCCTCGACAGAGAAGGAGTGCGGGATCGAGCTGGAGCCGGAACTGCTACCGCTGGAAAAGAAGATAAATGGGACGTATTAATTTAGTGAAAATCCATTCAAGATCTCCAATATAAAATTATAATGTGTTGAAAATCTATAAAAAAAATTCTGCCCCATTTAAAACCCATATTGCAAGGTAATAAAAGTATGAGTAGGGTATTTGTCCCTATTTTGGCCTAGTACCTATTTTGGGTCTACCAAACTTAATTCAACGAAATTGAGCATTTCACCAAATCTGGCAGGGATCTGCCACTTGATAATGATTCGCGCTGTCATTATCTTCATTTTGGTGGGCCAGAATAATTCACTTTTTTCTCTTAAATTAGAAATAATGTAATAAATAAATCACTCTTAACATTTTTCTTAGCAAATTTCCACTTGCCCATTAGGTCAAAAATTTTCACTACTTTTGCTTATCGCTTCTTGGCGCTCAGCGTCAAGGTGTTCATCGCTCAGCACACGAATGAGAGCCGTCCCCCGAATCTCCAACCACCGGCAATATGTTTTTTTTTGGTTGCACAATCCCGTTGCAAAAACAATCACTAAACTGCCACCAAATCAAAATAATAACTGATTAAAGTTTCTCGAAGAGAATGTCTCTATTTTCAGTCCATTTGACACTTCTACAAATTGTGACAGTGTGTGTGCGCTTTTTACAAGTTACAGTATTTCTGGCATATTACGGGCTTGTTGTTTGGCTACGCAACAATTGTTTAATTATGTTTAAAACACGTAAAGAATGATATAAATCATGTCCAAGCTAACTATGTACGTCATGCAAGCGAAATAAATCATTCTAATGGTGATTTGTGGCTTAAAACATCACAATGATTTAGCATATTTGTCAATCGAATTTGTGCGGCTGTACTGTACGAGCTGGGGCTGAACCGTACGTCAAAAAAGGTCGCCACGTGCTTCGAGATTTCAACCAATCAGAAAGTAGGCCGAAAATATGCACAAAGAAGGTCGTATGCTAGGAGCAATATCCCCAAAATGGGGACAAAAAGTGTTTTAGTTTTTCGTGCTTTTACAGCGATATAAGGTTTTTTTTATCAAAATGTTGATAATGTACGAGCTTAAGCATTAAAAAACCAACTTATTCGTGTATAACAAACTATGCAGCCTTTGAGAATACATCAAATTATAAATGCGCTCTGCTAAGTAGGCCCAAAATAGGGACAAATACCCAATTTTAAATGAAAAATAGATTTGAATTTTGTAAAAAATTCAAGGCACAAAACCTAGTTTTGTGTTTATTTAATGTTTTGGTGGCTATAAAACGGAGCCCTTTATCAAAAATTCTGTAAAGTATTTTTGGATTGAACATTAAATTTTACATTAAAAAGTTAGGTAATTTTTTTGTATAAAATTTCGATGTTTTCCGAAAATCAGTATTTTTTCAAAAATTCATAATTTGGCCGCAATTTTTTTGACCATACTTCTCTATGGCTCAAAAGTTGCGGGATTTTGTATCCTAAAACATATAAAAAAATCTCGAAAATAAAAAATGCGTATTTTGGGAAATTATGTTTTTGTAAAAAAAAAGTTAATTAAAAAATCGGCATTTTTTTTTCGTGTACTTTTTTTCAATAGTCCTAAACAATACCTAAAACTTTGCCGAAGACACCAAATTGATCAGAGAATTCGCTTAAATGTTACAGCTGTTTGAATATTTTCGTACCATTTTTGTATGGACAGCTGTCAAAATTGTGTGCAGACTTGTATGGGTGAACCAATGACACAAAATAGTTTCTTTGGTGGTAGGGTAGGCCCCCACCAAGTTTGAGCCAAATCAAAAAATACAAAAAAATAAAAATGTTCGAAATCGGCTGATTTTGTAGGAAATTGCTCAATAAGACATCAAAAATGATTCGATTATCCATAGTTTCGATTTAAAAAAAAGACTGTATGTTTTTGCAATTCTATACTTTTTTTTATTTAGTAAAAATCGATTTAAGATTTGGCTTTATTTTGCACCCATTATGAAATTTGTGAAAATTGCAGTATTTTTATTAATATGGTATTTTGTGAAGCTTTGTGTGTTTCAAACCAAAAGATGATATGTTGTGAAAATCTGTTAAAATATTGCCATCGTTTGACTGGCGCATAAGAAAATTTGAGTATGAGGCAAATTGACTTTGAAATATGTTTGCAACAGCCTTTTTTTAAATTGAAAAGAACTTATTAGCTTTTTCCTACTTTTTAACTTTAAAATCCATTAATCCAACACAAATACAAGTCAAGATTTTAAATTAAATAAAAACATGGAATTGAAAAAAAAAAATAAAACCACACTTAAAAAAATCAAAGCTCTGCGCCATTGCAACCGAATTTAGCTCTTCTCTTGGACGCAAATTTTTGTAATTGAAAAACGCAACTTTTGGTGCTTAAAAAATTATCTGTCATCACTTATTTTTCCGTTTTCGTCATTTTCTCGCGCGTCAAAAACCCCAGTTTTTTTTTATTTTTTGGTCCCGAAATCTCCAAAACCGTGTTTCAAATTTTCATACGACCTTTTAAAATATAAGACTAGATTTTTGAAACTCCAAGTTGTTTTTCTCTGAAAGCTTAATCAATTCAATTAGCTTTCATTTGCGTCTAAGATAGTTAAAATTGCCCGAATGATTATGATTATTTTGAAATGTATGATTTTTGCGCAAATCGATTGAAATGGCAATTTTTCGGACCACCCTAATACGGCGTACACCGAAAAAAATTATGGTAATATTCATCAGGGAATGGTGACAGATTTTGTGTTAAAAAAAAAATGTGTGATGTTACACCAGAACCTGGGAATTTTCATCAGTTTTACAAGGTTCACATTTTTACACATTTTTTAGGTAAAATTACTCAAAAAATATGTAATATTCAATCAACTAAATTTTCAACCTTTCAAAATTCAAATTTTTTTCTGAGTAGGTCACCCTAAGAGCCAAACAAAAAAATACGGATCGAATTATTTCGGCCAAGGAACCCTCAGTCCAACTTTTTTCAAATAATGCTGATTTCGTAAGGAATTGCTGAATAAATCTTTTTTTAAATAATTACTTGAAGTAACCAATTGAAAAAAAAAAATAATGTTGATTTGAAAAAAAGCTATATTCTAAAGTTTGTTCATCAATGTTGAGAAAGGATGGTACACATTTTTATTTGACCTTCTTAAGGAGGTATTAGACTATGACAAACCAACAAACTCGCACTTTTTTTTACAGTTTGCCTGCATTTGTTTGCAGAAATGTTTGCGAGTTTCTCACATTGTCAAACAAGAAAAAGTGCGAATTTGTTTATTTGTTTGTCATAGTCTTAAATCTCCTTTATGGCCAAGTTTTTTTTAGAAATGTTTAGTTTTCCCGTGTTTAGGAGAAATAGCCTGGGAGTGGCTAAAACAATTTCTTGTTTGGGTCCTTGCCATAAGGTACCGTTGCGTCTCCAGCAAAATGTACGGGAAATTATTTTCTATGGACAAGCATGGTACTTTTGCATCAATTTTTATACGGGAATCAATTTTTTTTGTTACGAAAAACGTGGAATCTCTGTATTATGAAACAGAATATTTTCTCTATTTCCCAGCCATTTTGCTAACTTTTGGCAGTCGTGTCACTGCAATGATGTTTTATGAATGTTGTGATACTTTCTGCTCCTAAAATCTGAAAATAATTTTTGCCCTGAATTTTTTTATTCATATTTTCGGATTTTCTCGATATAAAAAATTACCAAATTTTAGCAAAACATTGTAATAGGGCCGAAGCCGAAGTGTAAACAAAGAGTTTATCCTGCTCGTTTCTAATATAAACATTAACTGACGTGAGCAGTTTCACTTCGGCTTCGGCCATTTTACATTATTTTGCTTGAATTATTATACAAATTCTACAAAACTATAAAACAATCTCTTTTTCTCACCTTGTGTTGCTGTTTCCGCTCGTCTCAGCCGCCATACCCGGATTAACGGTTGTCCCTTTCCCTCCGCCGCTATTCGTCGTCCCCGTCGCCCCATCCGCCCCGTTGACCTTCTTCAGGTTCGCCCGCACCATCCGCACCGAGTTGTCCTCTTCGGTGTCCGACTCGTCGCTCAAGCTGTAGTCCGGATCCGGAAGGGGTGGCGCCCCGGGTGGATTTTTGTACTGCTGCTGCTGCTGGGGTTGTGCAGCCTGTTGCATGACCGCGGGTCGGCCCGGTTGGGCGTACGGATTGCTGCCGCCGCCTCCGGAATTGTTGTTGGTGGAGTTGGTGATGGTCGCTGTCGCGGCTCCGCCGCCGCCGCCAATCGTGACCGTTGTGACGTTGATGGCGCTGCCACTGGTCGTCGTGCTCGACGCGGTCGATCGGATTGAGGACGATTTGCGGACCTGTTTGAACGGGGGTTTTGGATAAGTGTGGGTTTTCGGAAGGGGGTATTCGGGGCTTACCTCTGTGGTGGTACTGCTGTTTCCGCTGTTGCTGCTGTTTCCACTACTGCTGCTGCTGGTTGCCGAAGTGACGCTTGTCGTCCGGTAGCCCACGTTCCGGATGTCCTGCGGGGACGCGTACAGTTTGGCGTTCGAGGCCGGCTTGAAGCTGGACATGACTTCGGAGTCGAGCATTTTGGACTGCTGCTGTTTGGCCTTGGCCTGGATGTGCTTCTGAAGCGCGGTGAGACATTCGTACTCGGACCCGCGGGAGATTTCCACCTTGACGACCTGGCCGACGGGCGGTGGCGGTGGCGGATGGTTCGGCGGGGGAAGGTTCAGTCTTTGCAGCGACATATGAAGGCTGTACATGTCGTCTTGAGATCGGTGGCCCTTGTGGCCGACGGTGTTGAACCAGCTGGCCGACGGCGTCAACGTTCCGGCGCTGCTGTTGAGCTCCGAGGCCATCGATCCGGTCGAGATCCCCGCGAGATCCGGCGTGCTGTGGAAGATGCGCTTCAGATCGGCTCCGACCTGCGGAATCGGAATGGGTCGGCCCTTGAGCGTGCCAATCTTGGACGACTTTTTGCGCTTCATTTCGGCCACGCTCGCGTACACGATTGGTCCCTTCTGGGGGGAAGTCGGCGGCGTAGCCGCACCACTATCGAACCCACTCTGGAACCGTGAGCTGGACATCAGCATCGAACATCGATTCGCGTCCACGCCCTGCTGCCGCTGGAACAGCTCCTCCAACTCGGCGGCCGTTATTCGACTAGACGTTGGCCGTGACTTGATGCTCGCCGTCCGCGGTTGCACCGGCGTCCCCGGACCGCCCTGCGTCGGAGTGCTGATCGCCGACTGCGACTGTTGCTGCAGCAACAACTGCTGGTGCAGCGATTCCACCGACGTTGACTTGCCATGGCCCGATCCCATCCCCTCATCATCGTCCTTCTCGCCGCCACCCTCCAACCCGGCGACCATCGATTTGGCACGTGCTCGTCCTACGCTAAGGGTTGTCTTTGGATCTCGCCGCGGTGGCATCGGCGCCGGCATCTTGCAGCCCGCCAAACTCGCCGGCCCCCCGTTCATCCGCCGGGGCAGCGTCGAACACTGGCGAGCTGCCGCGGCCGAGCAGGAAACGGGCGTACTCATGCCGGATCCGCTCGAGTGCTGACTGCCGGTGTCCGCCTGCTGGTGAGTGCTGGACATGGCCGTGGCCGCGTCCAGCATCGAGTTGACCAGATTGTGCGGCAGCGTCACCACCGTCATCGACACGAGCGAGCCCGAGTTGCGGATCAGGTCGACCACGTGCTCGTGCGAGGCACACGTGACGTCTTCGTTGTTGATCTGAGGAAATAAAAAAAAAAAACAATTGTTATATTCAAAACATACAAGTAGTTCTCTAGGCTTTTGCAAATTAATTTTTCTTTGAATTTTTTGATTTGGATACTTTGTCCCTGCATTCCGAAGTTTTTATAAAACCACCACTGAAAACATTAACTTTTTCTTCATTCTCTTCTGGCAGCACTTGCTACTACGGCAGAAAAGATTCAGGGAAGGCGTCGCGACGCTCATGCAATCAAGCAAGCTGATGGTTGCCAGAAGTGCTTGAAGATGTTTTCAGCGGCGGTATTATAAATTCGGTAACATTTTTAATATTTGATGAATCTTTTCGCAATCTTCGGCAAAGTTGTTCCCTGGAACACGGACAATGAGCTCGTGAGTTTTTTTTTTGAAAAAGCAAAAATTGTTAAAGGGCTCAAAACTGGCAAAAACCAAAACGCACCGATTTTACGGGTTAAATCCCATTTAATCTTCAAAGTCAAAGCGCCAGATCTTGTCGAAACCAATAAAGCTTTTTTGATTGGTTTTTGATTTAAAAAAGAAATTCTTGAAAAAAAAGCCCGTCAAAAAAAAATTTTTGAAAAGCATACACAATTTCCTACATTTTTTCTCTTGAACTTTGAACATCGGGCAATTAGTTCCTGAGATACAGCCTCACAAAGAATTCGAATTGATGAAAATTATTTTTTTTCATTTGTCACCTAATTTATTTGTAATTTTTGACAGACAGAATCTCGGAAACTATTTTTCCAGATTTTCAATGTAAAAATTGAAACTCTAGCTAATTTTTTAATCTTGAATGAAATAAGGAAAAATATCTGTATTTAGACCTGTTGCAAATGTTAGGCTTGATTTTAAAATTACAATATTTTTCAAAAAACCGCAATAAAAAACGAAATTGTATACTTAAAAGTAGCTATAATTTGAAAACGATACATTTTACCAAAAAAATGAAAGTACTTTACAGTAATAAATTCTGCTCAAACAAAATACAATGGAAAGTACCGTAAACCGGGGTGACTTTGATAGGATTTCAATTTGTTTTTAGAATATTTTCCAACAGGTAAGGTTTTTCTCAAGATTATTATTTTTAAAACATGTACTGGGGTAGACCACACAAAGTCCATGCACTTTTTCGGAAAAAAAGTTTTTTCAATAATGTTTAGAAAAATAGTTACGTTAAAAATTCTTAGTTTTAATTCCGGGGTGACTTTGATAGTCATAGTTTTTCTTGTTAAAATCATATTTAAGATGTTCAAACTTTATTTGTACGCTAAATGTACCATCACTAAGGTAGCTGATATAGTTTTTAAGAAAAAAAAAAACAATGTTTATATTTAGTTTACTAAGTGTATAAGCTTTTTAGCAAAATACATATAAACTTTAGGTAAAATATTTAAATAGTTGGAATTTTGCCTAAAATTTGTTAAAACTAGTTTTGTTTATAAAATTATCGATTTATATTGCATTATTGCATAATGAATTCGAAGCACGAATCACAAGTTTTCACATTTTACATGAAATTTGTTCAACTGAAATTGCCTATAAATTTGGAGATTTTTTTTAATTGTGTTTCAAAAACACATATTATTTATTATTTACAAACTTTTTTAACCTTCTCCTAGTGGAAAATTGTCCAAAGAATCCGAAAATGCATTCCGTTTTCCGATTAAAAATCATGTTCATTGAGAAAATCATGACACTTTGAGAAGTTTAATATAATGACTTTTATCAACATTTTCTTAACTATAGTTAACTAACTTTTTAAACTTGTCAAAATTTTATGAAAAATTCTTCTTGAGGTACTTTGAACACTTCTCTACCATGGTCAGTATGTTTCTAAGCCATTCCTTGCGTATTTTAATTGTACTCTTCATTTTGCAGAAAAATCGCAAACCTATCAAAGTCACCCCGGCTATCAAAGTCACCCCGTTTTACGGTACTTTTGAACTGAAAATATAATTTGGCGTTAAAAAATTATTTTTTATATTTGTTCAGACCAGATTTTAGGTATTTTCAAATGTTTTCTTCTGAATCTTCAGGTAAGGAAGAAACGTGGGGAACCCCATTTTTCTCCGTATACCTATTTTTTCTGAAAAGTCCTAATCATAACCTACAACTTTGCCGAAGACACCCTATCGATCAGAAAATCTCTTTTCAGGATACAATACATTTGCATATTCATATTTTGTTTGTCAAGCCCCCAAAAGATTGCCAAATCGTTAAGAACAGCTCGCATTTTTATTCTCGATATTTTTTTTTATTTGGATGAAACTTTGTCCATGCATTCCCTGTGTCAAGAAAAGCCTTAATTGCATTAGTTTATTAGCATTGCACATTATTATTGTTTCCATACAAGTCCCCATAGGCTTCATCCATAAAGTACGTCACGCTAAAATCAGTCAAAATTTAGCTCAAAAAGGCCATTCAAAGAACACAAAACTGTTAAAAATTTTGCAACTAAAAATTATGTCACGAAGGAAAAGTTTTCATGCAAAATATATTTTCGAAAAGCTGAGAAAATTTCCTATAAAATTCTTTTTAATTGCTCGGCTGGTTCCCGAGATATAGCCTCTTAATGTGTAAATTTTGTGAAAATGATCTGGCTTCGAAATTTTTAAATCTACTCAGCATTTAAAAATTTCGAAACTAAGTTTGCTAAAAGTTATTCTTGTTTCTAAATGAACCAAATTATTTGTATTGAAAAAGAGCTGACAATTTCATTAAGTTTTAATTTTTAATATTGAAAATCGGACCGTTAGTTCCTGAGATATATCCAGATTTTTAAGCGAAGATGGCGTTACGAATGGTGCACGCCCGAATTGTCAAAATCACGCAGTGATACCAACCTGGGTGGTGGATGAATAGTGGTTCGCAAAACGGCCTCAATTTTGAATTGTCAAAGTGGAACCAATTTACTATTCGCCAAAAGAAGAGAGTATTGTTATCGATCATTAAAAATTGTTTTTTTTTATGAAAAATTTGTGGCTTTTAGGACCTGGAGTTGAAGTCAAGAAATCTTAAGAAAGTTGAAGGCGAGATCGTCATTTTTTATAATTTTGAATGGAAGTTGTTTATGGAGTCGATGCCGTTGTATCCACCCAGAAGCTGTCTTTATTGTTTGATTCCGTTTGAAAACCTGGTTTAGTTAAAATTCTCTCTGCTTGTTGGATCAGCTTCGCTAGAAGTAGCGATGTTTTTTTCGCTGGACCAGGAAGAGCTGCAGGATTCCAAAATCAGTCAGGGAATTTATCTTCGACATCGCAGAATGACACTCTCGTCACAGTTCTTCGTCACCCGTAAAAAAAATCTCTTCTAACCGATCGAAACGCGAAAATTTTCTAGCAAAAAATGTCAAAAACTAGACGAAATAAAACACATACTACTGATTATTAAACAGCTGAATAACCAGCAAGAAAAAAGTCATGCTTGTGCTTGAACAGCCTCCTAATTTGTAGATGTAAACAAAGTGGGATCATTCTAAAATCACGTTACGCATTCTCTCTATTCATCACCCAGCTAAAGCCCTATGCCAATTTTAATGTACAACGGTAAAAAACACGATTAAAAACCATTTCTGATCACTTTTTTTCATTTTAATGCAAAACAATTTTTTTGACTAGACAACATTTTTTCGATGGATCAACTATGGTCCCCTTGGAACGAGCTGTCAAGTAGGAGCTTTTCTGTCAAGAAGGACCGCGAGGTTAATTTTTCAAAATTGATTTAAAAATCCATTTTAAACTCTTTGTGGTCGTACAAAGGGTCATTGTACCGTAAACTGGGGTCAATCGGGACTTATGGGGCGAATTGGGACAGCAGTTTTAACCATGTTGGAGCACAATATTTGGATTTTTCTTTTTGGTTTCGGTTAGAACAGACTCAGGTCAACAAAATGTGTACATCCATTTTCAAATTTTAAAGCTTTAAGTGCTCTAAAAACTGCTGTCCCTATTCAGACTGTAGTCCCGATTCACCCCAGATTACGGTACTCAGAAAAATAAGCTTTATCGCTGTAAACAATAATATCAGCAATCTAAGCTTCATTTTAGTACCCAATTCGGGCGTGCACCATTCGTAACGCCATCTTCGCTTAAAAATCTAGATAGGTGGTCAAAAAACTAGGACTAATCGGGCAAAACTGAGAAAAATATAACTTTTCCTTTTTTTTATTTCACTTAAGTTTTTTTTATTGCAAATTTAATTTTAAATTGAAAAAAGTATACAATTTTAATTTTTTCTTGTTTTTTTAAATCACTTTTTGTCTTTTCAGAAATATTATGAAAAAATGATATTTTATGTCCTCCAATTTGAAATAATAATAGTAATTTTTGAAAATTATTTTTTAAGTAACAAAAAATAATTTTAAAAATCAGCAAAGAAAATTCAAGTGTCATTTTTTTTCGATGTAGCCTCATCCTGAAACTTTTCCAAAGACACCAAATCAATCAAAAAATTCCTTTAAATAAAAGATACAGTTTTTTTTTTAAATTTTCACATAACATTTTTGTAAATTCTTTGTATAAAACTGACATGGGCAAAATGGCTTCTTTGGGCATACGCAAAGAACTACAATTTGGTATGAGTTTAAAGTATTTCAAAATTCTTGTTATTCTTAGCTTTTTAAAAAATTGGATATTGCAACAATTTATGAAAATCAGCAATTTAAAAAAGACAATCAAATCAAAATTTTCTACTCACGGCAAGCAAGAAATCGCCCGGCTTCAGCCCGGCCATGTCGGCCACCCCGCCCGGGTCGACATCGTCCAGATACTGCAGCGCCGGACAGCGCGCCGACGGCTTCAGCTGCATCAACGGGGACGACGCCTTGGCCCCGCGCAGGATAAACCCAAAGCCACGCTTGGCCCGGTGCAGCACCACGGTCCGCGGTTCTCCGGTGGTCCTGAAATTACAAGAATTTTAATGTTGCGTTCTTTTCTTGAAGATTTGGGAATATCTTACGCCTTTTTCGTCCGCGGCGCCGTCTGACTGTTGTACTGCCCCTGCTGCTGCTGCTGTCCATGGCCCTGTCCTTGACCCTGTTCCGAGCCCTCTCCGCTGCCGCCGCCACCGCCCATGTTAATCACGTAATGATGGTGCATTGGCGCCGACGTCGACACGTTGACGATGCTCTTCTGCCGGAACTGGACCTCCTGGACGCAGTGCGCCGGGAAGAACCCGGTCTTGTTGGTCCCACGGACAAAGCCCTCCAGCAGGCCGCAATCCGTCGAGCCGACCACCTCGATCACGTCCCCGGGCTGGATCTGGATGTGGCCGGAAAGGCCCGCCTCGTAGCCCTCCATGCAGACGACGGTGGTGCTCGGGTGGCCAATCGAGCAGGCCGCCGAATCCGAGTTGGTTCCGACGCCGGAAGAGTCGCTGATGATGTCGCTCGTGTCGCCGAGACTTTTGTCTGGAATGAGAATACGGAGCGGGGGAAAGATGGTCAGTTGTTGGATGTAACGTTAATTGATTGCGACGACGACGACGCCCACGTGTTAATTTACTTGTTGGAGAGACATCTTTAATTGGTGGCACGTGTTCAGTGTGAATTTACGATTCAATTATTGGTGCATTTTAAGGTTTTGTTTTGAACTTTGTTAATTTTTTTTTATTTGGATAGATACATTTACATTTATTCCTGCCTTTTTCAATTTCCGTAGTTCAGGAATTTGAGCAATTTTTAATGCACTGTAAGTGCATTCAGTCTACATTATTAATCATCGACGACGACAATTTGAATGCTCACGCACAGCGCCTTCTATGATCGTCATTACGGAGCGATCGTCAGTGAACGCACACGAAGTTGAAACGAACGAAAACCGAGCTCAACACTCAAACAGCCGCCCGACCCGAAGCCACATACTCTTTCTCTCTTGTTTGCTCTTCTGGTGCAGCGGGCTGACAGCAAACATTTGAGCCTGCAGTCATGGGGAAGGTGATCGGAATTTCGGTTCTGGTGAGAGTCAACTGACTGTGTGAGTGACTTTGCGAAGCGCTCATTCTTTCGTCTGTGAACGAACGAATAAAAACCTGTCAAAATCAGTTGGTCGGAGTGAAGGCGCACGAAGCGCTCAGTTGCCATCGTTGCCATTCACTGTGAATTTCGAATGATTACACGTCCTGATGGAGTTCTCCATTTTTGGGGCAATAACTGACAATGATGGTTCAGAGTTCTGAACCCAGAAAAAGTAAATTGGAAAATAAAATAATCACTATATGAGCAATTTTAGCTCAAATCAGGAATTTTTCTGGTACTTTTGTACCCGACCCTCTCCGATTTCAATGAAATTTTGTAGATATGCTATCCTAGGCCTATCGAAAAATTAAAAGTGCAATATGGAGTTAAACTTTCTGTCAAGCTTTTGTGAAGTTTTCTATGTCAGCTGGGAAAGTTTTACTCAGGGGGATGCTAACCGGCGGCCATCTAGGAGGCAGAGATTGATTTGACAACGCACACTGTGTTAACACACACACGCGCACATACGCAGACACGTTGCGCTCGAAAACAAAAACAAATCTTCCTTGCTTTTTCGACTCGTTGTTTAGATTGATTGTTCGGTCGTTTTTAGCTACAATGAAGTGCATCGTACCGTTCTGTACCACGGATTTTCACCAAATTCCCGTAGGAATCACGCAACATTGGTTCCTGTTGACGAAATTCGCCAAGCTCAGTGGTTTGAAGCTATCCTCGCGGCCGAAAACTATCATCCAAACGTCCTATCAGCGGTCAACTTTAAGCGTGATCGAATTTGTTCGAAGCTAACTAACTAAGTTCGAATAACTAACTTTAAACAACTTTTCTTCCAGGAGTTGACAAATCACAAACACAACGCTGATATCGAAGAGTTGTACGAAGAAATGGTGTCGCAGTCGACTTTACTAGCTTCGACTTTCGATGATTTATCCGATCATCAGAGTTGCCGGGACCATGCAGTGCTCGTTGTCGTTACCGAATATTTGCACACACGGATCGGCAGCTACGTCCCTGCAATGATCAAATTCAAGCCCAGCAATCGACCCCAACTGACCAAGCTGATCATCTTCGAAGGACTTTAAGTTCTGTTTTATTTTCGTTGTAACTTTGTTATTAAACACCCAGCTATTAAATGCTTAGTTTTCTTATTTTACTGTCATTAATTAACTTAAAAAACGTTGCTTTTCAAGCAACTCCGAATCATGCCGGATGAGATTTTATTAGTTATGCACTTTGGCCGATGCTTGTCGATGCCGATGGTTTGCTGTCGCTGGCGGCGCTTCTCAAAGTTCCCGGTTCGATCCAGGTCGTCTTCGTCCGAAGTGGACGTTTCTTGTACCATCGACGTGGTTAACGCACATTGCCCTAGTGTGTGACTTTGGCCAGCTCAATCCGGCGCACGTGAGATCCCGGTGAAAGTTCCTCCTGTTTGTTGTCCACTTCGTGAGCTTTCCGTTCTTAGTAACTGCGTAGCAACTTTTCCGGGTCGTCTTCAATTTGCAGCTCTAGAAAAAAAAACGAACATTCCGAATAAGACACCAGGAAATAAATGCACCATTTCTATGGTTGCAATAATCAAACACAACGTACATTTTCCATCGCAGCTTACTTCGCCGCCGGTTTTTTTGTGAGACATTGAAAAGTTCAAAGAAAAATCAGTTCAAACTGTTAAAACACTATTTCATTAGCAGAAATAATCACACTTAACCTTCCTCGAGCGAAATCAAATCACGTTTGTTTTGGTTCCCAAATTGGCTTTGTGTTGGTGTCGTTAATGACAGGTCTTTTGTTTCGGTGCCGAAGTTGACGGCTGTGGAGCCGAAATTGATAATTGATGATGGCTGCGCTGCAATTGCCTGTGTTGAGATACAGATGTCGCCCCCCTGGTTTTACTCCATGTTACCGGCTCACATCTTTAACCAGAGCGTCCAATTTCCCGTTCCGGGAATTCCCGGGATTTCACAAAAAAAAATATTTCCCATAATTCAAGCAAAAGTATAATTTTTTTTAACTTTTTGGCACATTTTTTTAATTTTCATAAAAAAATATGAAAGAACTAGATTTTATTTTATTCAATTCAATTTACTGTTGAATTGTTGAACTTATCAGTTCGTCTGAAATTTTCATGTCAAGGATTTTTAAATAAATCTTGTTTATTTTTTGGGCAACAAAAATTACGATTTTTTGGAATGAAAATATACTGTTATTATACTATATACTGATGTTATATCATTTGAAAATATAGTAGCCCTTCCCGCCAAGATCAAAATTGATATTTGTGTACGTTTTTGTTTACAATGACCACATTAGGTGCAAATTGAATAAAATAGTAGGGGATGATCCAACGCATCTTCTGAAACTTGAATTTAACTAAAACAGTTTATTTTTGGCTGTCGATCCGAAAAAAGAATTGAAAATACGGTGAACACATAAACCCATTTTCTCAGAAAATATCCAAATTTTCAATTATGGGCAGTAGAGCTACCAAGGGCGTAAGAGGTTTAAATATGAAACTAATTAACTAATTAACGGAGTCATTTATTAACGGAGTCATTTATTAGGCTGAATCATACAAAAAATCATGAAAAACTACTTCGTATAATAAGGTACCAAAAAAAAGCAAACCTATTTCAAAAACTTGCACAGAATATTTGAAAACTTTGGGTTGTAATTGCATAAAAATGGCATTTCAAGTGAAAAGGTATATTTTTAGTAAGATTTTCACTAAGATTTTTTCAGGAAAGATATTTGTCATGAAAATCATATTTTCTGCATTATTTTTTCATTTAGACTTAACAATCAATATTATTCTTTGTTATATTCTCTCAAACTGGTCACAGAGACAAATTTGGAAGCAATTTTGTGGTTTTGGAGCATGGGTTAATTTTATTTACTGTCCAAACACTGTGATTTAAAAAATAATATTTCCTATAAAAAAATACTTGTTTGATATTTTGTACGATTGGAAAGACAGCATATTAATTTAGAAAATTTATGTATTTTCATGAAGTTATATATTTTTGTTTACAGTCAAGGTATTAATTGATCCTCTCACTTATTTAGACCATTTAAGTTGGAAATTTACAAAAAAGTGCAAAATATCAATCAGAACCAGGTTCAGCATAATTTTCGATTAATTTAAAATTTCCCGGGAATTCCCGGGATTTCCAGGGAAATTTGTTGAAAATTTCCCGTTTCCCGGGAATTTTGTAATCCCGGGAAATTGGACGCTCTAAGTTTAACGCAAGATGTTGCCTTATTTCCTATTAAATAATGCAAGATTTGTAAAATATTCACCGTTAAGTTGAGAATTCGTTCAGTTCCAATATACACTCAACCCCCGGTGATTGGTCACTTTTTGTACCCCGTTGGTTGGTCAAAGTCAAACCAAAAAGTAACGAACTGTCACTTTTTACACGGCGCTCACGCACACTATCAAAACAAACGTTTGGTAGTGTGTGTGAACTCCGTGTAAAAGGGGTGTCAAACTTAAGTGATCCCGTTCGTTCGACAACAGTTGGTTTTATCTGACCTTTTATAAGAGAACAAGTTTACACAAAATGTCTTTATTATCACATTATATATACTCATACTTATATCGTTAAGGATGTTCTTGGCGTTCTATAGAAAACTTTGCAACTTTATTTAAAATTGCAACCTTCATTTTATTTTGTTTATTTCCTTTAACCATCCTTATCTAATTTCTTCTCTTCGCTGAATAAAACTTTCGCTGGTAGTTGCTGTGCCCTGTTGGGTCGAAGAACAAAATGGAGCATCTTGGGTGCTACAAAGCAAGCCAAATATTTCAAATCGGTGCTGTTTTCTAAAAAAAAATGTGTACCTTCATCGTTGACCCAGTAGAGGCACTTTTCACTCCATTTGTACACCTCTGGGAAACATGACACTGCATTTGAAATTATTCTAGACCAAAAAACGTCTCTCAGTGAGTGATGCTGAAGCATATGCTCACAATTGCCATTTTCATGAACCACTGTGAGCTGTAATACCACATGTTTAGAGTAATCGTCATTTTTTAAAGGTTCCATCATTTTTATTGCTCGGCTAAACTAGGAGTGTGTATTTGGAGTTTAATTCATCTGAATTTTAAGCAACCAGAAATGCGCTAAATTTAGTTCTACCTATTTAGAGCTACCTAATATTAAACCAACGGTGAAAACGTGCTGATTTAAAAATCCTTGGTAGAACTATGATTGGTAGACAAAATGTGCTCATTAAATGAATTTTCTAGATTTTTTTAGAGGTCCTATAAATTATTTTGTTTAATCGAGAAATTAAAAAGAGAGATGTGAGCCGGTAACATGGAGTGAAACTTTCGCAGCTGTCATGGTAAACTTCACAGCAGCTTTGACATAAAGTTTAACTCCATGTTGCACTTTAAATTTCTCGATATGTTGAAGGCCATTTAAAAAAAACTCTGGATTTGAAATCCTTGTTGAAAAAATACCCCCACAGCTCAGCTTCAACATTTATGTTATAAACGATAAAAATAAATTTTAAATTGTCGGAAAAATGCAGCTGCATGATTAAGCTCACGGACAGTCGCAAAAATGAATAGTGAGAACACATAAAAAAATAGCCAATACAGTGAAATATTTTCGCACTCTGCTGGGAAATGAAGGGTTGGGAAGGAATTCTATCGAGAAATTAAAAGTGCAACATGGAGTTAAACTTTCTGTCAAGCTTCTGTGAAGTTTACCATGACAGTTGCGAAAGTTTAACTCCATGTTACCGGCTCACATCTCTCATTTTAATTTCTCGATTGAGGCAATCGTTCAAAGATGCAAAGATCTTTAAATTCTCGTCGATGTGTGTAGGGTATTTTTACCATTAGTGGACCCCCTAGTAGAGCCGAAGCACATTTTTCACAAATTTTCAATATTTTAAGCACTTTTTCATAACCCTTTGTACAAAACAATGAAATCTGAAGTCTTTTGAACAATTTTGACTATTTGTTTCATCAGTTATTTGTTTTTGAGCAGAAAAATAGCCAATTGAAAAAAAAAGTTTTTTTGCCTGTTATGGACCCCCTTTACCTATAGTGGACCCGGGTCTATTTGATGTTTTGATTCACGGAGTAGGTCTAATGTATATCTATACTGAATAAAAGATGGATTTTGCTCACTTTTCATCATAAACAAATATGTTTTGTTAACAAATTTGGCTTTAAACAACAAAAAACCTAACAGACATTTAAACACATTTATTTCCGAAAAAGATCAGAGAAAACGTTTCAAAAACCACTGTAAACATAAAAATAATTAAAAAAAGTAATCTTGATGCAAATTTTTCCATATTAATTACATAATTGGTTGACCGAAACTCAACAATAGATTTGTTTACAGTTGCTGATAAAACCACGCATGTTTATTGAAAAAAAAAATGTTTTGTTATTGATTTATTATTATAAAATATCATTTCAAACTGCAATTATGATGCTTCAGTTAAGAACAATTAACTATAGTTTTGATTAATTATACGGCTTCAGCATTTTTGGTACTTTAAACATGAAAACAGCTATATGTATACTCATAATTGAAAAAAAAAAAATACGTTTAGGTTGATAACAACAAGCATTTATTGTATGTATAAGAGAAACTTTTGCTTCAATACACAGTTTTCATCATTTTTGAAGGTTTAATTAACAGGGGTCCACTTTTGGAAAAGTTTGGATTTTCGTTGTCCTATATTGGACCCCCCTAATTTTTGCTCGAAAATTGCAGTTCTTCGCTTTATTTTAGTAAAGTTCATTAAACTTACATTATTTCGACTAGCTGAAGTTAAATAATCAGTCAAAAAATGATTGGATGGTTAATTCAATCATAAAATAAAAATGCAGTTTTGTTGTGAAATTGCTAGTGGCCATGGCTGATTTCAGATGTCGAACTCAAAACACTTATTTTGGTGAAAAGGACAATTCAATGTTAGTCAACATTGTTCTAAATGATGCTGAACATGCCAAATAAAAGATTTGTAGACAACAACACGCTTGAAATTATGATTTTATTGAATTTTTCATCAAAAACCCTTCAGAGGGTCCACTATAGGAAAGGGGTCCACTAATGGATAACGTACCCTACCTTAAGAACTCGTGATCCCTGCAGCGTCATCATTTATTTACCCCGCCCAGTTAAACGCGAGTATGTAATATGATCGACTTAGACGGACCATCAGCAAAACCGCTACCTACTGAAGAGCGAGGCTTTTCTGTAGCTTTTAACTTGCAACATAATCATTCAGTTTCAAACAGCACTTCTGGACGTTCGATAACTCTCTCTGTCACAGTACATTTCAAAAAGTTCAACTTGCTGGTAGCATAATAACTATGTCGAGAAAGAGTTACGTCATAAAGCTCACTGTGGTTCGACAGAACGATCAGCGATTGCACGCAAATGTTACACTATATCCTTTGATCAATGTGATGAAATACCCTAAAGGACACATTATAAATCATTTTCCGCAATTAACAAACGTGAAATCAAGTGTTTTTTTTTCTACTTGGACGAAGATCAAGGAGCAATTCTCTACGAAATCGGGCTTTTTTCTTCCATTTTTATTTTTTGTATTTTTTAATCCGACTGAAACTTTTTTGGTGCCTTCGGTATGCCCAAAGAAGCCATTTTGCATCATTAGTTTGTCCATATAATTTTCCATACAAATTTGGCAGCTGTCCATACAAAAATAATGTATGAAAATTCCAAAATCTGTATCTTTTGAAGGAATTTTTTGATTTTGATGAATTGGTGTCTTCGGCAAAGTTGTAGGTATGGATACGGACTACACTGGAAAAAAATAATACACGGTAAAAAAAAATGGTGATTTTTTTATTTAACTTTTTATCACTAAAACTTGATTTGCAAAAAAAACACTATTTTTATTTTTTTTTAATTTTTTGATATGTTTTAGAGGACATAAAATGCCAACTTTTCTGAAATTTCCAGGTTGTGCAAAAAATCATTGACCGAGTTATGAATTTTTTAATCAATACTGATTTTTTAAAAAAATCGAAATTTTGGTCACAAAAATTTTTCAACTTCAGTTTTCGATGTAAAATCAAATTTGCAATCAAACAGTACTCTAGTGAAATTTTGATAAAGTGCACCGTTTTCAAGTTAAATCCATTTTTAGGTGACTTTTTTGAAAATAGTCGCAGTTTTTCATTTTTTTAAATTAGTGCACATGTTTGCACACTTTTGGAAAAAATATTTTTGAAAAGCTGAGAAAATTCTCTATATTTTGCTTCTTCGGACTTTGTTGATACGATTTTTAGTTGCTGAGATATTGCAATGCAAAGTTTTAAAAACAGGAAAATTGATGTTTTCTAAGTCTCACCCAAACAGCCCACCATTTTTTAATGTCGATATCTCAGCAACGAATAGTCCGATTTTCAATGTTAATGCATGAAACATTTGTGAATTCAATATTACGCCCTTTTAAAATGTTAGTCTTGGTTTACAAAATTACCTACAATGTTCAATTTGTTAAGGTTCAAGAAAGTGTTGTCAAGAAATGAATTATAATTGATGCCAATAAAGGATTTATTTACGACCGGAAAGTTTTCATTCTACACCATCTGATTCACAATTCTCTGAGATTTCAGTCATTCGATTTTTTTTTGTTTTTTTTTTTTTAATCCGGCTGAAACTTTTTTGGTGCCTTCGGTATGCCCAAAGAAGCCATTTTGCATCATTAGTTTGTCCATATAATTTTCCATACAAATTTGGCAGCTGTCCATACCAAAGTGATATTTGAAAATTCAAAAATCTGTACCAAATGATCGATTTGGTTCACTGAAAAAAAATTATACACGGTGAAACATTTTTTGGTGATTTTTAATTTAACTTTTTGTCACTGAAACTTGATTTGCAAAACAACTCCATTTAAAAAAAAATATGTTAGGACATTAAATGCCAACTTTCCAGAATGTACAAATTTCCAGATCGTGCAAAAAATCTTTGACTGAGTTATGAATTTTTTAATCAATACGGTTTTTTCAAAAAATCGAAATATTGGTCGTCAAAATTTTTCAACTTCATTTTTCGATGTAAAATCAAATTTGCAATCAAAAGTACTTTAGTGAAATGTTGATAAAGTGCACCGTTTTCAAGTTAAAGTAATTTTTAGGTAACTTTTTTGAAAATGGTCGCAGTTATTCATTTTTTTAAATTGGTGCCCATGTTTACCTACTTTTGAAAAAAATATTTTTGAAAGGCTGAGAAAATTCTCTATATTTTGCTTTTTTGAACTTTTTTGATACGACCTTCAGTTGCTGAGATATTAACATGTAAAGATTAAAGAACAGGAAAATTGATGTTTTCTAAGTCTCACCCAAACAACCCACCATTTTCTAATGTAGATATCTCAGCAACTAATGGTCCGATTTTTAATGTTAAAATATGAAACATTTGTGAAATTTTCCGATCTTTTCGAAAACAATATTTTCAGTTTTTTTTAAATCAAGACTTACATTTCAAAAGGGCCAAACATTCAATATTAAGCCCTTTTGCAATGTTAGTGTAGACTAAAAAAAAATATTGTTTTCGAAAAGAAATTCTGAAGTGAGCGAACATGGGCACTAATTTTAAAAAAATGAATAACTGCGACTATTTTCCAAATAGTTACCTAAAAACGGCTATAATTTGAAAGCGGTGCACTTTATCAAAATTTCACTAAAGTACTTTTTGATTGCAAATTCGATTTTAAATCGAAAAATGAAGCTTTTGCGACCAATATTTCAATTTTTTTTTAAATCAGTATTGTTTCAAAAATTCATAACTCAGTCAAAGATTTTTTGCACAACCTGGAAATTTCTGAAAAGTTGGCATTTGATGTTCCCTAAAACATATCAGAAAAAATAGTGTTTTTTTGCAAATCAAGTTTAAGTGACATTAAATCACAATTTTTTTTATACCGTGTATCATTTTTTTTCAGTGTAGTCCTTATTCATACTTACAACTTTGCCGAAGACACACCAAATAGATCAAAAAATTCCTTCAAAAGATACAGATTTGTGAATTTTCATACATCTTTTGTATGGACAGCTGCCAAATTTGTATGGAAAATTATATGGACAAACTAATGATGCAAAATGGCTTCTTTGGGCATACCGAAGGCACGAAAAAAGTTTCAGCCGGATTAAAAAAAAAAAAAAAAAAACGAATGACCGAAATCTCAGAGAATTACCTAACTTTACAAGGAAGGGGAAAATGGTTACCAAAAAGTATCAACACGAGTAGCTATTCTTAACAACTTGTGGAATGAATTCTGTAAAAGTAATGTAAATGTTAAATGTTGCTTTATATTGCCGAATAAAATAAACGTGTCCACAGGCTTTAAAAAATTATTGAAGCCTTCACCCTAAAGTATTTGCTGAACGCGCGCGCCCCAACGGTCATTTCAAACAGTGCGCGAGATGTGAGCCGTGAAGTGAGCACCACCGCTGGTAACAAACCACCCGACCACCCGTGTGTGCGTACAGCGGTACAAAACAGTGTCCCCTTGACGTTTCTCTCTGGCTGGCTGTCATTCGTTCCCAAACAGACGTTCAGTTCAGTCGCGTTCGTGTGTTGTATCGTTGCTGCTGCCGTTTTTCCACGTGGTGCCTCACAAATTCAGTTTTGCCAGCATGAAAACGTAAGTTTTTCGCTTAAAATCAATGATTTCGCCGCTAATTTGAGTACGTTTTCCACAGTGCCGGCTCCAAGGTGCGTCACGCGTCCAAGAAAAACAAAGCTTCGTGGCGCAAAAATGTGGACATTTCCGACGTGGAGGGATTTCTGGAGGAGCAGCGCGAGCACGAACGGATCGCCGGGAATGTGGCGGACCGGTCCGACGCGGAACTGTTTGTGGAGGAGAAGAAGCCACAGAAGGGTGGGCAGCGGAGTAGGAGGGAGTTGAGGAAGCAGCAGTTTGAGGGCAAGCCGAAATTTTGTGCTGCGCTGGAGAACACCTCCAAGGTGGCGGATCCGGTCCTGAAGAGGAACGTAATCACGAACAAGGAGAAGCTGCTGGCGATTGGCAAGAGGAAGAGCAAGGCGGAGGCGGTTTCGGTTGGGGTTAGGAAGAAGAAGGTGGTGAAGGATAAGGTGGTCACGAAGGATTTGTGGGCAGATGAAGATTCCGGGAAGAAACCGATTCGCGCCAGGCCAAATGCCGTTTCGAATGTGGAGTTGCCCCCGGCCGGAGCCAGTTACAACCCATCGATTGACGACTACAATGAGCTCAAGCAGGCAGTGGTGGAATCCGAGAAGAAGCACATCAAACGGGCCCAGCACCTGGACCGGGTCGTGACGGCCAAGTTCGGCAAGAAGCTCACGCCGGAACAGCGCGAAAAGCAACTCTTCGAGGAAATGTCCGAGGGACTGTTTGAAAAGCCCAGCAAAAAGTCATCCTCCAAAAAAGAAGCCGAAGAGGACACCGAAGACTACAAAGCCATCAACGCCCCCGTCCAGAACAAAAAGAAGACCCGTGCCCAGCAGAACAAAAAGTTCCGCGAGGTCGCCAAACGGAACGCCGCCGTCGCCCTCAAGGAGGAACTCAAAAAGCTCGCCGACATCAACCGCCTGCCGGAAATGAACTCCAAGCTGGCGAAAACCGAAAAGAACATCGAAGTGAAGCGCGGTCGCCGCGCCGTTCGCGACGAAGAAAAGAAGCAACTGCCGGGCCGGGTGGCCTACATGCAGTACGAGGCGCCCGAGCCGGACTTTGTCGAACCGACGCAGCTCACCGACAAGCTGCGGACGGTGGCGCCGAACAAGAGTCTGGTCGTGGACCGGTTCAAGAGTCTGCAGAAGCGAGGGCTGATTGCGCCGAAGAAGCACCGCGATGGCATTCTGCGGACGAACCGGTCCACGCTGAAGAAGTGGAAGCGGTACACGCTCAACAGTCACAAGGAGGAGGGGGTGTCGGCGTAAGAAGCGAAGGGGATGAAATTTGTGGAACCATTGCGAGTCAGTGGGGGTGTAATTTTAAAATTTATTATAAAGTAATAAAATATACTAAAATAGAGTAAGAAACCCAATTTTTGTTTTTATTGCGAAAGAAAAATCAAACATTTTTAGAAAAAAATCCGTTTAAAACGAAATTTAGTTGAGTTGAGTTAAATTTGACAAGATCTTTAAAAATCAATAGAAAACATACAAAAATAAGCCTTAAAAATATCATTGGTTTACAACAGGACTTCGTTTTATCTGCTGTGTAAACGCTCTCTTAATAATTCGACCTGTAGCAGATTTTTAAATCTAATCGTCCTATGTAAAGCCAACATTTTTCGCAGGGAAATGTTTTACTGTGACAGATGTTTTTTTTTCAGCATGAAACCAGACTTTTTAAGTACATAAACTTTTTTGTGTTTACTTTCTCAAAATTAAGAGCGAGTTTTTCACCAATGTGTAACAGGTCGTATCGAGGTGCTCCGATTTGGATGAAACTTTCAGCATTTGTTTGTCTATACATGAGATAAACTCATGCCAAATATGAGCCCTCTATGACAAAGGGAAGTAGGGTAAAACGGGCATTGAAATTTGAGGTCCAAAAAACATTTAAAATCTTAAAATTGCTCGCATTTCAGTAAAACTTCATCATTTCCAACTGTCTTAGAAGCATTCGAAAGGTCTTTTAAAGCACTTCAAAATGAGCCATAGACATCCAGGATTCATTTAACTTTTTCTCATAGCTTTTGCAAATTAATGTTAAAAATGGATTTTTTTAAAACCTTAATATCTTTTTGCAACAGCCTCCAACACCCATACTCTTATAGGTCAAAAGTTAGGGAATTTCATGGACTATAAACCTACGGTAATAACTTTTTGGCCAATCGCAGTTTTTCTCATAGTTTTTCGATTTTTCTATAACAAATTTTTTAACAACGTTAGTTTTTGCCCTGTAGGCTTCCATAGCGGAACTTTTTGGTCTCAATTTTGTTATATTTGGAATCCTTGGAAAATTTCACGTTAGTTAGAAGTATTGAAGTTGTAAATTTGGTTTAAAAAGTAATTAAATAAAACATTTTTGAAAAAAAGAAATAGATCTTTTTTACTCTGTGGTTAATACGTCAAATGCTGTATCAAGTACACTCAAACCCCGATGGTTTGACACCATCTATTGTCAAACGAACGGGGTCACTTTTTAGTTTGACACCCCTTTTACACGTATTTCACACACACTACTAAACGTTTGTTTTGGTAGTGTGCGTGATCACCGTGTAAAAAGTGACAGTTCGTCACTTTTTAGTTTGACTTTGACCAACCAACGGGGTACAAACTAAAAAAGTGTCAAACGAAAAAGTGACCAACCACCGGGGGTTGAGTGTAGGCGAAAACCTGTTTTACCCCTAATCCAACAAATTGTTAAAAAATATTTTAATTCATTCTAAATGGCATTTTTTCCAATCAAATTTACAACTCCAATACTTCTAACTAACGTGAAATTTTCCGAGGATTCCAAATATGACAAAATTGAGACCAAAAAGTGTCGCTATGAGAGCCTGCAGGGCAAAAACCAACGTTGTAAAAAAAATTTATAGAAAAATCGAAAAACTATGAGAAAAACTGCGATTGGCCAATAAGTTATTACCGTAGGTTTATAGTCCATGAAATTCCCTAACTTTTGACCTATAAGAGTATGGGTGTTGGAGGCTGTTGCAAAAAGATATTAAGGTTTTAAAAAAATCCATTTTTAACAGTAATTTGCAAAAGCTATGAGAAAAAGTTAAATCAATCCTGGATGTCTATGGCTCATTTTGAAGTGCTTCTAAAGACCTTTCGAATGCTTTTAAGACAGTTGGAAATGATGAAGTTTTACTGAAATGCGAGCAATTTTAAGATTTTAAATGTTTTTTGGACCTCAAACTTTAATACCCGTTTTACCCCACTTCCCTTTGTCGTAGAGGGCTCATATTTGGCATGAGTTCATCTCATGTATAGACAAACAAACGCTGAAAGTTTCATCCAAATCGGAGGACCTCGATACGACCTCTAGAACAAACCGAGCAATATTTACAAATACTGCCTCTTAAGCTTGTTAATTTTGAAATGAGTTACCTACTTGATAGTTTTCCATTATCGCAAATAATTTAATTTATTTATTAAATGAATTTTGATTGTTTGGCAAGTTCAAAAATTCACACCCTAATTTCAGATCACTCAGTTTTCGTTAAATCCGAACCTACCCAGAAATGCGTAAATGGGGCATCTGGCAGATGTGAGTAAATCTCACTTATAGCAGGAGAATTTCAAGAGAATTTAACTAAATTTGAGTGAAATTCGCTCAAATCTGGCAGATGCCTCATTTATTTATTTCTGAGTAGGTTCGGTTTTGACGAAAACTTAGTGATTTTGAACGTGGGTCTAAAATTGATTTAAAATGTGAAGTGAGGAAAATTTTCTTTTTGAAGAACAATTTTTATTTCAAAATCTAGAAGCTATTTTTATTGAAAAGATCAGAAAATTAAAAAAAAACAGTTTAATTTTTCAACATTGACAATCGGAGCAATAGTTTCCGAGATATCGTCAGTTTAAAATTGCAGGTTAATTAGGTGACACTTAGAAAAACTCATTTTCATCGATTCGAATTTTTCGTGAGGCTATTAGCAATTTACAAAGTCTTAAGAGCGAGTCCACGAACAGGGCATACCCCTTTGTATGGGACGTCGTTTGGACCTCACCAATCCGCCTGAAATTGTCAGGGGTTGTTTGTCAAAAGTCTTAAAACGGCTAGAACTCTGGCAAAATTCAATTTAATTTCAAAATTCAAAATGCATCTTAAAGGGCTTAAAAAATGCAACAAAATGCAGGAAGAAGCAACCCAATTGGTTTAATCTAAAGGGAGTTATTGGCATTTTAGTGAAAAAATAGCATAATTTTCAAACTCAAATAAAAAAGTGTTCCATCCAGATATCAACTCAGTTCCACCTGCAGCTTGTAGGGGACATTTGAGACTACCATCTGAGACTAAGACCGCTTTGGGTAATGCAGTTTAACATATTAAATAGACAATTTTACTTTAAAACATGTTTATGCATGTTTCTATTGTGAAATTGTCTCAGGAACACGAATATGATAAAATTATAATCGGAAAATTTGATCTAAGGGGTCTCCCGAGCAATAATTTACAACCAAAAAATTCCCTAAAAGTAAAAGTGTCTATTTAATATGTTAAACTGCATTACCCAAAGCGGTCTCAGTCTCAGATGGTAGTCCCAGATGTCCCCTACAAGCTGCAGGTCGAACCGAGTTGATATCTGGATGGAACACTTTTTTATTTGAGTTTGAAAATTATGCTATTTTTTCACTAAAATGCCAATAACTCCCTTTAGATTAAACCAATTGGGTTGCTTCTTCCTGCATTTTGTTGCATTTTTTAAGCCCTTTAAGATGCTTTTTGAGTTTTGAAATTAAATTGAATGTTGCCAGAGTTCTAGCCGTTTTAAGATTATTGACGTTTTTGAACCTTCAAACTTTGTGTCCCGATTTGCCCCACTTCCCGTTGACCTAGAGTGCTCATATTTTGGCCAGATGCTAGTTTTATATGTACAAACAACCCCTGAAAATTTCAGGCAGGTTGCTGAGGTCGATGCGAGATGGGTATGCTTTGCTCGTGGACTCGCTCTTAAAAAAAATCAGGGATTTTGCTCTGCTTTTTATACAGTCCAGACTCGATTATCAGAAGGCCTTGGCAAAATTTCACTTCGGATAATCGAATCATGGAATTTTTTTTCGTTGTCTTATTTTTAATTGTTGAGATTTGAGTTTAATTGTATGACCCTTAAACTACTCTAAAGTAATTTAGAGATTTTAAATCCAAGATGGCGTCCAAAATAGTGATGATGAAATATTGAAAAAAATTTTTTTTTATTTTATTAGGCACCATTCAAATTTGATTAACGTGGGGTCGCAGAAATCGACTTGTTGTTTAAAGTAAGAAAATATTTTTTTTTCGATTTTTTTGTTCGTGAATCGATTATTCGAAGTCTTATACAAACCTTCGGATAATCAATCTAACTTCGGATAATCGAGTCTGGACTGTATTGTTTTCAGGGATGACTTTCCTTCATTAAATATTTTCCGAAAATTATAACATAAAAGTGACTATAACTCCAAAGCGGTGCACATTATCGAAAATTCGGTATATGTAGTGCTCTTTGATTGCGAATTTGATTTAGCTTTTACAAATATTTTTGACCGCATTTTCTAAATTTTTCAAAACAATTTTTTTTCAAGACTTCGTGACTCTGGAACAAAATTATCAACATCATGCACTATGGCTCAAAAGTTATCTTTTGGAGTCTCGTAAAACATATCGCAAAATTGATTGATTTTCAAAAAAAAAAAAGAGATTGAAGTTGTAAAAGTGTTAACTAACCCTGTTTTTCCCGAACCCACAACTTTGCCAAATACATCAATTTTAGCAGAACTCCGTGCTTTTATAAGATTAAAGTATTTGAATTTAGATAGAAAAACACACATTTTGAACCTTTAAATAAGTTAGGCTTGTTTTTGTGAAATTTTCAAACTATTTTAATTCACAAATTTAAATTCACAGTATTCTCAGCATTTTTCCAAAGATTACAAATATAATGCTAAAAAGCGTTTTTACGGTCAATATTTTGGTCAGACGAGAAGAAGGAAGATATTTGAACACTTTTACATTACGTTTAATCATTTCTTCAAATTATCAAAAAATATCGTTAAAAATTAAAATCAAAACAATAAAAAGCTGAATATGAATTTTTACTTCAAAAACTTAACTTGTTAAACCTCGGGTTAAACTGTATCGGAGCTGTCACACTGGTGGAACAACAGCGAACCGAGCAGAACAAAACGTCGTCGGATTCTTCAATAATAAAAAAAAATGAGGGTAAAGTTTGTCAAAATCAGGTTTATGTGATAATAATTTTTGTGTTTGTGTGATGAAAATTTTTGGAGTATATTAAATGGAAAATAATATTTTTCCAAAAACTCTCCTCGATTTTTTTTGACAATGTTCACTCAAATCTGACAGATGACCTCTACTCATTTTTGAGTATGTTCAGTCTTGACGAAAGCTGAGTGATTTTGAATAAGCGTATAGCAACCCTCATCAAACGTCAAACTCATAGATTCCAGTTATATTTGAAGCCATCGAAAAACAAGCAAAGCAGGTCAAAATGATGGTGTCTTCAAAAAACGTTAAAGACGACGAAGATTACATATTCAAAATAACAGTGATTAAAGATTATAAGACCGATAATCAGACTTGCATTCATATGCACTATATTCGAAGTTTCTGGTACATGGATTATTCCGAAATGAAGGAATTAGTTGTATCAATCGTACCAGAAGTGGGAACCTGGGTCGATCTACGCGTCTACTGGACCGATTACGATGGACATGACATTGAGATCAGGAATACGAAACAGCTTAAGGGTTTAGTTCGCTTGCTGTACAAGGATGCCGCAAACGGAAAGGGCCCAGCGAAGCCGCCAGTTATTTGCTTCCGCCGCATCACTGAAACCAGCCAGCCAAAACCAGCGAAAATTTCCCGACAGGGTTAAGCTTGGAGATCTTGAAAGTGCAACACAACATGTAATCAAAGAGAAATTGATTAAATAAAGCGTAAGAACTGCAAAGAGTTATTGTTTTAAAACTTGAAAAGAAAGTTCCCGATCCAAAGTCTGAATGAAGCAGGTAAACAACTGTCAAAATGTTCGAAAACTTTGTCTCAAGGTAGACCAATATCAGGTAACATCAAATCAGCATTTAAAAACCTTGTTGAAAACGTAAAACCTCAACTCAACGTCGACAACTCCAGACTCAACCAGCACAATGGAACTGCTCAAGGTGTCCCAAAAGTACCACCGGAGCCGCCAGGAGGCCAGCAAGCCCTACGTCCACTCATTGAACGTGACCCTCGTACGGCCGAACCGATCCCACTCCCGGAGCATCGTCCTGTATCCCGGTTCCACGACGACCCGTCTGCTGCCGCAGCAGTTCGAGGCCTCGATTCTGGGCGAAATTGCGGAACGCTTTCCGGAAGTTGAGCGTTACCGCGAACTGCAGCTGTTCTGTTTTGAAGAGGACGGAACTCGGCGGAAGTTGCTGCAGAAGGAGGGGGACGTGGTGGAGTATCTGACCGAGATGATACGCCGGAACGACGTCGGTCATCTGTACGTGGAAGGGATCAAGGAGACGGCGCTCCACTGGAGGCACGTGGTGGGGGCGGTTGCGATCATTGGACTTTTTGGCGGAATTAAGAGCTTTTGTCGGTAGAGGTGTTGATGATACTTCATTTTCAATAAAAATGTTTTGAAAAAGATCTTTTTTTATGATATTTCACCTTGTATTTCACTGTTCCTTAAGTCCTAAAATTTAATTTTGACGAAATCTTTGTGATATTGCATGTACGTGTAGATTGTTTTCGGCAACTGTCAAACGTAAATTTACTGCCATTTTGACAATGCGTGTCGAGGGGCTCGACACTTTTGTCATGAATACTTAATTTGAATGTTGTGTGTTTGCATGTTTTTTTTTTAAATTTGTTTCAGAGTTTGCTGCTATAAAAAAAATCTTTGATCAGAAAATCATATTTTTTCCTTCGGCATGCCACTTCACTTCAAAAAGGGAATAAATTTGTGTAGAGGAAGTGTGTCAAAGTATTCAAAATAATAACATGATTTTGTTAGAGACACATTCACAGCTATGCAGCTTTGTTAGTAGACAGAGAAAATTTAACGAAATAACATCTCATGCACTAGGAAAAATAATTAACTATTATTTTTGACACGATCATAATAAATGCAAAATCTTGCTATAAAATTCACCTGTTTTTCTCTATCATGACAACAAAAAACATAAACAAAAACTTGACTTACCTGTCACGATGCTAATGTCATCCTCGTGGCTCCGGTGGCTGGACGAGCCCTCCGACAGGCTGGAGCTGGCCGAGCTGAACGGATGCTCGGACGGGCAGGGCGACGGCGGACCGCCGTAAATGCGGGACAGCGTCGAGCCCCAGCCGAGGCCGGACCGGCGCCGCGGATTGTACCGGGGTGGACCGCGGAACGGAACTAAAGAAGGGGGGGAGGCATTGTTTTTTTTTACATTTGTTTTGCGTGCCATAATGGCGCGGACCTGTCAATTTCATCATCTCTGCTGTATCATCACAATTTTTATGGCAACAACAAAAAAAAAGGTTGCTCTCGTTATGGTGGTGGAGGTGGTTCAAGCTTGTACGTGACTGCTGTCACTAAAGTGACAGCTGGTGATTTGATGACCCCCCTCGGAAGTATTTTGGGGGGTTCGCCGAAGCGTAATGAAATTGCAAAAGCCCTAAAAACTAGTAATTTTATTTACCAACTGTCATTGCGCGGCGTGTGACACAAACTGTAAACTTTTCGCGCGATTGGCAATAAATATGCGAACTCTATCACTTCTGGCCGACTACTAACCGCTCGATAGTGGGTGTCGATGAAATTTGCAGAGCAGGGTGCGTCGTTAAATGTTTGAATTTCTACCAACGAGTGCGATAAGATACGTGTGGGGGTGAGCTGTGCGGGCTACGGATCGTTGTTGACACCCTTTAAATGTAGGAGAAGGTCCAATTTTCTTGAAATCGTTGGATGGAATTACAAGAATCGTGCTACTGTCAATTTGACAGCTTCGCGTGGGTTAACGAGGGGCGTGACACTTTTAATTTAGATAATTTTAAATTTCAATTTGATGACTCCCACAACAAAAAAAGAATCACTGTGACGAATTCAATCACTGCGAATCTCGATAAGAAAAAAATGGCGTCACGTCACGCAAGTGTACCTCGCGCGGCACGTGTCAAAAGTGACCGTCATCAAAGGAGGCGCCGCGCGCAAGTGCTTGATGTGGTCAAATTCTTTGGCGGTGAGTTTGGCCGCGCGTTATCGTGCTTCATAGCCGCAGTGTGTGTTTATTGCGAAAATTGCGAGATTTATAAGGCTCGATTGGTGACACAAATGAGGGCCTGGAATGTCGATGACGGTTGATTTGTTTACAACTGTGACGCGGGCAAGTCTGAAGTTTGTTGACTTTTGCAAACGCATGTTTGACAACGCTGATAAAGTGACGTTTACCATTTCCAATAAATAAAATTCGCAGACCAAACAATTTCAGCCCATATTGCTCATCCATCGTAGTCATAATAAATCCATTGTTTTTTAAAACGTTTGATAGATACGGTTACCTAATCAATCAAGTGATGCGGATTAAGTCAAATGATTCACAGTGGCCTCCCTCAGCATTATCGGATGTTGATCCTATCCATCAAGTGGGTGGTCAACCGATGACCACTTTTACTTTTTGCTTTTGTAAACAAAGTGTACATTTTTAGGGTGATGTCCAATTTTCGTTTAGGCACGAAATTGAATAGATATTTACGATATTTTAAAACAACAAGATAAATTTATATTTTTTGAATGAAATTATTAAGTCAAAGCATAGCTCAATTAACAAATAATTATCAATCCTGAATCACCCTAACCGCGTCTAGCCCAGAACGATGAAGTTTGCTTTGCTGATCTTGCAGACTTTATTTATAAACTGGATTGCATTATTTACAAAGGGATTATCTAGCGGTGATAGCCTACTTAAACTACTGGATAGCTACTGGAATGTCAAGAGCCTACTTCAATTCAAAAGGGGCTCTAACGAACGGAAGTTGTTTTGTTTAGTTTGTAAATAATTTAGCTGGTCACAAAGACAGTTTGACAGAACTGTGCCATAAAACGCGCCACCATTATGGCAGTTCAAATTTCTTCCTGCACTGAACGAAATCGCAACCTTAAATCAATTCTCGTTCGTCAATGAGCTTTTCCCCTCTCGAAACCAACCACACGCAGTTCTTGGCACGTTTCAAGTTGGTTCCTGTGCAATTTCCGATAAGAAAACCCCCTTTCAACAGGAGAGTGCTCATTATATTTCCTCTCCTGGAGGCATTCCCTAATTAAACATGTATACACTCACGCCTCAAGAGGCACTCTTTTTTCAGTGACAAAAAAGTGCTCCCCTTCTTTTGTTTGGCGTGTTTTTTTTTTCACCACGTACTCCTTTTATTCGCGCAAGTATTGTTTCTTGGAGCGTATGGACGTAGAAAAAAAACCTCTGAAAGGAGCACACAAAAAATAATCCATAAATGGGTCCCGAAGTCTTGAATGGGACACATTCACGGTTGATATTGAGGACGGAATTGTCTGGGACGAGACAAAAGGGTTCGCCGAAGCAGGCAACGCTGCCTGCTGTCAAATTTGATTGAATTTTGAAGTTGTAGAAGAGTTCTTTTAAAGCTTTGAATCAATTTGACGTTTGCAGAAAGTTGCAAATTTAATATAACTGACGTGACCAAGATGAAATATTTGTTAAACTGCTAATTTGCTGACTAGATGGCAGCACTGTAAGCTGTCATAGGTGAATGCGTTTTTGAAAGGGTCTATCAGGATTTTCAAAACTCTAGAATAATTACCTTCCAGTCTGCTTTTTTGTTGGTATCACAAAGTTAATTAAACATTTAAAAACCTACTAAACTAATTTTGCTAGAACGACACAGATATAGAGAGAGAGAGAGCGGCTAGACAAGCAGCTAATGCTCAAAGGATTAACAAAGTCAACAAACATCGATCCATCGAATGAGAGTGTTTTTCTTATAGTGCTGAGTTGTTCGAAAGTGCAAAATGTGTTTTGTATGGGCGTATGTGTTTAAAAAATGTGACTAATTAGCTAACTTTTACGAGAGTGTCTTGAAATTTGCAAATCCGACACAAAACCGCGATTCTATTTCGAGAGTGTTGCAGATGAAAGCAAATGTAAACAAAAAACAAAAATTCTAGTTTTGGAAAGTAAATGAGAGATATTTCAAACCTTTTTGTTATTACTCTTAAAGTATTTTTAAGGCTTTTATCAAAAAATTTAATGTTCTATGAATAACACATAGCTAAAACATTTATAACACGCAAGAAAGAATGTGAAGCAGTCATGGATGTGCGATGAATTTAAAAATGTCGAAATCAAAATAAACGAATGACAGATGTTTTTTTTGACAATATTGAGGTGAATATTCAAACGGTAGTGAGTCTGAAATATTATTCTATGAGTATAAAGAAGTAAATAAACAAACATTAAGGTGAAACGTGATGTCACCAAATTGACAACTTATTTCAACTTGATGATTCTAGAGGTATTTTGTAAAGTTCAAAGCAGGCCTGCAAAATGTTTCCAACCCAGCGTACACATGAAGCAAACCAAAATGTCAGTTCACTGCTAGCATCTGACTGTAAGCCTACTGTGTCCGTTCAACCACTGCCGCCTGACTCGTGCCGGTCGGCTGCTGGAGAATGAGAGACGTGAAAAAAATAGCTACACTCACTCAATTCGTGTCGTATGACTGACTCGTAAAATCCTCTCTAAACACTATTTTGACTATTTTTAAACAATTGAATGGTTCTAGACTGTGCAACACACTTAAAACAACCATAACTTATATTCAAAATTACATTTCCACGTATAAATACCAACTTTTTGTGTAAAAACTTGTTTCTTTATGTGTGTGCGTGCAACGTCGAATGAGCGTTGATCGACTACTGCCTCGCATTGCAGCTGCTCAGTGAGCTAGGGCACTCACGACTGAGTCGGGTTTGTTTATGTCACGGTTTTGCGGTTCAATGAATGGATCTGAAAAAATCGTGTATGCGTCGCTGATTTTCGCGTCAGGACCCCTGACATTTTCAGCTCTGGTTCAAAGAACGTCAAGAATCATAACATTTAGGGTACGTTATCCATTAGTGGACCCCTTTCCTATAGTGGACCCTCTGAAGGGTTTTTGATGAAAAATTCAATAAAATCACAATTCCAAGCGTGTTGTTGTCTACAAATCTTTTAATTGGCATGTTCAGCATCATTTAAAACAATGTTGACTGACATTGAATTGTCCTTTTCACCAAAATAAGTGTTTTTAGTTCGACATCTGAAATCAGCCATGGCCACTAGCATTTTCACAACAAAACTGCATTTATATTTTATGATTGAATTAATCATCCAATCATTTTTGACTTATTATTTAACTTCAGCAAGTCGAAATAATGTAAGTTTAAGTAACTTTACTAAAATAAAACGAAGAACTGCTCATTTTCGAGCAAAAATTAGGGGTCCAATATAGGACAACGAAAATCCAAACTTTGCCAAAAGTGGACCCCTGTTAATTTAACTTACAAAAAAGAAAACTGTGTATTTAAGCAAAAGTTTCTCTTAAACATACAAAGAATGCTTGTTGTAATCAACTTAAACGCATATTTTTCAATTATGAGTATAAATATAGCTGTTTTCATGTTAAAAGTACCAAAAATGCTGAAGCCGTAAAAATTTATAATTAATCAAAACTATAGTTGATTGTACTTAACTGAAGCATCATAAATGCAGTTCGAAATGATATTTTATAATAATAAATCAATAACAACACTTTTTTTAAATAAACATGCGTGATTTTATCAGCAACTGTAAACAAATCTATTATTTAGTTTCGGTCAACCATTTATGTAATTAATATGGAAAAATTTTGCATCAAGATTACTTTTTTTAATTATTTTTATGTTTATAGTGGATTTTGAAACGTTTTCTCTGATCTTTTTCGGAAATAAATGTTTTTAAATGTCTGTTAGGTTTTTTGTTGTTTAAAGCCAAATTTGTTAACAAAACATATTTTTTATAATGAAAAGTGAGCAAAATCCATCCTTTATTCATCATATCTATCATTAGACCTACACCATGCATCAAAACATCAAATATCGGTTAAATTTGGTATAAAAATAACAGTTTGCCTATAGTGGACCCGGGTCCACAATCGGATTATGGACCCGGGTCCACTATAGGAAAAGGGGGTCCATAACAAGGCAAAAACTTTTTTCAAATGGCTATTTTTCTGCTCAAAAACAAATAAATGATGAAACAAATAATCAAAATTGTTCAAAAGACTTCAGATTTCATTGTTTTGTACAAAGGGGTATGAAAAAGTGCTTAAAATATTGAAAATTTGTGAAAAATGTGCTTCGGCTCTACTAGGGGGTCCACTAATGGTTAAAATACCCTAATCTTGTTTTTTTTCATACTTTTTTTGTTTGTGCTGATGATGTGATTGAAATGTGTTTAAGAGTGACATTTGCATGACAGATTGAACAAAACAACATATTTTTAGAGAGAGAGAGAGAGAAACGAGCAATAATTAACGGCACATCTAGTTTCTGGCGCAATAAAAAAAACAAAAAAAATTAAAACGCTAAAATTGATTGCAAATGCATGAAAAGTTTAAAAACAAACATACCCGATTTTTGACGTTTGCCGTAAACGTCAGAAAAAGTTTACGGCAAATTTGAGAAATCGAGTTGCGTTTCTGTGACGATGTTTATGGAGAAATTGCTAAAACATAACCAAGATGATGATAATACAAACATATTCTTTTTTTTTGTTGCCTAAAGATTATGATGATGCGAGCAGGAAGATGATGAGATTGAAATTAAACAGCGAGAAAAACGAGAGCGAAAAATTATTTGCTATTCGAAACAAAAAAGAGTTTGAAAATTTGGAATGAAACACACAAAGAAAAAAAACATGAGTGAGAGAGAATTAAATTTAAACAAGAAGACAAAAAAGTATTATTCATTCCAAAACAGACTACTGCGATTACACACATGTGAATGTGTTGGTGTGTTTACTTTTGTGGTGTGAGAAAACATCACAATTATAAATACCAAAAAGAAAATCGAAGGAAGGAAAAACAATTTTCTCAGCAGCTCATTTTTCGCGCCTACTTTGACAGTTTCCTGGTTGACAGCTATGACTGAACCCGCGGAAGGGGTTAAGGCCCACGGTCAGAGCCTACTACTTACCGATATCTTCGCTCTTGTAGTTCTGGATCATCTCGGCTAGTTCCAAATTGCCGGCAATTACGGCGACCTGTTGTGCGCGTACAAAATTGGCCATCCAAGAAGAAGAGAAAGAAAAGAAGAACCCGACAACGCGGTCAATTAGTGGTGTGTACTTTGTCAATGACGGGTGAAAATGAGAAGAGGAGGTGGGACAGGTGGGACAAAAATGAGGCGAAGGTGGATGCGAAGACAGGTCACAATGTGAAAATGAGCCAAGACAAATTATCAGCGACTAAAAACTGTACACACACGCACACACTCGTTTGGACGTAAAAGAGCGCTCTGGCGAACGCGAACAAGCTCATAACTGTCAATGGAGTGATGAGAGCAGTGTCGCGCCGCTCGCGCGTTAATGACTTCCCAAGTAACCAATCAGCAATAAAAGTAGTAATTGTTCAGCACTAACAGCGCTTTACCTGCAATTAATAACAGCTGAATTGTTTTGGAAATTGCTGGAAAAGCGCTTTTACAGCTGATTTGCAGCTGAGTTTGGACTTTATATTTCTGGTTTAGAGCTAGGCCCCTACTGTTCTTGATCCGGCCCTGCAAAACGTCAAAAAAATATGAGATGCAAAAATGTTGTCATCTCTTTCTCTCTCGTCCTCCTACCCCAGTTCTATTTTCGGTTTGTTTACTTCTTTACCGACACAGCTTGATGGGAGGAAATTGGCTGAGAGGGGGGAACAATTTATTTGATGAAAAGCTTGGTGTTGGAGACTTGATGCCAGGCATGGGTTGTTGATGTTTTTCGTTGATCGAATCATGCACGCTTGCCGTCATGCCTAAATAGGCGGTGGGATTCGGGCGCAGTTTTAGTTGTATATGTAAGTTGCATTTCGTACTGGAATGTGCTAACTTTTTCTCGAGACTAATTAATCATAAAAAGGAAGCCAAACGACGGACTTGGACAGATTCATCAACGGTGTGTTTGCAACCCCGGAACAGCATGACCAACTCTCAACGGAGAAACATTTGAAAGCAATTAAAAAAAAAATTGTGGTTCTTACGGTGGAATCCCAAGCAATTGCCGTTTGCATTTGATACCAAACTGGCCCCCAAAAATGCCAACATCCATCCTCTTAGTCTAAGAAATCTGTCCAGCAGAAGTGATGGTTCCCTTTCTATTGTGCTACACCTTGGTAACACCGCAATTCTCGCCGCAATTTCACCTCATTGAACATAAAATAATCGTGCAAAATATCGGAATTGGATAATCTCAGCTGCGACCGACAGCCGTTCCGTTTTTCCTCAGCTGGTTGATTTTCGTGAGGGATGAGCGAGCCAGAGATATATTGTTTTGGTTTTCATCATTCTTTCTCTTTCACATCTCAACTGTGTTGCCAGTTTAATGGGAAAATATTAGGCAGTGTTGCTGGTAGCAGCATTAAATGAGCTGCATTTCAGCATTTGCTAGAGCAGTTGTTTTAGAGCTGATTTGCTCTAAGGCTAGCTGTTTTAATGCAGATTAGCTGTGGAATGCTGGTTTACAGCCTATTAATGATTTCTTTTAGTGCAGGATGGTTACTTGGGTTCTTTCCGCGACGCAGTTTAAGTTTGTGTCGAGGTAGAAATTGGTAGGGAAAGTTAAGAAAAATATATAATACAAACAGTAAAAACGGCACACACATTTTAATTTTTACACGGTTTATTATTTTCGGGGAGATTTTTTTAAGAGAAAAATGTTCAAGTATTTGTACAAACTGTATTTACTCATTTCTCACAGCTATGTAAATCATTGATAAACATACATTAAAATTTGCCTTCAAATTCGTTTTATTTACAATGGTTAAATTTGCTTGAATAATGTCTAACAAAGTTATGATAAAAAATGGTGTAACTTAAAACCATCAACATTGAATTTATCATTGTGAATCTACACATATTTCCCATCAAATTTAGATAAAATACAACAAATAAGAAAAATAACAAACTAAAACAAAACTCCTTCAAAAAAACATCAACGCTACATTATGTACACATATTTTTCAGTCAAAAATTATTATTATGAATCTTTTGTTGATTTGGTTTTAAGTAAAATGTTACAGGGAGCGTTGTTTTATTTCGTAACGCGAAAATTTTATTAAAAAAAATGTGTAAATTTGGATGGTTTAATATTACACCTTTTATGTTGTAATTTTACATCAATTCAGACTGAAAAAGTAACATTACACCAGAAAAGTGGTAAAAATGAGTGGGTCTAAAATTGGATTTTTTGCGTTACGTAATAAAAGAAAGCTCCCTTAAAGTGCAATCAAATACTAAAATTTGACTAAAATGGGATCGCTGAATTTAATGTCAAAAGAAAAAGCAATAAAAAATTCGAAAAAAAAATCTTTTTTGGTCATGATTCGATTTTCCGAAGTCCCATATAAACCTTCAGATAATCGAATTTTGGATTGTGACGTCATCGGGGGTAGATCGGGACAGCTGTTTTAGCATTGTTACCGCACATTGGTTTTGGATAGAACAGACACAGATTAACAAAAATAGTGCATCGATTTCCAAATTTCACGCTTTTAAGTGCTCTCAAACTTGCTGTCCCTATTCAAACTGTAGTCCCAATTCACCCCGGATTGTGATAAATAAAATGATCCATTCGATTTTCAAAAATAAGCAAAACAAATTGCAAATCAAATAATTAAAATTCAACATCCATATTTTGAGTTATTTAAATGAAAAGAAGTTAGGCCATTACATATTTTGATTCAGGCCGTTACAGATATTTTTTTATTATTTTAAAGAAATTCGGAGATCATTTTTGTGATTGAAAACTATCAAAAAAGCATTTTTAACTTGAAATTAAAGTATATTTAAAATCATTTAATGATAATGATTGATTGCGCACACAAGGTGGAACACAGGCATTTTTTACATGCTGCGCATTAGTTTATTAAACAAATACATTAAATGACTAATTGAAGAAAAAATCCCGAACTCGAAAGTAAAATATTCAAATCAAAATTGCCTGAGATTATGCAATTTACTATTTTCTATATTAATTGATAGAAAAAAGTAATAAAATTGCATAAATCATTTGATAATATTGATAATATTTTGTACTCAATTGATAGAAATACCCAAAATCTTACTTTTAACATTTCACAATAATTTTGGGAATTTATCAAAAATTTTGTTGATATTTTTTCAATTTAGTTTTCTGTTTTCTCCCTTCCCTTAATCCTTACGAGGTTTAATAGAGTATGATTGCGTTAAATATTTTTTTCACAGTATTTATTCGCTTTGTACACTTTTCAATTCTAAAAAAACGATTAAAATTTTCAATAGAATGAAAATCATTTAAACAGTGCATTGTTCTTGGAATTGTAAGTGAATTTTGTTTGAATAACGTAGATATATAAAAAGTTATTACAAATTTTTTCAAGTAAAAAAAATATATTCATCAAACTCCTAAATATTTTTGGCAGGATTATAATTTTAGTCATGTTTTAAGTATTTTTTAACCATTGCATTAACAAAAACACATTAAATTGACAAAAAAAATTATCAATTCAAAATATATACCACAACAACATTTTTTTTATTTTTTACAAATTATCAGCAAGAATCAAAGAAAAAAAAATGCCTGCTTTTTAATATTTGTAAGACAGGAAAAACTCCTTCAAATATTTTACAAAGAAAAGGATATATTTGTTTGAAGGAAAGATTCGCTTTCGAAATATTTTTGAGGCCAGACTTTTTTTTCGTAAAGCTATTTTAGGAATAATTGACGATGGAAAAAAAAATAAAAAAAATGGAAAACTCACAAAAGGTATAAAAATGAAACATTTGCCATTTTTCGACCTTTTTGTCCATTTTCAACTTTTTGTTCTTTCAACCTTTTGCATTTTACACCAGTTCAGTTGTTTTGCAATCATTAGTTTTCAAAAAATGTAAAATTTGACGTAAACAAAAATTTTAGCGAAAAAAAAACTTTTTGCGATAATAAACATCGAAATTAAAAAAAAAAAAAATCAAAAGGTTATTAAATCAACCCAAACATGCTAAAAATGATTCTAAACGCAGGGTAATGCGTTTTAAATTGATTTTAACTGACTGCACTTAAATTTTCATTGAAATATTGAAGATCTCTGAAAAAAAAAAATGCCCCCTGATTTTTCAGGCCAACTTTGAAGGAGAGGGGGGACCAAAAACTTTAAATAAAATTGGTTACAAACAATTATTTGACTTTTACAATTGCAGGGTGATTTTTTTTTCTGCCAAAAAAAATTTAATGTTAAAATGAGTGAAAAGGTATTAAAAACCAATACAAATTATATTCTGTTTTTTTGATTGGTTTGGTTTTAAGAAATATCAACTTGTTTCAAACGAAAATAAATAAAAACACATCAATTAATAATTCATTTTATATTTTTTAAACTTTCTCTGGCCAAATATTGTCAATTTAAAATGATTTTCAGGTCTACCTTTTCAAATAATTGGTTAGATAACTGAACTTTCTAATAACGTTTGCACACCTGGCAATACTGCCATGTGTTACTTTGATAATTTTAGGTTAAAAAACAATATTATTGTGAGAAAGGCTGCATGTTTTTTTAAGTCGATAAATATTAATTATGTATTATAAATTTCTTTTACGTATGATTTTTTTAAGTTTATTGATTTTAATCTCAAAATTTATTAAACACATTTTGACCTGTTGTACACGAAAATGGAAATGGGCCATCCACAAACCACGTAGACATTATTTTGGGGTCTAATTCAAATTATGTGTCCCTCCCCAACTCGTAATTCCAATTGGCATTCTTAAGCTAAACGACATGCGACACCTAGTGTTGAGTAGCAGAACAGAGCGAAGAATGTCGGCTGAAATTTTTGGCCTTTGAGGTTATGTATGCGAATTCTGTTTTGTTAAATTCCAGCGTTCAAAACAACTTTTGAGCAAAAATTCGAGCTGATTCTTTGTTAACTTTTGATGCTCTGTCATTTTAAACAATATTATTTTTTCAAAATTATTTTTTTTTTCAAATTTTTTGTTATTGCGTTAATTTATAGAGGGTAAAAAGTTTACACTCGTACTACTTGAATTTTTTCTCAAAAGTTGTTATAAAAGCTGTAAATTCAATTTTAAGTTTGCATTCCTATGTAACCGAACACCGAAAATTTGAATCGTCATTCTTCGATGCTTTGCGCCATCTGTCGGAATTTTTGAGCTTTTAATCGCGAATTTCATGGTTGTGAATTGTCCTAAATTAATGATTTCAGGGATATTTCTGGAAGATTTAGGAATTTTTGTTTAGTTTGGTCAACAATTCTCCCCTAAGTTAGTCTCGACTCCACTTTAGTTGTTAAATGTTGTTAATTGAACTAAGTCATAGTCATTGTAAGATCCCCTTCTGAAGTCCATATTTTCAGTATAGATTAAACTAACTAAAGAAATTGAATATTATGGTCTCTTAAGTAAGTTTGTTAAAGTCTACGAAATTTTCTGGTGTATTTAATTTTAATTCGAAACTTTAGACGGTTTCTCATGCGTTTATTCTTTTTAGTTATAATGTTAAATTCTAGTTTCTATAGACCCTACTCAAGTCGTCCGGAAATAGTCGGTCAAGTGAGACAAAATTGCTTGTTTTTGTTCATATTGCTCATATTAAACTAAACAGAAAATATGTGGGTAATTTTACCCCAAGAAGATGGCAAAAAGTTTGCAAAAAAGTGTGACACATTCGTTGCAAGTGAATGGGAGCGCAAAATTTGCTGAGGCAACCTAACAATTGCATTGTTTTCACGACAAATGAACTGGAAAATGTGTGAAACTTTGGATAAGGGGGAAGAAAAAGTGAGAAATAAAACATTTTTCATTCGTAAATAAAGAGGTTGGTGGTTGGTGATTTAAAACTAATAACATGAAAATAAATAAATAAATAAATAAGAATGAAGGAAAGGAATACTACCTGGTACGGTGTCTGATTGGCATAGTTTAGTGCGCCCCGGTTGGCACCGCGAAAGAGAAGCATTCTAGCGCAAGCCTCCTGATTGTTAACAGCGCAAACATGCAGCGGCGTATTGCCGGAAGCGTTCTGCCCATCCATATCCGCACCGTAGAACAGCAAGTGCTCTAGGTGATGCACTAACCCGTTCCGACAAGCCTACAAAAATGTTGTTGGTTGTTGTTGTTGTTCCGAAGGTGGGGTGGGGTATTGGAGTGTTTGTGTGTGAAATTGTTTGTGTTTTGCATTGTTTTTTTTTTCGGGCGAATGGTTACAATTTAGGTCAGGTTTTGTTCAGGTTTAGTTTTGTGTGTAATGAGTATATAGTGAAGGAATATAGGTTAAAAAATATTTGGAATTTGGAAGGTTTTTTTTTGTTTGAGGATAGTACAAAAGAGAAAAAGAGAAAAAGAGAAGAGAAAAAAGAGAATCATTAGATCATTTATTACATTTGAGAAGAAAAAACATCGTTCAGATTTTGGTTTCACCGGAAATCTCGCGAGCTGCCAACAGTTAACTGAAAATCTCTTTTTTCCTAAAGGAGAAGAAAGAAAGACTAGAGCAAACTACAATAGTTACTACTCGATTAATACTTCTCCCAAAATAAGAAACCAAGGGACCATCCATAAACCACGTGGACACTTTAGGCGGGGGTATGGCGATTGTCCACGATCCATACAAAAAAGATTTTTTTTTGTATGGACAATTGTCCACGAAGGGGGGGGGGGTAAAAGATTCCCAAAAAAGTGTCCACGTGGTTTATGGATGGTCCCCAACTAAAAATTGACAAACACCCTTCAAACTTCTACAAAAAAAAAAACATTCTAAAAAACTGCTCGCAGCAATCCTTGACACCACTAACCACTACTAAGTTGTCAAACCCCTTACCTGGTGCACCTCCTGCCAGCCCTGGCTGTCTTGGATGCCGAGCGTGGCGTGGTCGTGCAGCAGCGCCTCGCAGATCTTGGGCTCGGTTTTGCGCGTCACCGACAGGTAGACCGGCGTCAGGCCCTTCGTGTCCCGGTAGTTGGGAGAGGCGCCCAGCTCCAGGAGGGTGCTGTGAAGGAAAACAAAAGCAAATTTTAGTACATTACAATTAGATTATAACTTTGTATTAGATTTATATGTTTATTATCAAAATCAAAAAGAGGAAAATTACGTTGGTTTAGCTTCTTAAAGAATTTGTCATACTTTCATCGTATTTTGGAATAAAACTCAATAATATTAGAATTTTAAGAAATCAGCATATCGACGCTGTAGTGCTAACTTGTCACACGTCTCTTTTTGACGTTCCAAGATAAACGCATTTCAATGTTTGACCTAGCGCACACAATGTAAACCATAACAAACACGTTTTGTTTGGTTGACCATTCTGTCCATTGTCCTGAAATTTGGTTGCTGGAGTCCCAAATTATAATTACAAATGTTTACAGTTGTCGAGCTCGTGCTTGGGTCAAACGCGTTCTGACCTGAAATCCCTTTGGCCAATTGTCGCACTTACATCAACGTTCAGGGTGTGTCAAGATAGCACACTTTGATATGAAAAGTGACAACAATCCACGGAGTTTTTTTTTAGTTTTTATTGAATATCTCAGGATTGAAATCGAATTTCGGGGATCTGTGAAGGTCAAAAAGTAAGGCATTGAGAGCTGCACAAAATGGTATTCTTAACTAAATTTGGCCCAAAATGACGTGCAACTGGTTAGCACGACAGCGACGATACAGTTTTTTTTAATTAATTAACGTGTTATTTTAAAGTTTTTTTTTAAATAACTTGTTCCAACTGAAGAGATTTCTTTTGGTTTGCAAAATATTTTCACAAATTTATTAATATTAATTTTTCAAATTTTAATTAAGTTTTGGCCGAGGTCGAGGGAGATAATTTCAAGCCTGATTTTGGAACTTTCAAGTAAAAATTATCACAAAATGCATTCAACATTATCAACATTTTAATTTAATATGTGTATTTTTTAACCTGCTGAAACTTTTTGGGTGCCTTCTGTTTGCCCAAAGAAGCCATTTTGTATCACAATTTTGACTATATCATTTTCAATACAAATTTGGCAGTTGCCCATATAAAAATGGCATGTGAAAATTCAAAAATCTGTAACTTTTAAAGAAATTTTTGATCTTTATCATCGGCAAAGTAGCTAACTATGATTTCGAAAAACTTTTTGATATGTTTTAGGGGGCATAAAATGCCATCATTTCGGAAAATTTGCAAAATTGCGAAAAATCTTTCCTAAAATAATATATTTTTGTTGTAAAAATATTGATTTTTCAAAAAAATCTAAAAAGAGCTTATTTTTGTAATGTGAAATATTGTAAATAATGTAAATTATTGTCAAATAAATATATTAAGTGCACCGTTTTCAAGTTATAGCCGGTAACTTTTTTTAAGTGCGCAGTTTTTTATTTAGAAAAGTGCCCATGTTTGCCTCTCTCTGAAAAAAAAAAAAAAATTATATATTTTCAAAAAGCATTTTCTCAGCTCCATTTTTGCTTTTCTAAATTTTGCTGATATGGCCTTTTGTTGCTGAGATGTAGCCATGCAAGTTAAAAACAGGATAAATGAGATTTTCTCAGTGTTTCCCAATTACCCCTCGTTTTTAGAACTAAAGGTTCAATTTTTAATGTTAAAAAATGTAAATTTTGTAAAATTTTCTGCTCATTTCAATATTTTTTTAAATTTCAAAACTAGCACAACATTTTAAAAATTACAAAATAAGGGTTTAAGCCCTTTCAAAAAGTTATTCTTGATGATAAAATTTTGGATCGTAAGGAAATTTATAGGCAAACATGGGCACTATTCATTAAAAAATGAAAAACTGCGTTTATTCTTTTAAAAAAATCCGGAAAATTGCTCTAACTTTAAAACGGTGCAGCTTTATCAACATTTCACTGAAGCACAAAAAAAAATGAAGTAAAACAGTTTGTTTTATCTTTTGAAACATTTTTTTTGAATACATTTTTTTAACATTCTAAGGCCATCGTAATTTTTTTTTTGAAAATTGGATCGAAACATCGGGTGGCACTTTTTTCCGAAAACTACCAAATTTTAATGAAAATAGAAGACTAATCAACTGAAAACTATCTGAAATGAATTTTTTCTACATTGATAATCTTATCTGGCATGTTTAGGCTCGTTGAAAAATATTTTGGTCCAAGCTTTTTTGCCCTTTCTGGAATTTTCTGAAAAGACGGAATTTTATGTTCATATTAAAAAATAACCAAAAATTATTTTTTTTAAATTGAAATCACAAAAAAATGGTTTTAAAAATCAGCAACACTTTTTTTCCATACATGAGGCCTTTCTTAGGAAAGCTTCCTAGTCAGAAATTTACCAACACATTCAAAGTATGCGGGTTTGTTTACATCAGATGTGCTATCTCTTTCCAACAAAAGTTTTTTTGTCATGCGATTTTTAGCTGTTTTTTGACTGACCGCTCGATATTTCAGCCAACATATTTCGCAGGGACTCTGACAGCTCGAGTTCGATCAGCAGGACACTGTGACGGGGAGTTCGTCATTTTTGAGTTAACCCTCTACAGCCCAATTTTTTTTTTTCGAAAATGTTTATTTTTCCCGTGTTCAGGAGGTCATTTTGAGCAACTTTTGTTCTACGAAAAACTTGACTTCTTTTGTTTTATGTTTTTCTTAGTATTTCAATTTGCATTTATCTTGTTCAGTTTATGTTTGTTTTTGGTAGTGTTTGGCCTATTCTACCACCTAATATAATTACATTTTGCCTATCTAATTTTTTCACGTTTTTATAGTTACTTTTTTCAATTTTTGCATGTTTTTCACATTTTCACCATCATCATTTAAATTGCAAAAAAAGCGTAGAGGCATAGTCTGGGGCACTACAAAAATTACTGCATACTTCTTTTTACTGAAAATATAGGAAATGTTAGTAAAAACACAGCCAAAGTTGACCCCTAAAAAAATACAATTTTAATACTTTGGCAAAGTCACCTAAAGCAAGTCAAACTTTCAACCCATAAATTTTCAAAAATTTCAAGAGTTCTTCTTTCCAATGCTTTTTAAAGATCGAAAATCGGTTGGATTTTTTTGGCGATTTTTTGGCGATTTTTTAGATCGAAGCCCGTCTAAAGGCGGGGTTAGGTTGTAGAGGGTTAAATTATATTTTTTTCACTGATTCTAGAAAGCCTTTACCTGCAACTTTGCTGAAGATTGGCAAATGATTCGATTGTCCATTTTTTTGGAGACCTAATAAAAAATTAGGATAACTGAGTCTGATTATCTAAATTTTGGATAACTAAGTCTGAACTGTAGTTTTAAAAAGCTCAAATAAAATTTTGAAAATTATTACATTTTTTTAAAGATATTTTTGAAGTAATTGAATGACGAAAGCAAGATTGAAAAGAAAAAAAGTTTCTATAAAATTGATTTTCTCTACAACATTAGAGTGAAATTGTATTTTATAATGATATTGAAATTACGATCATTTCATCATTTAAACGTGAATTCAAATAATTTTAATGAGGATTCAATTTTAATTGCCTACTCCATCTCTCCTTTGACAACTGGAACCCATATGCCTAGCCTACTTTGATTAGAATTGGTAATCTCCCGCCACGAGACTCGGTGATATCTTACATCACCTTGACGTGGTGATTTTACACCCTCTCTTTGAGCAGCTCTACATGTAGGTACGCAAACTACACTGGAATAATTAATCGACAATTTATTGAAAACTAACGACGTCGGCTCGACGACTGTGGGGTTTGCTGTTTTGTTTTCGATTTCAAAACAACAACAACAACGAGCCATCAAGGGGGTTGTTGTTGTTGATACTCTACGACGGTGTTCCACCGGGCAAAACATGTCTTGTTCACGTTTTAAGCCCTCTAGCGGACAAGATTTTGAATACATTATAGCGCGAGATCGATCGGAGCAATCGATGAATGAAACTACCCACGTGGAGGGGCATTCTCTCACATGTAAATCGCGAAGCCTACTAAGACTGCGATGGCAAAATAGACCCTTGAGACCATGTGGACCATCAAAGAGGGGTTTAAATTGTGGAACCCCTAATGGTATTCGGAGCAATTATTTATCTAACATTCAAAATGTTAATAAATTCAGTTAGAAAATTCGTGCTGAAGTCAATTTAGACACTTTGCTGCGCAAGTGTGCGAGTGAATGTAGTTGAATGGTCATTGGTCAACTTAGCTTTTTTTCTGTCAACCGAAGGATTTGTGTGTTTTGAGACATACATAAACCGTTATAAAAACACGCTGATTTCGCGCTTTTTATGGCAGGTTGTTGTCGTAGAACGAGTAACCTCTGTGGCGGCGCGACGAGTACATATGAATTCTTTGCCCAGAGCGCGTGGACTCTGATCAGGTTTTGTAGGCGATGAATCTTGGTGGAATTACTTCTCAATTGGAGGAAGTGTTTCATTCATAGAATGAAGGACCTTGGAGTTTAAGTCATCATTGCGACATTCATAAATAGAGCTTTTTTTAAATTCAGGTGTCACAACAAGCCATTTTACATCAGTTAATCATACAAAAGTGAGACTGCTTCCAATCTTCAAAGTAGATCGCTTCCTTCCCTGAAACCAGGAAATTTCCCCCCTCCACAAATATGCAATGCACTCATGAATTCTTCCATCGCCACCTACCTGACCGCCTCCAGACTGTCCCGCTCGACGGCCCGATGCAGCGCGGTCGCCCCGTCCCGTGTCCGGTAGTCGAGCAGCGCCCCGCCGTTGACCAGCGCGATCAGCAGCTTGTTCGGCTTCTTCGTCCCGGTGGCGATTGTGAGCGGCGTCTCGCCCGTCTCCTGGCAGTGGAAGTTCGGGTCGAGGCCCTTGGCGCACATCTTGGCCACCTTCTCCACCTGGCCCCCGTTGATGCACTCCAGGAAGCGCCGCAGGTTGGCCCGGGTGTGCAGCGCCTTCAGCTGGCGCTCGTCCAGGTTCAGCATCTTGTACACGCGCCGTTTGTACTTGAGCTGCAAAAGAATAGAGAGAGAGGAAAAAGTTCATTAGATATGTCGGCGATTGAATTAATTGGGGCCGCGCGTGCCTTCGAAGAGTCGCAGAGTCCGCCACCAATTGCCATATATACAAAGTTGGACCTGGTCATGATCAATGGAGTTGAACTGGACTGGCTGGCTGGCCGGCCGGCCGGCGGTATAGATCAATAAGCTCGTGCGAGCCATTGTGTTTCCTAGCTTTAGAGCTAATGATATGAAATGAAATGTAATTTTAATTTATTTGTTGATTAAACTTAACTTTATTTGTTAAAATCTTACGCTAAAATAAGTACTCAAAACCCGATGGTTTGACACCAACTGTTGTCAAACGAACTGAGTCACTTTTTAGTTTGACACCCCTTTAACACGGAGTTCACACACACTACCAAACGTTTGTTTTGATAGTGTGCGTGAGCACCGTGTAAAAAGTGACAGTTCGTCACTTTTTAATTTGACTTTGACCAGACTGGTGGCAAGCTTGTCAAAAAGTGAACCTCACTTTTGACAGTCCATATAGGGTGAATGCTCCATAAACTGGTTGCACAAAATAGGGTATACAGGCCATTTATAAGTAAATTTGAAAATAAGTTTATTTAATATTTAGGTTTGTAATTTGAAATTGTTATTTATTGTCTAGTTAATTTTTTTTGTTAAGACCGAGCCATGCGGTAAGGCTTCCGCCTCGCAAATGGGAGTTCAGAACCCGGTGCGGACCAACATAGCTGGTGATCGTTTTCCTTCTGGATCCGATTTCTATGTAAAGGAAAGGTAGTTTATCGTCACAAGCTGTACATTATCTTCTTGGAATATTGACATTTAACCTCATTTAACACTAAAATATGTTAATAAAGTTAACATAAAAAAATGTGAACGATTGATTCCGTCCTCAAAAGGCTGGATAATATTTTATTTTTTCTAGTTATTTATGTTTCGACAAAACATATTCAAAATTATTCATCAAAAACACAATTTGCAATATTTTTTCACAAAAAAAAAACTTTTTTTCAATTGCACATTTGCTGGCTCTTTTACCTTATATTTAGCGTCAGAGGGGTAAAGCGACCAAATAGCGGGGTCCACGGTCCAACCAATGTGAGTATCGCGGCCCCTACATACAATTTGACAATCTTGCCATCAGGCTGACTTTGACCAATCAACGGGGTACAAACTAAAAAAGTGTCAAACGAAAAAGTGACCAACCACCGTGGGTTGAGTGTAAACAATTGTTTTAAAAAGCATGAATGTAAAATTTTAAAAGGAATGCTCCAGTTGTTATACTGTACAGTAAGTAAGTAGTAGTAAATCTGTCTCAGTTCCTGAAGGGAACACCCTTGAAGAGTATCGGGGCCGGCATTTACAAAGCGGTTTCACTGGCAGTTTCATTCTCAACTTAATGTTAACATGTTAAGGTTAATGTTAAAATTCCATAGGTCGCCTCCCTAAGGTGTCGTGTAGTGTGACGATACACTACCTTCCCTTTACTAAGCAATCGATTCCAGAAGGGAATAGATCACCAGTTGTGTTGGTCCGAGCCGGGATTTGAACCCCGATCTACCGCTTACGAGGTGGAAGCGTTACCACTGGGCTACGTGGCTCGGTCCATTTTTTGAGTCTTGGAAAAAATTCCCGCGAATCACGAAAAAAATCCTCGTCTTATTTTGGATTTTCAAACTCGAATATGACCACTAAACTACTCTAAAGAGATTAAGAATTTTTAAATCCAAGAAGGCAGTATTTAATAAAATATTGAAAAAAAAAATGCGTTTAGTAAGCTTACAGGCAATCATTCACCCAAATTTTATTAAAATGAGTTCACTGAACTCGAATTCAATGTTTAAACCAAGAAAAAAAAAGAAAACAAATCTTTTTTTGTTCGTAATTCGAATATCTGAAGTCTCAAAAAAACCTTTGGATAATCGAGTCTGGACTGTAATAAATTTGCACACGACTTCCATCATTGTCATATTTTTTGGCTTTGTCGTTCTACAGGTCGTTGATACTTTTGAAAGATTTTCCTATTCCTTGTAAAATGTATAATGCAATTTGAATAGGTTGATTTTGGTTCCCAATTTTATGAATGCAGGATTTTGGAAACGGATTTTTTTTTTCAAATAAAAGTATCTATGGTTTGAAGTTCACAATTTATTTTAAACATTTTGTATTATATTCAAACATTTCTTGTTTGACTATGAAGTCTGTTCTTTTTTTTACAATCAAAACCAATGTTTTGACAATGTCTTGATGTTTGTCCTCCCTTTCTCGATTTCGGTCGGAGTAAAGGAACATAAACGTAAAAAAAACTTGAAAGGTTTTAAAATAAGTGAAATATTGTTTTTTTTTACCCTTGTTTTGATTTTAAAACTTGTAATCTGTTAGACAAAAAGATCAGTATGAATATATGACAAAATGTAGAAAGACATAAGGTTGAATGGACAAAAGGTCGAATGGACAAAAGGTCGAATGGACAAAACGTAAATGGTTGATTTTTTTTTAATATTACAAAAAATAACTTTTGACGTGAGCTCATGCTTGAAAAAAATCGCAAAACTCGAAAAAATATTACGGCAATCAAGAATAGGAATAAAACAATGTTTGAGAGAGGCGTTTTAAAAAATCTGCTCATGTTTGAAAGAATGGGGTAACTCACAATATTGTTACAAAACTAATATTTTTTAGGGAATGGGAAACCTTTAAAAAAATGGTTTGCAATTAATTCTGTTTATTAAAAAAAACATTACTTAATGAATGGATAAACGCCCCTTTTGTCCTTATTTGACTTTATGTTTTTCGACCTTTAGTCGCACATCTGTTTATTTCATTGGCTGTATCTAAGGATCGAAAAAAAAAAACAATCTTATGTGATTTTCGAATATTTACCACAAGATTCTTTGGGCAGTGTTGCCAATATTTCTGAGGAACATCTTTATTGTAAAACGTTGAAAAAAGTGATTTTTTCCTCATTCTAGATTAAAACCAAATCTATAGTCGATTTTCATCAAAACTGTGTGTTGTAAATTACCACATTTAATTGATTTTTAGTTTAAAAGTGACCTTTAGAGAACTTTGAGAGAGGAGATATCAGGTTGTAAAATTGAATAATCTAGGTATGCGGTTTTAAGGGACTGAAGAACTCATTACAATCCGTTGAACCGTAGAAGCTATGATCTAACTTGACTGCCCTCAGTCTTTTTTTTTAAATTAAATGAATTTTTTTTATAAATTTTCAATTGAATTTGGCAGACATTGACAATTATACCCATATATACTGAGAAAAAGAAGTAGAAAGAAAAACAAACCTTAATAGATGTGGTCTGGACACTAAATGTTTTAATTTGGTTCTCAGGTCATTTATTTAAATGTACATTTTTTTCAAGTACAGTCCAGACTCGATTATCCGAAGGCCTTGGCAAAATTTCACTTCGGATAATCGAACCACGAAATTTTTTTTTCGCTGTCTTATTTTTGATTGTTGAATGACCTCTAAACTACTCTTAAGTGATTTAGAATTTTTAAATCCAAGATGAAAAAAATGCATTTTTCAATTTAATACACAACCAACCATTAAAATTTGACTAAAATGGAGTCGCAGAACTAGACTTTGATGTTAAAAGCAAAAAAATAAAAAAAAATCCATAAAAAGAAACTTTTTTGTTAGTGATTCGATTGTCCAAAGTCCTATTCAAAAACTTCGGATAATCGAACTTCGGATAATCGAGGCTTCGGATAATCGAGTCTGGACTGTGTTTAAAAAATACATCAAATTTTCAAATGACATTCGCTCGAATGTTTTCCTAATTCTTGCCAGGTTTAGTATCAAGTTTTTCTATCAAGTTAGAACTTTTATGATATTAAATGGTGAAAAAATATGGCATTGTCTATCTAAAAAAAACTTATGATTATCGTTTATATGGCAATGTGACGTAAGCGCCATTAAGAAGATTTATTGGAAACTATTACATATTAAAAAAAAATATTCTCATGTTTATCATCAGAAATTTGATCAAATTTCACCCATAAGGCGAAACAGATCATTGCACAAATCGAACGATATCTAGATCAAAACGAGTCAAATACACTTCAGTCAGGTTAAACCACTTTTCACTAAAGATGATGATAAATTTGCTCTGCGCAGCGAAATTCCGCATAGTCTCTAGTTTCTCTTGGGTACTAGACAAGGCTTTTGAAGTCGTGATTTGCCTTTCATTCGATCTTAATGATTTTGCACTTGAGCACACAACTCGGTCGGGCCCTTATGAACAACCTGGCTAGCCGACACATCATTTGCTTTCATCAGAAGCGGGGTTTTCTATAGTCTGGATAATAATATCACTGAAGCTCCTAGGGCCTTCATCGAATAAGTGAGCGCCACGGTGTACAAAAGGATAAAATCAGCAGCAGCATGAAGGAGGCACACGAGGTTCATTCACTGGATTTTACCGGCCCTAAATGTGCCCTATATGAGCATGTACCGTTCAGTCGGCAGCAGATCCAAAGAGAGGCTGTGAATCGACCACCAAAGACCGTTTAAAGATAAGCGAAGGCGAAACTCAACGGGACTAAAATTTTGCAACAAGAACAACATTATTCATAAATTTTTGAATGTTTTTAATTTTATTTAACTTACCTCCAAATACCCGACGGGTCCGTTGAACGGATAGTCTCCTAACCGCCGTTCCTCGTCCAGGAACTTGCCAGCTTTCCCGTTGGACGGCGGACAAAACAGTCCATAGTTGAAGCTCTCCTTCAATTCCTGTAAGAAAAAGAAAACAAGAATAGGTTAGAAAAAGTTTTATGATATTTTTAAAACAGATTTTCTGGCAACCCTGCTTCCTAAAGTGACAGTTACGAGGGGGTGGACACTCCATCCATTTGTTTCATTCCAAAATCAGGATTAAGATGAAAATAATCGATTAAAAATCAAGTTGTCACCCTCCCGTCGCTGCGCGACACTTCCCGTCGCGTCGCATGACGTTTTTATTACACCATCTTTCAAGGTTTCTTTTTGCGCTTGGAAGTCAGTGTCGCATTTCGCTGAAAGCAACCACCACCACGTCTCAACAGGATCCGGTAAGCCACCACCCCCGTATGTCGATCGGCGTCTTATTGCTTCATTTTAACACCACCGCTTCGTTAAGGCCCCTTCCCAATAAAATGTTGTAAATAAATCACCAACAGTAGGCGAAGATCCTAACCTACACGCGACAACATCGCCGTTTGACAGCTCACCGTCGTCGGGGCTTGCTTCTTGATTGCACGCGGAAATCGAATTTCTCGACTGACTGCACATCGGGCGCCCCCTCGTTTACGTTTAAAATTTATAATTTGTTACCGGGTGTGACGCCCCTTGCACGCCGGGCGAAATTACGCCGAGATGCAATTTAGAGGTTACCGTAAACGTCAATATTGGTGAAGGAAGCGTCAGCAAAGTGGTTGCCATAATGGCGGTGCTATAAAACAAATTTCTGCTTAAGCAGCTGTCAAAAAGTTACGTTTCAGGCAGAATTTCACAAGATCGTAGCAGAAAATTATAGCCGCGGCTGTGACTAAAGGTAAGGTTACACACACGGTTCCCGGTATGTTTCATGAGCAATCGATTGGTTAAAGTAGATAGCGTCATGCCGAGACAAACACGAGCGTAAAGAATTGGCCATAAAATGTGAGCGCGGCACACGGGCCACAAACCTGTTCGCGGATGGACGTGAAAAATGTGACCCCGGCGTAACTGCAAGGTGTCGGAAATGCCACGTTCCGATTGTTTACATGACTTTATAGCATGTGCTATAAATAGTCGCTTGCGTCACCTTGCACTGTTTACGTGTCATTCTTCTAGCTTTTTTTTTGTTAAATCTGCAGTACCTTCACCCTTTAACCAGTTTTGATTGGCTGTCCGCGGAGTCGCCTACTGTGGTAACACTGAAAAAAACCAATTCTCGAAATCGTGAATAAAATTCACGAATGCGAGAACCACGAAGGAATATATTCACGTTTATAGTGCAAATGCACCATAGTCATGAATAAATTCCTTCGTGGTTCTCAAATTCGTGAACTAAATTCACGATTACGAGAATTGATTTTTTTTCTGTGCAGCTCGCGCGCTGCCGAATATTGACAGATGATGAAAGGAGTGACCGTGAAGAATAGCCGCACCTTTTCGGTGGTTTTGGGTCGCTTTCTTTGTTGACATGGAGGGACAATTTATGCGATATTCTCTGACTCGATAATGACAATGACGTCAAACGGATTAGTCCTAGGTGTATCCGGATTAATTTTAGAGAGAACAATTAGAGCGCGACGATTTTCTATATAGCAGCCGCCATTATGGCACGTAGCGGGACATCTGTCAAATGGGCGCAGTGTTGCGCAACTATTTTAATTGAAATCACCGTCGTCGTAGCAATGACCGTAAGACATAACGATTTCCGCTTGATTGGTTTCCAATTTCTTCGAAAATTGCCCAATACAATAGAAGATTCCAGCACACAAAAAGGCGATTGATTAAAAAACACAGCGAAAAAGCAGGCAATGCCAATTAGTTCGAGGAGGGAGTTCTCTAATTACCGCACAAAGACGCGGGAAAATAAATCGATTCAACAACAGTGAGGCTAGAGAAAACCCTATTATTTGACGCAGAGGACAAAAACGAGACACACAATTTCGACTAATTTTCACGCTCTCTTGTGTAATCGAAAATTTGTATCACTTGAGACAAACTCTGCAGGCAACACAGAAGGCTCTGTGTGACATTGTGTTGTTTAAATGTGTGGGAAGCGGAATGACACTATCGCGATGTAGTCGTACAAAAGTTACAAGTGCGATCGCAAGCCATAAAAAATGTCTTCCTTGTGCCTCGTAAAGAACAACAACAACAACACTGCCAGTGCTGGCAACCCGGTTAACCCGAGCAACATAATCATTGTTTTGCTTTGCCTTTATTTTTCAGTTCGTTGGCACGTCGATGGTCAATAAACTAGGAATTTCAGAAACAGGGCCCATCCCATCGGCTGTTGTCTTGGAGATGGCCGCTCCATGGCCTACTGCGATGCCCTGCCAGAGTGAAGTAACACCGTTTTCAAACTGTCACTCTGCGCGCTCGATTTGTCGTGTTTTTGTTTTGCTTTCATTGTTGTCGTTGAGCGCAAAATTTTCCGAACGGAATTCAATCACGCCGTTGCATGAAAAAAAGGTGAAGCGAAACAATACGGTCAGTCTCCGACACGCATGATTTCACCTTAAAACTGGGCGCTCGGTTATTCTATTGATCGAAAATGGCGCGCGCGGCAGCGGCGGTCTCTGGCGCGAAATGTCACATTGACCAAAGGTTGGTGTGTCAATTTGATGCGGGAATTTCATGGCTCACTGGGTTCTTTTTCACGCGGGTTTGAAAGAATAACTGTGAAACAAAATTGATTTTTGTTCTGCAAAAAAACGATCAAACTGGCAACACTAGCCAACAAAATTGCTCGCAACATTGTTGCATCCTCCCTGGGGCTGCTGGTACAAGCTTAAGTTATGCCGGGGCCCCAACAAACGGGAAAGGTCACCCGAAAGGAAATCCAGTGCAAATCCGGCCCGTCGGCCATGATTTATAGCCGGTCCTGTTTTCTGCTTCCAATTTCTTCGTCTGGCGTGAAGTTGTTGTTGGCCGCTTTTGTTCTTCCGAAACGATGCCGCGGTTGCAACTTTAATCAATGAACTTTTGCGCATCTGAGCGGGGGTATTCTCCTGTCGAAAGTTGGGACTTAGTGTGGGCAGAGAAAGATTAAGGAATTTGCATCTCTTGACACGATTAATTTATTCGATTTTTGTTTTTGAAACATTGTAGGCAAGTTGAATGACCTTTTTCAATTCAAGTAAATATATTTTTTTACATATTGTTGTTATTTTTTAAAATGATGCTTTTCTACACCTCAGAATTGAAGAACCTTGGTTCTGGTGTCGTTATGGCTCATTAAGACTATCTTCCCACATAAAAGCAATTGTTGTTCAAACACCTTGAAACAAAGTATAACAAACTGTTCAAACAGCCACAATTTGTAAACAAGCTAAATGTGTTTTTCTAGCGAATGATGCAAAAAAAAAAACGTCACTAGACAATTCCGCCTTTTGTATTTAATCGGTAATTTCAGGTTTAACGTAACTGACTTGCTGGATGCATAACCTGTTTGAATAATTCTTCCAAGAATAATATCATTTTTTTTATATATTGGTTTAGGCCACAATTTTGTGAGTGTCGTAAACCGAGGTGACATTGATAACTAGAAGATTTTTTATGCCAAAAATCCGTTTTTTCAATTATGAATAGTTTTTAAAGTTAGTTAACTGTAATTATGAAAATATTGTTAGGAAAAGGATAATCTTGATTTAGATGTAATAATTTCTCAATGAAAATGATTTTCTACCCCCAAACGCCTGATCGGAATCTATGAACAATTTTACACTTGTCACAAGCTTTAATTCAGACGGTAATAACAAAATTCAAACCATTTCAATAACAAATACTGTTAAAATAACAGAAAGTATTATCTCGAAAAATCCATTTTGCCTTCCTCACTGAGGTAAGGCTATAATCCTGCTCTAAAAATGAACTTTCTATTAAAAGCACCTAGACCAACCTTCATGTATACATATCTACTCAGAATCGAAAACTGAACAAATGTATGTGTGTGTGTATGTGTGTGTGTATGTGTGTGTGTGTGTATGTATGTATGTGACCAAAATTCTCACTGAGTTTTCTCAGCACTGGCTGAACCGATTTTGATCGAATCAGTTGCATTCGACTTGGTTTAGGGTCCCATACATCGCTACTGAATTGTTTGAAGTTTCGATAAGTAGTTCAAAAGTTATGCATAAAAATGTGTTTTCACAAATACCCGGATCTCAATTATATGCATGTAAACGATGTCCGGATCCATCATCCGACCCATCGTTGATTAGGTAATTTAAAGGCCTTTCCAATGAGTCCAAGACATTGAAGATCTGGCAACCCTGTCTCGAGTTATGACCACTTAAGTGATATTTATGTACTTTTTTTTAAGCCGGATCTCACTTAAATGTATGTAAACTATGTCTGGATCCATCATCCGACCCATCGTTGGTTAGGTAATTGAAAGGCCTTTCCAATGAGTCCAAGACATTGAAGATCTGGCAACCCTGTCTCGAGTTATGACCACATAAGTTATACACTGTGTTCTTTTTTTCTGGATCTAAAAAAATGATGAAACCACTCATATACCCATTTTTGGTAAAAAGTGAGGAAGGCATTAACCACATAGGTGGATTAAGTTAGTTTTTGCATAAGGGTTTAAAAGCAGTTTATTTTATCATAACAAAATTTGTTATTGGTCCGATATTGGTTGAAAACCAAAACAACTTTGGAATAACCTGTTTTGCTATGGAAGAATAACTCCAACTGTTATTGGGATGATCGGATTAGTTGTTAAAATAACAAAAAATAATAACGAAGATTTGTTCGAAGAATAACTAAAAATGTTATTAGTCTGTTATTTCAATAACAATCCAATAACAAAAAAATCATAACGACGCATAACAAAACTTGTTATAAAAAACATAAAATGTTGTTTGTCTTGTATTTTTAAATATCAAAATCTGTTATTCCAAAGTTATTTCCGTCTGCTCGGGTAAACACAGAATTCAAATCTTTTTTAGTACTTATAAACAATTTTGATGGGACATTTTTTTTTAAATAAATGTGGATTTTTTTACCATGCCGTAAAACTGGTTTTGGATGAAGCAAAAGTGGATATATGTTTATGAAAAAAAAATCAATTCAAAATAAATTTTGAGCTAACCTGGAATTTTTTATTTCCCTTTATAATTTTGGTGTTTATGAGTTTTGACTGTTATTTGACTGGCTGTTGCAAATATTTTTAAAGTTTATGTCGCCTTCCCCTTCATAATTCTCCCGAAAAATCAGAGGGAAAACCTAAAAAAATGTATGCAAATAGCAGTTGAAAAACAATCCAAAAAGCAGTTTCTGCATTTATAATGAAGAATCACGATTGCTCCAAAAAGACTCATTAACTCGCGATCAGAAATCGAACGCGACGTCACTTCCACACCAATCGCTACTGGATACTCTCTCTCTCTCTTTGCTCTCCCTCTCACTCCAATCGGGTAGTACAGCGAATGGCTCAGTGAGGCTGGTTGTGCTATGTCGCTCAAACTGTCTCGAAATAGTCAGTGATCGGCTTTGTTTTGATCATTCATTAAACTGTCTCAAAACAATGTTATCAAAAATGTTTTGCAATTTTGTTGAATTAAAAAAACATACTTGACAGCAATTTCCAGCATGCCAGCATTTGCTGTACAAAGTGAGCGCCTCGCTGGTATTTGTTAGATTCTCTCCTCTCTGAACTTACTCGTTTGCGACTCGGGTCAACGGACGGAGTAGGGGAAATTCTCGTATGTTTGGCAGGTTGAGTACTCGCTCCTAACTCTATTCAATTTGGTGATTTCACTATTTAAACAACTTTTTTTTTGTAAAAGTGTTGATAGAAACTTGCTTCCTCACTCACTCACGACCTGTTGAGCTATTTATCACTCGGTTTTAGTTGAAAACGCTTTTTATGAGCTGTAATTGAACGTCAAAGTGCTGATATGGCAACATTACACAGAAAAAAAAAGTTGAATTTTGGAATGTTGAAAATGTGGTAAATTGAATTTTACCTCTTTTTTTGAATAATATTACATAAAAAATGTGTAAAAATGTGAACCTGATGAATACTCATCCAAAACTGATGAAAATTCATCATTTTCTGGGGTGAAATTAATCATTTTTTTTCACACAAATTCTGTCACCATTTCCTGATCAATATTACCATCATTTTTTTTTCTGCTGTTCCCCTAGACAAAGAAATTTATGAAGTATCTTTTTCGCTGAGTGAAGCGACTGAACAAGTCGCTGGCAGCTAGCGAGTCCTGTTCACTCACGAATGGCGTTAGAAAAAAAATTGCGCTAGATGTTTTAAAATGCATTTTTTACCTTCTGGACGAGCACTTACGGGAAAACTGACAATTTCAATCAAAATCTCAGGGTTGATTGAATCTTTCTTGAGATATCACGTTTTTATGTTGGAAAGTCCTGTATAGTTTAGCAAATCTGGAGTTTTTTTTGAAAAGGTCCTATAAACCAAATTTTCATTTTTTGCTTTTTGGGTGTTTTTGAAAATCCCTGACTCAAGGCGGTTTTAAAAACACCCAAAAAGCAAAAAATTAAAATTTGGTTTATAGGACCTTTTCAAAAAAACTCCAGAAATGTTCTATATATCAATCCAATATCAAGAATAGATTGCGTAAGAGCACAGAGGCCTTGATTATTTTTTTTCGAAAGTAAGTAAATGAAACACAGTTTTAATTCCAGAAAAATTAGAATTTATTGAACACCCTAATTGTGAACGACCCTAACTTTCAACCGAGCGAAATGTTGCTCCTCTCCATTTGTAACAAGACACCACTTCAAAACATTACAATTTTTGGGAACATCCATTTTCCACATAATTTTGCGATCAGTGTGATCATTTTAGGCTATTTAAAATTTTCAATGAAGATTTTTGTCTTCCAATTTAAACGGGATTTGTTTACATTGTAAAATAAGCAGTTAAATAATAAAACGTGATTTTATAGCTATTGTAGGTATATATGAATAACAAATATGTTAAACTTTCCATAAATGTTTCATATAAATGTGATTTGTTTACCGTTCTAGACTGAATCCCTTTTCTGACAAAAATGAATTAGAACTCCAACAAAAAAAAAATCCCTGAAACTCCCCGAACCCAAATCCAATTTCCATAAATTTTGCTCTAGCCCTAACTTTGTCATCCCTAAACCTCGTATATATCCTCCCACGACGCAGTTACACGACGCAATACTACCGCCCCAGTTAAGGGACCCCGAAAAGCGAAGTTTAATTATGTAAATTTGTACACAAAAAAAAGAACAAACTTCCCCAGACGAGACACAACACAGTCCCGCCGAGAATTCTGGCCCCCCTCCCGAAAGCTTCCTCAATAAGCGATTATTTTGCCTCGAAAAGCTTCCCGAACCATTACCGCAGGCTTCGGATTATGGCGGAGAGCGGGCAAAATGATTAGTTAGTCGTTTGTTTCTGTGAATTTATTTCGCCATACGGCTGCGAGCGAGTATTTTGCTAGGGATAAGCGCCCGAATTGCTGCAAACAGCTGTTGTTTCGTCGCAGGAAGCTGTCGTTTGCTGCGATTTAAACTTGTTTACGGAGTAACGAATGAAGATTTCGTGTAGTTAAATTTTATTTCTAAAACCGATTATTTCTGTACAGCGGACTAAATATAAATTTAAAGAGATTTTTTCGCCTAAACTTATGCACTTCAGTAGCAGGTTTGTATCTGAGGATTTTCTAAAGTTGCTGTAGTAGTTTTTTGGGCGTTGCATATCCAAACACCAAAAAGGTCGATCCACTTTTGGGTGGGGTCCAAAAAATCCACAAAACTTTTGCAGCTTTTTTGCTGGCATCGATTGTAAAGCTGTTGATGGCGCTGATAGTTGGAGTTAAACTTTGGGTGGAAACAGCTGCTGCCAAAATGGGAGAGAGAAAAAAAAAACAAGAAGAAGTTTTACAAAGTTCGACCGTTCAGGACGTTAATATATTCTGCAAGTCTCGTGATAATGAGCACGGAAAACGCAACCTTTCACCAAAAGCGACTTCAAGTCAGCTAGCAGCTTTGAGTTTAAACCTTAAAAGTTGATGATGATGATGCTCTGGGTGTTCAAAGCGATGGAGAAAGGTTCAGGAGTCACGCAATGATGGTGATGGTGATGAGGAAAAATCAACAACAGCAACAACACAAAAAAGATTTATCACACGAACGTCTTACAAATTGACTTGGAAATGTTGTACTCTTTTCGTGTGTAGACACACTCTCCCCACGAATCGACCCGACCCGGGGGAGAGGTTCGCACGGATTAGTGCGAAATGAGCAATTTTAAGGCTTGTTTTTGATGCTAACGGTACCACCTTTCACGTAACATGTGTGAACAAAATGATTGCCGCTGCTGGGTTGGGATTTGTTGCAGTTGTGTTGCAGTGCAAGCAAAAGAAAATGAGCTTTTCCGCACCAAATGCATCAAACGTGTAATGTGATTAAGGGGTAGCATTTGCTATGCAACATTGCTAGAGTGAGAAAACACTTCAACTTTTGTAATGACTGGTTTTGTTAACATCATGTTGAAAATTAGTAATTTTCAGCTCCGTTAGTTTTTCAGTAATATTAAATTTTCGTCTCATTTGAAATAATTACTTTGATTTTAACATTATTTTTTGGAGGGATCGCAAAATTTTACACATGATTCACAATTTGAAATCGGATTTTTACTTTCTGAGACATCGGTAGTTGAATATTGAGAGCTGTTTAGTTGGCACATAAAAAAATCAACATTATTTTGTGTGTATTTATATTTGAGGGGCTGCATCTAGACAACGTATTTTTCGATTATAATTCGATTTTACTTAGAAAAATATGAAAAAATTGCATTGCATGTCATGGATTCGGCCTATTTTATTGGAGAATTGTACGGATGTTAAATGTTGCATTTCCAACTTTTTGAACCCCCTTGAGGCTGCGAGGGTTCCTTGATTTTTCCTTTCCTCTTTTTTGTCTGATTAAATATTTTTATTACAAACAATATTTTAAGAAAATTTATGAAAAACGCTGCAAATTATTATTATATTTTTAGTCGTATGATTTATAAAATTTGGGGAACTATATTGCAAAAACTTATATTTTTTAAATTAATCAACATTTTTTTTTTCTGTAGAATGACCAATTTTCATTTATTGAAAATCGGACGCATATTTGCTATGCAATCGTCACTTTAAAACAAATTTATAGAAATTTTTCTAATCTTTTCGAAAAAAAAAAATCAGGGTTGGTTAAGCTTGGTCAAGTAAAAAAGTCACGTTATGAACGAAAAAAATATTTTTTAGTAGATATACTCGAAAACGGTGAACGATATTGAAATTTATGTTCATTTTTTATAAAAATAGAGTAATTTTTTTTATACTTTTTGACATATTTTTCAAAAATTATGTTTTTTTTTTTAAATTGGTTACACTGAAAAGCGAATATTGACCAACTGGTGTCATAGCTCAAAAGATGACATTTTTTGCCTTCCTCACCTCACTGAGGCAAGGCTATAAATTCACTCGAAAAATGAACTTTTCAAATACGACTCCTAGATATACCTTCACGTATACCTATCGACTTAGAATCAAATTCTGAACAAATGTCTGTGGGGATGTGTGTAGACATGATTTTTTTTTTTCCACACGATTATTTCAGAACTGGCTGAACCGATTTTGGCCGGATCCGCCTTATTATGTTCGTTTTGAGGTCCCCTAAGACCCTATTAATTTTTATTTTGTTTAGTTAAGTATTTAAAAAGTTATGCCAAGAAAAATATTTTTCTAGATACAAAAAAGGGTGATTTTTTGCCTAACCTCAAAAGGCCGGGTCTTTTTGTTAACGTGCGAGAGTCGCGCCAGATGCGAAACGCCCGGTTGCCACATTGCTTCAAATGAGAGTCTGCATGTTTTCTGGAAAAGTCTGTATCAGGTATATATTTTTTTCATAAACTTATTTTCATTATTACTTTGTAAATGTGAGGAAGGCACCACCAACCAAATGGTGGATTAAGAAACGTTTTAGTGGATATAATCGAAAACGGTGCACGATATCAAAATTTATGTAAAATTCTTTACAATTGTAAATTTGATTTTAATAAAAATAAAGTTTCTTTAGATATTTTGTATAATTTTTTTGAATCATTTTTTTTCAAAAATTTACAACACTGAAAAATACACCTTGAAATATGTAGAATACTTTTCAATTGAAAATTAGATTTTACTAAAAATAAAGGTAAAATTTCTTTAGATATTTTGTTCCATTTTTTTGAATCAGATTTTTTTTTCAAAAATTGATAACACTGAAAAACGCATTTTGAGATTTTCCGAAAATTTGTTTTAGCTAAAAATAAAGTTAAATTTTTTTTAGATGTTTTGTTTCTTTTTTTTCAAATCATGTTTTTTTCAAAAAATGAAAACACTGAAAATACATTTTGAGATTTGCGCTGTCCATAATTTTATGTGAAAAGTCGACAAAAATATCACTTAAGTTTTTTTTTATTTTCAATGTAGGGGAGTTTGGGGTAATATGGACAGTAGTGTACTGTCAGGCAAAAAAAAAGTAAAATTCATGGTTGGTTGAGTGGTTTATGGTTTAGATAAATTTAGAGGGATTTAAAATGTCAAAACACTCAAAAAGGAATGTGAGCAATGAGAACTTTTACAAAACCCCTTTTTTAATTTATTCCAATATTCGAATGGATGAAAATCTGATTACTGCACATTTGGCGTTCAACTAGACTCTTATGTTGATTGCTTTTCATTAATTTCTTTGAGATTTCTAATTTCTGTGCTGGTTTACAAGGTCAATAACATTTAAATTTGAAGGGCTACAGAATGTAAAATTAAAAAAAATGATAGTTTCAGGTTAATGAGTTCTATATAAAGATTTATTTATATAAATATAAACGATACCTTAGTCACTAAAAACTATATTTGTGCCTAAGCCACAATAAATGTTTTATTTTTATTTTTTTTATTCTTTATTATAGAGTTTTTCAGCCGGAGGCTAGTTCGACTCTTTTGGATGATTTGACTTCGTGCTTGAAGTCGACCCTGTTACAATGTTGTTTTTATAAATATTGATTATAGATCGTAGTAAATTTTTGAATTTTTCAAGAATAAATGTTTAAATCATTTCAGAATTAATGATTAAATTATGTATACTACACTGAACTATTTGTTATCTTCCTATTCAATTATAGTTTTATCACAAAATCATTATTTAAACCTTTGATGAAATATTGTGAGCAAACACTTCAAAATATAAAGCAATTACATAACCAGGTTGAAGGATAAAAAACATGCTCAAAAAATCAAATGTTAAACTTATTCTTCAACATGTTTCCAAATTACCCCTCAAAAGGTGTTCATATTACCCCACAAGGTATGTCCATTTTACCCCACAAGGCCTGTCCAAATTACCCCACAAGGCATGTCCAAATTACCCCATAGGGGTGTTCATATTACCCATTAAATGTGAGGAAGGCACCCAATAATGGATTAAGAACCTTTTTTAATATTCAATAGATTATGTTTAAACTTAATGTAGCATTTCTCTTTTTAAGTGCTCTAAGATTTGGTTTAAATGTGTGTTTAAATGAGACGCGGGTTCGATTCCCGCCTTATCCACTGAGCTTCTATCGGATGGTGAAGTAAAACGTCGGTCCCGGTTTCTCCTGTCTCGTCAGAGGCGCTGGAGCAGAAATCCCACGTTAGAGGAGGAAGGTCATGCCCCGGGGGGCGTAGTGCCAATAGTTTCGTTTCGTGTGTTTAAATGTTTAAATTCTATCTTAAAAATTCGGCAAAAAAATATCTTCAAAAAGGATTACAATAATACCTTACATTGTTTTCAAGAAATTTAGGCAATTATTCGGCAGTATGTTTCTCCTTTGAAAATAACATTTACTCAATTTTTATTAATTACGTCCCGAAAAGGTGGTTTAGAAGAGACACGATCTCCCACTATCATTCATCCGCACGAAAATTAATCTAACGAAACCTAATACCTTCCTCACTCCTTCAACACCCACAACTCTCATCCGCTGCGTTGGCTCCTCTTCACCGGCTCTTTCCGCAAACCTCCATATAAAGCCGATGTGATTACTTGCTCTGTGTGTGTGTTTATCTTGCCACTCGGAATCGTAAATAAAACCCCGCAGCTTCCGAGAACCAGTTTCGCAAACGCTGCCAAATTAATAAAATGAAATTCACGTTTTCACGCAAAAACACCGCTCTTTGCCGAGGGGGTTATGAGCGTGGAGTTCAAGTTCCCACATTAAAAGCTGACGACTTCCACGTATGATAATATCGCCACGCACGCCAGCCTTCATCGCTTCGTCATCATCCATATTCATTTATGAGATGGACAGAAGTGAATGACGATAATTCTTTGAGTTTCAAATGGTCCACGCGCGGTGATGACGGCGGGTAGCACCAATTGAAACCGACTCATAACGGCTCAAAACGGCTCATCAGCCATAAGTTCACTCATTATCACCCACTTGAGCTGTGAGCTTCCAGCGATATAGTGGGATCAATTATAGCTAGAATGGTTAGTCTACCGTTAGGGTAGTTCGTCAATAACTGGACGAAGAATGCGAAGTCATTTTTTGAATCACAAAAATCCACTGTCAAACTCAATTCTTTCCTTCTAAATCAAAGACTATACACGGAGAAAAATGACTTCCGAAAATCGTGAACAAACGTCCATGAAATCGGAAACCAGGAAATTTGAACACTTTGTTCGTGTTTTCATGAACACTGGTTCACGATTTTCGTAAGTTATTTTCTCCGTCTGTCACAAAAATGGTTCAAATCAATTTAAGCCCAACTTTGTGTCGAAAATGCACTCACATCTAACAACCAGCTAACGGGTTTAAACGCATCCACTTAACTCGAAACCATACACTTTGTGAAAGCCGCCAAGCCGACCAAAACGACGTCGAGCAGTCTATTTATTATATTGAATGAGATGAGTTTTTAATGGGGCCCAGACCGACTGTGTCCATTTGTTCGGACTGCTAAACCATATGGTTAAGAGCATCAGAGGAAGAAATGCTTTATGTCCAGACGCGGTGCCGCCGCGTATTAGTTAATTGGCGTGTAAACATTTAACGCGTTACGCCGGCGCGCTTTAAAACGCACCTTTTAGTACTAGCGTTTAGTACGGCCGGCAAATCGACGGATGTGCGAAACAACAACAAAAAACGTACGCGCGTACAACATAAGCGCGCGTCTTAACGATTTGTACTACATGCGTTTTTTTCGTTGTTATTTTTGTTGTTGAGGGAAATAGTGAAGGTATCGGCATCGATTCGCACCCTGTTCGGACGAGTTATGAACTGTTGTTTAATGAGGTGAGTTGAAATTGGAGGAAGAACAGATTAGATTCGGTTCCGGGAAGGTTTGAACTTGAACTTCTAGACGATTGAAAGTGGAATTTGTTATTACTACTGATCGAAAATTGGCCACATTTTTAAAGACCTGGGTTTAATCCTAGTCGACCCCGGTTAGCGTTTCTTGAGACGAGAAATATTTGGATTTGCCTTCGGTCAGATGGGGAAGTCAAATCACGCGCGGCCTGAGTCTTGTTAGGTTAGGTCATTAGGTCATTCCGAGTGTAGGAGCCGTTTCCCTAGGACCGAAATTTTGCAATAGAGCAGTTCTCTACGAAATCGGTCTTTTTTCTTCAATTTTAATTTTTGTATTTTTTAATCCGTCTGAAACTTTTTTGGTGCCTTCGGTATGCCCAAAGAAGCCATTTTGCATCATTAGTTTGTCCATATAATTTTCCATACAAATTTGGCAGCTGTCCATACAAAAATGATGTATGAAAATTCAAAAATCTGTATCATTTGAAGGAATTTTTGATCGATTTGGTGTCTTCGGCAAAGTTGTAGGTATGAATACGGACTACACTGCACAGTGGTCCGAAACCGGAATCTAGCGTGACAAAATTGATAGCGGCCACACGTTAAGATTTAGAGCTTTGGTGTCTTCGGGACAAATGATCAGGGTCAATAGGGGCATCTTTTGGTATGGTGGACATAAGGGTGGTCCAAATTTTAGGGTGGTTCAGAATTTTTATTTTGGCGGGATGACGAGATAGCGCTTTGATGTCTTCAGAAAAGTTGTAGGGAACACCATTCTGAGCAACTTTGCTGAAGGGCACAAAGCTCTATCTACAAACGGGAAGTTTCTAGAGCCATTTTTGTTATGTAGGTTTGGGTGTTTATGAAAAAATGAGTTTTTTTGAATTTATCAACTCAGGCTTATGTCGTAGCGAGTTGGCGTCTTCTAGACATTTGAAGAGCTTATCAAAACACACATTTATCTTCCAAGAGAGCGAAAATCGGACCTTTTAAACGAAAGTTATAGCCAAAATACGACGAAAAAGACGCCATTTTGAAATGTGAATAACTCAAAAAGGTGGTGGAGTTTGACCTCGCTCTTAGAAGCATCTGAAAGTACACATTCTAGAGTACATTTGCTGAAAATATCTCGGAGGTCTTTTTTGTTTAACTCATTTAATCTTAATTAGAAAATGAGCATTTTTAATTCTTTTTTTGCCCATAACTTTTGATAGAATTGGCCAAAATTCGTTTTTCAAGAACGAAAATGTTCATTTTGACAAGCTCTACAATTGTCTAGAAGGGCTCAAAAATGTGCAAAATGATCTAGTGGTTGTAAAAGAAGAAACAAGTTTTTACTGAAATATTTCAGGAATCTACAAAATAATTAAATTTATTCCTGAAATATTTGAGCATGAGCATGAGAGATCACCCATGGTTGCCCCTCCGTTGCTGAACAGAACCGTAATATCCTTTCAGCACTACTGATTATAGGCTTCGACGATCTAGTGGTGTTTCCCTTATCAACAGCATGTATGAATGCGCTGAAAAGATAAAACACCATGATTGCTAAAGCTAGATCAGTTGCGAATAGGTAACAGTCATTGGCCACCAACGGCGCCCGCCATGTCAGTTTGTAGACCTCGATTTTAAGGGACGGGAATGTTAGTTAGCGCAGGTTGCTACTAGGGCAGCTGATTTACTCTGTGCTTACACCCCACGAGCGCCAGGAACCTGAAAACTTGTTAGTAGGATAGGGTGTTTGGTCAGGATTCATCATAGAAGATGATGATGCGACCCAAAATCATAGTGTTTGTTGAAAGGTGTTATATATTATTCTCAAGGCAAACACTCGGATGCTGCGGATGAGACATTTCCGTTTATCGGTTGTTAAATTTTAAATGAAATGGTTTAGTCTTAGACAGCCGGCTGTGGAAAGATAGAACCAAAATCATTTGTAATTAATAAATGAAGGATTAAAAAGTGTAATTTTTAGCTTGATATGATTTTATGAGTTTTAAATGATTGATGTTTAGTGAGGTACTGATTAACGGTGCGAACGACGAGTTACGATGTTTATCGAGCTGAAATGGTACGACGACGATCACGAAAATTCTAGCGACCCGACGGAGAGGCATCGCAAATCGAACTAACTCAGCTGTCATCAGGCAGCCTTACCTTCAAACACAGACACGCACGCGAAAAAAAATAAACGAAAAACAAACCACGACGGACGCGAAAAATCTTGCGACCCGACGGAAAGGCATCGCAATTCGGACTCACCAATAGCATTTACCGCAAATCATAACAAAAAATATTTTCTATCCCGACCGGCGCGTTACTCAAATTAACTTCTCTTGGCTTTGCGTATTTGTAATGATATTAACGTGTTATAAAAACTCAAAACCTAGACGAACTCAACCGGCGTCGTGCCTTCCGATCCACGATGATAAAGGAAAGACTGATAGCTAGCGAGTAAAAGGACGAAAAAAATCACGAGCAATTGTTCAAAGTGACCGCGAGGCATCACTGGCAGCAAACGACATGATATTTATAATTTACGCTATTATTTACATATTAGAAAATGAACGGAATATAGCAGTACGATTTCATTCACCCTAACGTAAACACACACACACACACACACACACACACACACACACACACACACACACACACACACACACACACAAACTCACTCTTTGAATCAATAGAATAGATTATATTTGTGTTTGCAAAAAACAATTTATGTTTTCCATTTCTAAAATTTATTCCTGAAATATTTCAGTAAAAACTTGTTTCTTCTTTTACAACCACTAGATCATTTTGCACATTTTTGAGCCCTTCTAGACAATTGTAGAGCTTGTCAAAATGAACATTTTCGTTCTTGAAAAACGAATTTTGGAAAATTCTATCAAAAGTTATGGGCAAAAAACGATTTAAAAATGCTCATTTTCTTATTAAGATTAAATGAGTTAAACAAAAAAGACCTCCGAGATATTTTCAGCAAATATACTCTAAAATGTGTACTTTCAGATGCTTCTAAGAGCGAGGTCAAACTCCACCACCTTTTCGAGTTATTCACATTTCAAAATGGCGTCTTTTTTGTCGTATTTTGGCTATAACTTTCGTTTTAAAGGTCCGATTTTCGCTCTCTTGGAAGATAAATGTGTGTTTTGATAAGCACTTTAAATGTCTAGAAGACACCAACTCACTACGACATAAGCCTGAGTTGATAAATTCAAAAAACTCATTTTTTCATAAACACCCAAACCTAAATAACAAAAATGGCTCTAGAAACTTCCCGTTTGAAGATAGAGCTTTGTGCCCTTGAGCAAAGTTGCTCAGAATGGTGTTCCCTACAAATTTTCTGAAGACACCAAAGCGCTATCTCGTCATCCCGCCAAAATAAAAATTCTGAACCACCCTAAAATTTGGACCACCCTAATGTCCACCATACCAAAAGATGTCCCTATTGACCCTGATCATTTGTCCCGAAGACACCAAAGCTCTAAATCTTAACGTGTGGCCGCTATCAATTTTGTCACGCTAGATTTCGGTTTCGGACCACTGTGCACTGGAAAAAACACGGTAAAAAAAATTGGTGATTTTTTTTATTTAACTTTTTATCACTAAAACTTGATTTGCAAAAAAAAACACTATTTTTATTTTTTTTTATTTTTTGAAATGTTTTAGAGGACATAAAATTCAGAAATTTCCAGGTTGGGCAAAAAATTATTGACCGAGTTATGATTTTTTTTAATCAATACTGATTTTTTCAAAAAATCGTAATTTCGGTCGCAAAAATTTTTCAGCTTTATTTTTCGATGTAAAATCTAATTTGCAATCTTTGCCAAAAACACCAAATCGATCAAACAATTCCTTCAAAAGATACAGGTATTTGAATTTTCATACTACATTTCTGTATGGACAGCTGCCAAATTTGTATGGAAAATTATATGGACAAACTAATGATGCAAAATGGCTTCTTTGGGCATACCGAAGGCACCAAAAAAGTTTCAGTCGGATTAAAAAATACAAAAAAAATCGAATGACCGAAATCCTAGAGAACTGCTCTGGAGCATTTCGATGTACAGTGCCGAATAAAGGAGTTTTTTTTTGTAAATGTTATGTTTTGAATTTAAAATGAGATAAAAAAAGCCATTTTCGATAGCAATTTTCATTTTGCTTCTAAAAATGATTACATTCCAGACTCGATTATCCGAAGGCTTCGGAAAAATTTCACGTTGGATTATCGAACCACAATTTTTTTTAGTTGTCTTATTTTTGAATTTTGAGCTTAAGTATGACCCAAAAACTACTTTAAAGTGATTAAGAATGTTTAAATCCGAGATGGTGGCTAAAATGGCGGTGATGAAATTTTTAAAGAATGCATTAAGTAATTTTGAAGGCACTTAGCAATTCAAATTTTAGTAAATGGGGTCGTAGAGTTCAACTTTTATGTTAAAAATTAAAAAAATAAGACGAAAAATTTGATTTTTGTTCGTGATTATCCGAAGTCCCAAACAAACCTTCGGATAATCAAAACTTCGGATAATCGAGGCTTCGGATAATCGAGTGTGGACTGTATTGAAATTGTGACTGTCAATAATTTGGTATTTCCAAAAAAACATTATTAAAAAATATTATACCTTCAGATATATTTTTAAACCAGATTTTGTACCATCCTAAACTTAGGCGCAAAATATGCAATTTTCAGTTTATTAAAACATATCAAAAAATTTAAAAAAATAGCATTCGAAAGTATTTTTCGCAGAGGTGCCTTTTCTTTATGAAGTTTTTTTTAAATTGGAAAAATCATCATTTTTCGACAAAATACCTTAATTGTCTATGACTCGTAAAAGGTCAAGCTTCGATTGCAAATTTTATTTTGCATCTAAATTGTTTCATTTTGAAAAAAAAAAAAAATGCAATAATTTCGTTTATTCCGAAAAATTATCATTAAAAAAAAATCTCCTGTACCAAATTTGGCATCATTTAAAATTTTAGCGCCAAAGAGGCAACTTTACGCCTCACGAAAAAAAAAAACAACAAAAAAACAAAACATACAAAAATTGAAAAAAAAAAATTTTTGGGAACATTTTAGTGATAAAAAGTAAAAAAAAACTGGACTTGTTTTTTTCTTTGTTTCTATTTTTTCATATTCACATGCTCATTTTGTATGATCAGCCCATTAAATTGTATGGGGCCTTGTATGAAAAACTAATGATGCAAAATATCGTCTTTTGACCCATGAACACAGTTTGATTCAAACGAAAAAATGCAATATTAAAAATCTTGAAAATAATTTAAAATTTCAAGAGAATTACTCAATTACTGGCCAGACTCGAGTATGCGAACATCTCGGACAAAAATCACTTCAGATAATCGAATCTTCGAAAATTTAATCACGAAAAATATGACCCCAAATATACTCCAAAGTAATTTGAATATTTAAAAATCCAAGATGGCAACCGAAACGGCCGTAACGCAATGTTGAAATTAGTAATATTTTTACTCTCAGGCCCTAAATCACTCAAATTTGACTACAATGGGGTCACATAAATCGAATTTTATGTTTAACGGGAGTAAATTAGGAATATGTTTTTTTTATCCATCTAGACTTTGGACAATCTAGACTTCGGATGATGTAGACTTCGGAAAATCGAGTCTGAACTGTATATCAAATCAATGTCACCTGATTTTACTGCTGTTTTAATGAAATTTAGCTTAAGCTATAAAATCAAATAAATCTTAATTACCACTTATAAATTGGATTGAATTCAAATTAATTTGTTGGAGAATTTAAATTTGCTTAATTTTTTTAATATATTTCCTCCTAAATATTGCTTCACTAATAAAAAAAAAACCTAATTGTCTCGAGTTTCCAGCTCCGGTCACTCACCTTCTTTCCATGTGAAACTTTTCATCACCACCCTCAACCAAGTGAGGCACATTTTCCGAACCATTGCATCTTTTCCAAACCCCACACGCATGCAAGATCATCACGAACGAGATTATTATAATATCCATGTTGCACGCAAAACTACTTGCAATTCGTCGCCATTGTGCTAACTTGTCGTACGTGCATTTTGGGCCAAATTGAGTTAAGAACGCCATTTTGTGCAGCTCACAATGCCTCACCTTTTGACCTTCACAGATCCCCAAAATTCGATTTCAATCCTGAGATATTCAACAAAAACCGAAAAAACTCCGTGCATTTTTGTCACTTTACATATGAAAGTAGTTTCAATCTTGTCGTGCTATCTTGTCACTCCATGAAAATTGATGTAAGTGCGACAAAAGGCCAAAGGGATTTCAGGCCAGGAAAGTCAGGATGCGTTTGTCGCACGTACAAGCTAGACTACCGTAAACATTTGTAATTATAACTCGGGACTCCAGCAACCAACTTCAACCAAACTTTGGGACAATGCACAGAATGGTGAGCCAAACAAAACGTGTTTGTTATTGTTTACATTGCGTGCTCTCGTTTTTGAATATTCAAGGTCAAACATTAAAACGCGTTTTTCTCAGAACGTCAAAATGGCGGGTGCGACAAGATAGCACGACGACGTCGAATTGCTTGGCGGTGAGCGTGTGCAAATTGGTTACACAACCTGCAAATTTTGCCTACCCAAACACTGAGTCTGAGCTGATGGATTGGCCTGCATTATTTTGTTAAAGTTTGTTTGCTCCGTTTGTTGCTCCTTTTTATGCGTGTGAGAATGTTTGAAATGTTTTCCCAGCCTCCTTAGGTTTTTGATTATAACCATATTTTTTAAATTTCTTAATTTTTTTTTCAAAATAAAAATTTCTCTACATAAAATCTTAATTTCAAATTTAGCTGATTTAATCCCCTTTCAAAACTTCCTCAAGATTCCCATTGACCATGGGTGAAGTGATATGACCACAAAAATGGTGAGAAAAACAAAAGCAGAAAATTGGATTACTCGATCACGATGATCTCCATTCACGTACACTCCAGTCTCGCATCTTGATCCACTGATTTACTTTCCGCAAGTGCGCGCACTTGAAAACGGAAAAACACACACAAACTCGCCGGAGAGTTGTTTCAATCCATTTGGCAACGAGATTAATTAGGCAAGTCGACGTTGGCGGCACCACTAACGTCATGATTCGAAATCCGGACACTTAGTAGCATATCATTTTTGTTATAGCTGGCAAAAAATCATGTAATAAGTTGGAAATGTAGAAATATCATCAGGATGTAGTATAAACAGTCAGTTTCAAGAAAACGCATGCAAAATATGTCTTTTCTAACAATTTTTCATCACAATTTGAAAATTAAAATGACTTGTTGTGCTTCGAATCCCGGACACTGGTAAAAGCTGATTCGAAATCCGGACACTTTTGCTTCGAATTCCGGACACTCGATTTTACTTAAGAATTGCACAAATTTGGACTGAAATGTTAGTGAGAGGCATTCTCTAGCTCTCAAATAAGCTGTTTACATCAAAACAATCGATGGTTTATATAAAAATTTGCTAGAATTTAAGAAATCAAAACCACACATTTCTGCTGTGCCTTCCCGGTGCTTCGAACGCCTATGAAATGTTTCAAGTGAAATGTTTCGCATTTTTGGTAAATTTACAATTTTATTGTATTTAATTGTTTTGACATTAACTATAGCGTTCAAACAAACTTTATATAAAAGTTGATATTGGAATTCATCAAATCACACAGTTTTGACATTCATAATGCGAACTTATATCCAAATAATTGATAAAACAAGATGAAGTGTCCGGGTTTCGAAGCGTCCGGGAATTCGAATCATGACGTTATTGAGAATAGAGCCTCTCAAATCTTCAGCAAACCTAGGTAGGCTGTGTCTATAAAATTGTGGCGAAATTCGGCAAATTCTCGTCTGCAAGCCGCCACTTGATGCAAGCTTGGATTGCTTGGATCTTGATTTTGGGGTTGAGTTTTGATTGCAAACCATAGTTTTCTGAGCTGAAGAGAGAGAAAAAAAAACCTCACAAAGGTCACGTTCCGCGCAGGTTCTTATGCTTTCGTACCCAAAGGTTGCACATATGGTGTGGTATGGATTGTATGCTAATTGCGAGCCTTTCGTTGAACTCCCGGCTCCCTAGCAGCCGCGGCATTGGTAGGGCCTTACGGCGGTTCAGAGGGTCCACACCGTAGGCCAGAAGTGCAAAAAATAAGTGTGATGTGGTGCTTTGAACTTTGGAATGGATTACCATACGGTGTACGGGGAGAAACTGCAGCACAATTTGAAGGTTATGGGCAGCTTTTGTGAAGGTTTTTTTTTCCTCTGAACTAAGGGAAGGTAATGCAGGTGAAAATATTCATTAAAAAAAAAATTGTTCAGCCTAAAAAATTTACTTAATTGTCCGGTAAATTTTCTCAGGGAATAAAAACAAAAAAAAATATTTCAAAATTAAGAATCAGATTTGAAAAATATTTACAAAAAAAAAAGTTTCCCATTCCCGAATTCCTCTTTTTCTGAAAATACAAATAACAAAATAAAAATGATTAGGTATTCAAATATAGGCCTGTTTCTCCTACGCAAACAAAGCTAGGCACGCACTCTCACGCGGGTTCGATTGCTCCTTCTCAACTTCAGCGAGATCCCCAAGAATTCCAACGGTTATAGGTGCAATAATATACGATCCCCTTGCGAAAGATGACACCGTCCAGATATGCCGTTTTGTCACTCTTGCACCAAATTGGCAGAGCATTGCGGATCGACTTCCGTCTTCAGTGCACACACACTTTCCTGTGGGAACACTGGCCAAGTTCCCACTGCCATTCCGGTGACCGCGCAATCAAGTGCATCCAATTAACCAATAAAAGAAAACAACGGACACGACGACGGTTGGCGGTTTCAATTCAAATACCCGTATGGCACACAACCGCAGAATTGAACCTTCCTTCCGCAATCCACCGACGACGCCAACAATAATTGCGGCCGAAGCGCCAATTAAAGATGCTCGCCACGAGATGGCATTGCTCAATGACAAAGCACTTCTGTGACAGCTGCGCGGCGGTCCTAAACGGCGCAACGACACACATAACGCAATTATTGAGAACCCTGACGCGTTGGTTCCCAGCCGGGCTAATTGTGCGGAATTTTGTAATTTAGCATTTAGCAATCAAAACAAATCCGGATGACAGATTGGTAAATAAAAACTAACTTAATCCACCTATGTGGTTTGTGCCTTCCTCACTTTTTATCAACAATGGGTAATATGAGCGGATTGGACACATATTTCAGCTATTTTTTTAGATTTAAGTGAGATCCGGCATCAAAAAGGTACAAATATATCACTTAAGTGGTCATAACTCGAGACAGGGTTGCCAGATCTTCAATGTTGTGGGCTCGTTGGAAAGGTCTTTCAATTACCTAACCAACGATGGGTCGGATGATGGATCCGGACATCGTTTACATACATTTAAGTGAGATCCGACATCAAAAAAGTACAAATATATCACTTAAGTGGTCATAACTTGAGACAGGGTTGCCAGATCTTTAATGTTGTGGACTCGTTGGAAAGGTTTTTCAATTACCTAACCAACGACGGGTCGGGTGATGGATCCGGACATCGTTTACATACATTTAAGTGAGAACCGGCAGAAAAAAGGACAAATATATCACTTAAGTGGTCATAACTTGAGACAGGGTTGCCAGATCTTCAATGTTGTGGACTCGTTGGAAAGGTCTTTCAATTACCTAACCAACGATGGAACGGATGATGGATCCGGACATCGTTTACATACATTTAAGTGAGAACCGGCAACAAAAAAGTACAAATATATCACTTAAGTGGTCATAACTTGAGACAGGGTTGCCAAATCTTCAATGTTGTGGACTCGTTGGAAAGGTCTTTCAATTACCTAACCAACGTTGGGTTGGATGATGGATCCGGACATCGTTTACATACATTTAACCCTCCTAAGGTCTTAGGGTCTATATGACCCAGACGGCTTATAAAATGTGCTGTATCTTTTATTCATTCTAACTTACAGACTTGAAACTTTCTGACTTTTCCTAACTTTGTAAAATAAACATTTTAAAACCGGAAGCAACCTCCAGCGCCACCTAGAAAGGGCGCTACAAAAAAACTTACGTTAAAGGTCTTAAGGGGTCTATATGACCCCGGAATAAATAATGCTGGCAAAAATCCATTTTGCAACCGATTTTCGTTCTATTGGCCGCAAATGAAAGGTATGGATGTCTAGAAAGGCACCTATGCTACGAGGATCCGATGTGGCCACTTTGGTCCCAATCGGTTTCAAAGGAACAAACTTTCCGGCAAACATGTTTTCATGGGTTTTGTTAGATTTAGGTATGGATTAATGCAAAATTAACTATATTTAATCACTAAAAATAAAAGTCATACTCTCCGGAACAGATTTAATGCCATTTAGAACAGATCTTGCCACTCCGGAACCGGTTCCGGATACCCTGGAAGTGGCCAGATTGCTATTTTTGTAAAAGCGTATCGTGCGACATATCAAACTTCATGAAATTGCAAGCCATGCACACTGGAATCAATAAAAGCCAATTGACCATATCTGGCCACTCCGGAACCGGTTCCGGATACCCTGGAAGAGGCCAAGCTGCTATTTTGGTGAAAGCCTTTCGTGCGGCATATCAAACTTCATGGAATTTCAAGCCATGCACTCTGGAACCAGCAAACAACCGATTGGACCATATTTGACCACTCCGGAACCGGTTCCGGATACCCTGGAAGAGGCCAAACTGCTAATTTGGTAATAGCCTATCGTGCGGCATATCAATCTTCATGGAATTTCAAGCCATGCACTCTGGAACCAGTAAAAAACCTATTGGACCATATCTGACCACTCTGGAACCGGTTCCGGATACCCTGGAAGAGGCCAAACTGCTATTTTGGTGAAAGCCTTTCGTGAGGCATATCAAACTTCATGGAATTTCAAGCCATGCACTCTGGAACCAGTAAATAACCGATTGGACCATATCTGACCACTCCGGAACCGGTTCCGGATACCCTGGAAGAGGCCAAACTGCTAATTTGGTGAAAGCCTTTCGTGCGGCATATCAAACTTCATGGAATTTCAAGCCATGCACTCTGGAACCAGCAAACAACCGATTGGACCATATTTGACCACTCCGGAACCGGTTCCGGATACCCTGGAAGAGGCTAAACTGCTAATTTGGTAATAGCCTATCGTGCGGCATATCAATCTTCATGGAATTTCAAGCCATGCACTCTGAAACCAGTAAACAACCGATTGGACCATATTTGACCACTCCGGAACCGGTTCCGGATACCCTGGAAGAGGCCAAACTGCTATTTTGGTAAAAGCCTTTCGTGCGGCATATCAAACTTCATGGAATTTCAAGCCATGCACTCTGGAACCAGTCAAAAGCCAATTGTACCATATCTGACCACTTCGGAACCTGTTTTGGGTACCCTAGAAATGGTCAATTGGCCATTTGTGTAGAAGCCTACCGGCGGCATATTAGTCATCGTTTTCGGATATATTTTCAAAGAATTTTTTGTTTGACAATATTAGTGGATTTATTGAATTCAGTTTCCCACCTCGTATTTGATTAAAAAAAAAATAGATGAGTTCATACCGTGTTAGTTTAGCTTAGTTATGATTTCACTTTGTACCGAGACAAATCAAAAATAAATATGCGTCGACCTATGCTTCGCAATTCGGGCAAATAATCAAGCTGTGCTTTTTGCAGATGTATGATTCGCATTTGCTGCATTTGGTGTTATGCTTGCTGTCCGACTTAGTGCAAAATAGACAACGTCTGCGTTTCCGGCGGATATCTGCAGGAAGTGGACTTGTTTCGGAAGATTCTGGGCAGTCGTTATCCGTTTGAGGACAACTTGTTCCGGATGGTCCTGGTAGCGTGTCGTCAGAGGAATGTTTCGCCGTCTTGACAATTTCGGCAGCAAACATCGATCTTGGAATCTTTTGCCGAGTTGCGATCAGTGGGTTGACCAAGTTAGTTCCAAGGTATTTTTCCAATTTTGCCCAAAATAATATTTACGCAAAATTCGTGATTAGTGCGCTGACCACGGGGACGTGCTGTCCTGTTTTTGCATGCTCATTTTCATTTCTTTTGTGTCGCTGTTTGTGTGCATGGGGTGATTGGTTATTATAATTAAATAATGGCATCATTAGTGCGGAGTGCATAATTGACAAAGGGAGCGCGTGGTCGTAAAAAATGTTCGGAGTGAAAAGTGATTTTTTTGTGATTATCAAAGCCCTTCCTATATCATCGTTGATCGGAAGGCACGGCGTCGGGTGGATTGTGTTTAAATTTTTCGAATGAGGTTTTAGTTTTTTTTGCGGTGAAAAAGCCATTTCTATATAATGATCGAAAGACGCACTGACAATTTGGATCGTCGAGTTAATAGTGGATCAAAATAACTTTGTGTGAGTGATTTTGTGTGTTAACCAGAAAGACCTTCCCATAGCATCGTTGCTCGGAAGGCTCGCCGACGGGTCTGTTATGAAAGTCCTCCCCATAGCGTCGTAGCTCGGAAGGCATCGAAAAGCCAATAACTTATCCTACTAACCAAAAAAAAAATAATAATAATCACGTGATGCTTGAAGGAGATGCTGTGGATTCAACGGTCTCAAGCGGTATCAACAAGTATATAGCGAAAAACTATGTGCTTGATGAGTCTGCAACTTTAACTATCGGACTAACATTCCTCCCTTTCGTTGAACTGCAGGCTTCTTGGGAGGGCGCCGGTATTGACTAATAAAGTAGAGATCTTCAGAGGTTAAACAGTGAACGGATGGTTGGCTCCCACTGATCATTTTTGATTCATTGTTTAACTTCAGCTGATCTGTCAATAACGGAGTAGCAGCTCATTGGCAGTCAACCATGCTCATGCTCATGCTCAAATAATATTTACGCAAAATTCGATGTGTAAAGCGGAGTGGCTAGATATGGTCCAAATGGGTCAATTGAGTGGCCAGATATGGTCCAATGGGATTTTTCAGATTCCCGAAATAAATAAATCAAAAGGCCATTTGGCCGTGTCAAGAGCACTAACAACCGGTTCCGGAGTGGTCAGATATGGTCCAATCGGTTTTATTTACTGGTTCCAGAGTGCATGGCTTGAAATTCCATGAAGATTGATATGCCGCACGATAGGCTATTACCAAATTAGCAGTTTGGCCCCTTCCAGGGTATCCGGAACCGGTTCCGGAGTGATCAAATATGGTCCAATCGGTTTTTTACTGGTTCCAGAGTGCATGGCTTGAAATTCCATGAAGTTTGATATGCCGCACGAAAGGCTTTCACCAAAATAGCAGTTTGGCCTCTTCCAGGGTATCCGGAACCGGTTCCGGAGTGGCCAGATATGGTCCAATTGGCTTTTACTGATTCCAGTGTGCATGGCTTGCAATTTCATGAAGTTTGATATGTCGCACGATACGCTTTTACAAAAATAGCAATCTGACCACTTCCAGGGTATCCGAAACCGGTTCCGGAGTGGCCAGATCTGTTCCAAATGGCATTGAATCTGTTCCGGAGAGTATGACTTTTATTTTTAGAGATTAAATACAGTTTATTTTGCATTAATCCATACCTAAATCTAACAAAACCTATGAAAACAGGTTTGCCGGAAAGTTTGTTCCTTTGAAACCGATTCCCTGGGACCAAAGTGGCCACATCAGATCCTCGTAGCATAGGTGCCTTTCTAGACATCCATACCTTTCATTTGCAGCCAATAGAACGAAAATCGGTTGCAAAATAGATTTTTGCCAGCATTTTCAATTCCGGGGTCATATAGACCCCTTAAGACCTTAAACGTAAGTTTTTCTTAAGATCCCAGGAAGGTTAAGTGAGATCCGGCATCGAAAAAGTACAAATATATCACTTAAGTGGTCATAACTCGAGACAGGGTTGCCAGATCTTCAATGTTGTGGACTCGTTGGAAAGGTCTCTCAATTACCTAACCAACGTTGGGTTGGATGATGGATCCGGACATCGTTTACATACATTTAAGTGAGATCCGGAAATATGTGAAAACACATTTTTATACATAACTTTTGAACTAGTTATCGAAACTCCAAACAATTCAATAGCGATGTATGGGACCCAACACCAAGTCGAATGCAACTGGTTTGGTCAAAATCGGTTCAGCAAGTGCTGAGAAAACTCAGTGAGAATTTTAGTCACATACATACATACACACACATACACACACACATACACACACACATACACACACACAGACATTTGTTCAGTTTTCGATTCTGAGTCGATATGTATACATGAAGGTGGGTCTACGACGTTTTTATACAAAGTTCATTTTTAGAGCAGGATTATAGCCTTACCTCAGTGAGGAAGGCAAAAAACGCTTTATATTTTGGGAAGGTCAAATTTTTACCAACCATTGATGTTATTTTTTGTAATTGCTGCAATTTGTTTTTGTTTGACAATCAGTCAAATAACAATAATTTTAAACAAATTGACTTTCATAATTTCTCCGTGTTTCAATTTCTCCACGGTGTAAACCTTTGTGAAAGTGACCAATTACCCTTAAATCACCTAAAGTGCCAACAGATGTTACCCATCAGTTCAGTCCGGTCGGGGGAACCAGTGTGAATAAATGGACGAGAGGAACCATCCCAATTATCCCGAAATCCCCAATCTGCTGCAGTTCAGCCGAAATCAATTAAGCTCATGAATGCAAAAATAGTGTTCTATCTCGCTTGGCTGGCACCATCGTCATCACATCATCGGCCAAATTGCTTGCGATTATTATTTTTCAATCGATCGGGCATCAATTTTTCGCGCTCCCAAAATTTGACTCGCCGTCGAAGTCGATTATCCCGCACAACTACACCGAGACCGATGAGATATTAATTTAGCGCGATCGGTTATGCAAAAATGATAATCATAATTGTTTGGTGCAGGCCTGCAAAATGTTTCCAACCCAGCGTACACATGAAGCAACCCAAAATGTCAGTTCTCTGTTAGCATCTGACTGTAAGCCTACTGTGTCCGTTCAGCCACTGCCGCCTGATTCGTGCCGGTCGGCTGCTGGAGAATGAGAGACGTGAAAAAATGAGCTACACTCACTCAATTCGTGTCGTATGACTGACTCGTAAAATCCTCTTTAAAAACTATTTTGACTATTTTTAAACAATTGAATGGTTCTAGGCTGTGCAAAACACTTAAAACAACCATAACTTATATTCAAAATTACATTTCCACGCATAAATACCAACTATTTGTGTAAAAACTTGTTTCTTTATGTGTGTGCGTGCAACGTCGAATGAGCGTTGGTCGACTACTGCCTCGCATTGCAGCTGCTCAGTGAGATAGGGCACTCACGACTGCGTTGGGTTTGTTTATGTCACGGTTTTGCGGTTCAGTGAATGGATCTGAAAAAATCGTGTATGCGTCGCCAATTTTCGCGTCAGGACCCCTGACATTTTCAGCTCTGGTTTGGTGTATTATGGAACTGATTAAATTTTGAATTATGGGAGTTTAGCAACATGGTCAACTCATCAGCACTTCAAAGTGCTTGATTGCATCTTAATAATCTGAATAGTTCGCAACAAGTTTTCTTTACGGCGAAATCTACTATCGAAAATTGGCAAAATATTTATGCATTTATGAAAAAAAAATCCTAAAAATTTACCAATTTGTGATCCAATAATTCAAAATTTGTAAATAGATTAAAAAGACTTTACTTCATACTAGATCACATTCTTAATTTTGTAGCCCTTCTAGGAAATAGCTTGTCAAATTTGTTATCTTTTGTTCTTGAAAAAAGAATTTTGGTAAATTTTATCAAAAGTGATGGTCAAAAAACGATTAAATGAAAAAATGAGTCAAACAAAAAAACCTAGGAGTTATTTTCAGAAAATGTATCTTAGAATGTGTACTTTCAGTTGCTTTCTAAAGCGGGGATCAACGCCACCACCTTATCGACATAATAACATTTCAAAATGGCTTCTTTTTCATCGTATTTTTGCTATAACTTTCGTTTTGAAATACCAATTTTCATTCCTTTAAAATAGAAATGTTTGTTACGATGAGCTTAACAAATGCCTAGAAGATATCAACTAGCACGACGTAAGCCGTAACTTCCTAAACCAAAATCACAAAAATTGTTCTAAAAACATCCCATTTGAAGTTAGGGTTTGTGCCTTTCAACAAAGTTACTCTAAGTGCCGTCCCTTACAGCTTTTCTGAAGAAATCAAAGCGCTATCTTGTCATCCCGAAAAATTTAAAATTCCGAATCTTCCTAAAATGTTGACCACCCTAATGTCCATCATGACAAAAGATGCCCCTATTGACTCTGATCATTCGTTAAGATGACATCAAAGCTCTAAATTTTCAATTCTAGCACGCTATCTATAACGCTAATTTATCAATTTTAGCATAGTAGATTGCGGTTTCGGACCACTGTGCTTGGCAAATGCTGACAAAATTGTCAAAAAGGAGTATAGAAATATATAGAATAATATAATTAAAACTATTATTAACAACATTATACAAGCTACCTAGTATTGTTAAAAATATATTGCCTTTTTATTCAATGAAATGTTAGACAAGATATTTTATTTTAAGTAGAGCGTCCAATTTCCTGGGGTTACAAAATTCCCGGGAAACGGGAAATTTTTTACAAATTTCCCGGGAAATCCCGGGAATTCCCGGGAAATTCAAAATTTAACGAAAATTAATCTAATCCTTTTCCTGATTGAACTTTTGCAACGAAATTGTATAGAACAGAAACTTTAATGGTCAAAATGAGTGTGAGGATCAATTAATGGCTTGACTGCTTGTAAAAAATCATGCAACTTTGAGAAAATATATAAACTTTCTAATTTTTAAATCTTTCAAATCGTCCCAAATGAAAGAAAATATTATTAGCATTTTTGTTGAGAAGGATTTTTTTTAAATCAAAGTGTTTGGACAGTGAAAATCTATGTTAAACAACCATAAAATTGCTTTTAAATTTGTCTCAGTGACCATAAAAAAAAAACAAAAAAAGTCAACTTGTGAATAAATAAATAATCATTGAATTCACCTTAAAAACCTAATTTCTAGCGCTTTTTAACTTGAAACACTATTTTTTAACTTGAAAATTTTATACGAAGTTGTTTTTTAATGGTTTTTCATGGTTTTATGATATGATTTTAGTTATATGTTATTCAGCCTAATAAATCAATAAGATTAATTTTTTTTGAGTATTTAAAAGTGGTTGAAATTCAACGTTATTTTTTCATATATAACCCTCTTACGCCCTTGGTAGCTCACGTGCTTCATACATTTATAACTTCAATCTGTAATTTCTCGAATACTTAGAAACAAATTCTTTTCACACAAACCTTTTTTTAAAATTTAATTATATCAGTTCAATTTCCATCCAACATGTTCAAGGTAAAAAAAAAGTTAAACAAATCTCAATTTTGATCTTGGCCGGAAGATGTAAATATCTTATTTTCAAATGATATTACAGAAAAAAAATCTTAAAAAAGGTTGTCAAAAATAAAATAGTTTATATTCATTCCATAACAGCGTAAATTTTGTTGTCCAAAATATAAGCAAACAATATTCCTAGTGGTGAATGCTTCACAAATAAATATTATCTGAATTAAACCTTGACATGAAATTTACAGACAAGCTAATTAGTCAATATGCACAGTAGATGGAAATAAATAAAATCAAATCAGGTTCTCCAATTATTATTTTTTCCATAATTTCAAAACATTGGTGCCAAAAAGGTAAGAAAATGTATACTTCTGCTTGTATTTCGGGAATTCCCGGGAAATTTACAAATTTCCCGGGAAACGGGAAATATTCCCGGGAAATTTTTTCCCGGGACGGGAAATTGGACGCTCTAATTTTAAGAAATGTTTTTTTAAAGTTTATTTAAAATTTTATTTCAAGTTTTTGTCTAACCCCATTCCAAATTATATATTTAATTTTAAAACGTAGTAAAGTCGATTGTAATCTATTTTGAATATATTGTATAACGTTTATTTGCGTATGTTAATCATCTGAAGGTTTTTACTAATTTTGAATTTTTGGACCACAGATACCACAATATAGGCCTGGAATGTGTAGGTCAAAAACTTCAAATATTTTTTTTTACACCCAAATTTGTTTTTTTTTTGTAAAATATATGTTCCCGATATAATTTCTGTTAAATTCTTCTATCGCTAAAACAATTGTATAAAAAAAATTTAACCAAAATTCTGTTATAAAAGAGCAGTTCTCTACGAAATCGGTCTTTTTTAGAATTTTAATTTTTGTATTTTTTAATCCGACTGCCTTCGGTATGCCCAAAGAAGCCATTTTGCATCATTAGTTTGTCCATATAATTTTCCATACAAATTTGGCAGCTGTCCATACAAAAACGATACATGAAAATTCAAAATTCAGTTTCTTTTGAAGGAATTTTCTGATCGACTTGGTGTCTTCGGTAAAGTTGTAGGTATGGATATGGACTACACTGAAAAAAGTGATGCACGGCAAAAAAAATGGGTGATTTTTTATTTAACTTTGTCACTAAAACTTGCTTTGCAAAAAAAAAAACATTTTTTTTTCATTTTTTGATATGTTTTAGAGGACATCAAATGCTAACTTTTCAGAAATTTCCAGAGTGTGCAAAAAATCTTTGACCGAGTTATGAATTTTTTAATCAATACTGATTTTTTCAAAAAATCGAAATATTGGTCGCAACAATTTTTCAACTTCATTTTTCGATGTAAAATCAAACTTGCAATCAAAAAGCACTGCACCGATTGCACCGCACCGATTTCAAGTTAAGGCCATTTTTAGGTAACTTTTTTCAAAATAGTCGAAGTTTTTTATCTTTTAAAATTAGTGCACAGGTTTGCCCAATTTTGAAAAAATATTTTTGAAAGCTGAGAAAATTCTCTATATTTTGCTTTTTTGAACTTTGCTGATACGACCCTTAGTTGCTGAGATATTGCCATGCAAAGGTTTGAAAACATGAAAATTGATGTTTTCTAAGTCTCAACCAAATAACACAACATTTTCTAACGTCGATATCTCAGCAACTAGGTATTAGTTCGATTTACAATGTTAAAAAATGAAACATTCGTTAAATTTTCTGATCTTTTCGAAAACAATATTTTCAAATTGTTTATATCAAGACTTTTATTTCAAAAGGGCAAATCATTCAATACTAGGCCCTTTTAAAATGTTAGTCTTGGTTTAAAAATTTAAAAAAATATTTTTTTTGAAAAGATTGTAAAATTTTACGAATGTTTCATATTTTAACGATGTAAATCGGACCATTATTTGCTGAGATATCGACATTAGAAAATAGTGGGTTGTTTGGGTGAGACTTAGAAACATCAATTTTCCTGTTTTTAAACCTTTGCATGGCAATATCTCAGCAACTATGGGTCGTATCAACAAAATTCAAAAAAGCAAAATATAGAGAATTTTCTCAGCTTTTCAAAAATATGTTTTTCAAAAGTGGGCAAACATGTGCACCAATTTAAAAAAAATAAAAACTGCAACTCTTTTGAAAAAAGTTACCTAAAAATGGCCTTAACTTGAAAACGGTGCACATTATCAAAATTTTACTTAAGTACTTTTTGATTGCAAATTTGATTTTAAATTTGAAAAAATCTGTATTGATTCAAAAATTCGTAACTCGGTCAGAGATTTTTTGCACAACCTGGAAATTTCTGAAAAGTTGGCATTTGATGTCCTCTAAAACATATAAAAAAAATAGTATTTTTTGCAAATCAAGTTTTAGTAACAAAAAATTAAATAAACCAAATCTTTTTTTACCGTGTAACATTTTTTTTCAGTGTAGTCTATATCGCTACCTACAACTTTGCCGAAGACACCAAATCGATCAAAAAATTCCTTCAACAGATACATATTTTTGAATTTCCATGCATCATTTTTGTATGGACAGCTGCCAAATTTGTAGGTATGAAAAATTATATGGACAAACTAATGACGCAAAATGGCTTCGTTGGACATACTGAAGGCACCAAAAAAGTTTCAACCGGATTAAAAAATACAAAAATTAAAATTAAAGAAAAAAGACCGATTTCGTAGAGAATTGCTCAGCATAGCATAGCATAGCATTCTGTACCACGCTGTAGGGGGTGACAAATCTATATTTCTCCAATTATAAATCCGTCTTAACCCTTTTAGCCCTGAATTATTTCAAAAATGTTTTTGATTGGAAAATGATTCTATGACAATACGAAAATTATAGGCTGGTTGAAAGGGTTAAGAAAAAAAAGAGAAAAAACGACTGAGTTATCGTGAGTTAAGTTCTGTATTGAGAGTTAATGTTAAATATTGGACATATTCTGAATGTTTTAAAATCGTTTCCAGCGTTTTATTTGAAAATGTCCTATACAAATCCGATAGCTTATAGGACATTACATTACATTATATTTTGACTGGATACTTCTTACCAAATACGATGGATAACAAACTGATTTCAAAGTGGCACATACCTGCAAAAGAGACAAGAAAGGAAACCAGGTTAATTTATTTACTTCTTCAAATTCAAATGCTTGTTGACATTTCTCGATTATAGTTCTTGATCAAACACGCACATCTTCACCAAACAACTCGAAAACCTTCACACAGCTGCCGATGCTCAATCATCACAATTTCGAAACCTTTACGATAATTTTCCATACCTTACCCAAATCTGTGCTCACAAGGCAGCAGCAGAAGATGATGTGCTCATCTTCTTCTCATCCCCTCTGGCTTGTGAGAAGAAAACGACGACGACGCAGATTGAAGATGATTGCAAGGTGCAAAAACTTGCGCCCGATTAATTTAACTACCTCGTCAGCAGCAGACTCCGACTCTATCATAGGGGCAGCTACCCAACCAACCAACGACGACTCTCGAGAGTGATGCAGCATGGTCAACAAATGACCACCTTGGGCTACCACCGTCTTGTTTGGTGCTAGGATGGCACGAAATATGGCCTCCAGCCTGTCAAAACTTTTGGGTTTTGGCCTTTTTGACGGCGTGATTAGATGCCGTGGGTCTTCCCTCCTCGAGTAAAGAGCAAAAATTATGACCAGATAATTACACCCCGTGACGACTGTCATGACGACGACGTACGCAAAGTGATGTTTTGGTTATTTTTAACAACGAAGAACCTACTTGGATTTGGATTTTTTTCAAAACGGTGCCAACCTTATAAAAAATGTATGATATTAGTGTTATTTCATTTGCGTGCCATCACGATCATCTCCGCGGACGACGAGTGAGTGCGCCGCGGTGAGAAAAATTCCAATCACTCAATTTCTCACCGTGTCCTCGCTCGAGAGGGCTCACGGCCAGGAAATTGAAGGCCTCGCGGTGGCCCCTCGGGGAAGGGGTTGTTGGCCTAGTGAACTGCAGATGGTCCAAGCCTACTGTGGTGTGATTCTGAGAAGTGGTTGCCTTTGGGGCTCTCAATGAAAGTGAAATGGTGCAATTTCAGTAGCAACAACTGTTGGGTAGAAACTAGACAGAAATGGGAGCAGTTTTGCCCGCGGGTTCGACTATTTTTGTTGGGTTTTTCGATTGTTGACGTGAACTACGTCCTCAAGTTCTGGGTAAAAAATACAGTTTAAATTTTAAAGGCATTGAAGACTCTTTCAGCAGGAAATATTTTAATTTAAAAATAAAAAAAAAGTATTGAATAGCTGATGAAAGCTGAAATTGGTAAATGAAAATTATTCCAAGCTGTAAACTGATATTGTCAACCTAATAAAATATGTACTTGATAAAAAAAAAAGAAAACAACATCGAAGATTGACAGTTTCATACAGACTTTAATCGAAGGTCCATCCACGAAAAAAAACAGTCAAGAGTTAAGTATAGCAGCAATAACATCAAATCAAACACCATAATTAACCCTATTACTTATCGACCGAGAGAAAGTATTCCATGTTCCAGATCCCAACAATCGAGTTTCGCTCCAGCACAAGACACTTATGACAATTATCATTCCGTCAACCCTTCACAAATTGTAGCAGCCCCAACGGCGAGTCCACGCTGGCTCGAAAACGCCCAAAGGAGCAATAAATTTTATCTTTTACCTTTGGCTAGGCTAGACACACCCTTCAAATCGATCGACTCCAGCAACGACCGGTCCCGAGAGTAAAAGTCTTTCCCTTCTCTTGGAGTCGGACAAGGTTTTTTTTGTTCGTCTTGTCGATTTGTCTTTCTTTTGGGGTCCATCCCTCAAACGGAAGAGGGGGGGGGGGGAGGGGAACCCTTTTCCTATGATGTGGCATAATTTGATCGAAGTTCCATAATTGAAACAGGGTTGTTAACTAAACTGTAGAAATAAATAAAAAAATAAAAAATAATTGAGTTTGCGTCGAACCTCTAAGCTGAACACACGTCAAAGCTATGAATTCTATCAAATTCAAACGCAAATCTACAAATAAGTAAATTTTCACATCCCTGATCAAGAAAACCCCAAAAATCCCGCAGTGAAGAGGGCGTTGACAACCTGAACCCAGAGTAAATCGAACTCCAACCGTTGTCGTCGACCAAGCGAGGGGGGGTTGCGCAATTGAATTAACACATCCCGCCGAGGGGTCGGCAGAGAACCCTCGGGGCTGTGGGTGACCGACCCACCGGGGGTCGCTCGATGGAGGACTTTGCTACCGTTGATTGGATCGGATTAATTAGCAGTTGGGTGGAAGATTTAGGGGGTCAAATGGTGATATTTTGGAGGGTTGAGAAGCGGATTTTGAAATGCGTTGATTGTTGAGCAAAGCTTCCGAGATTTGAGCAAATCAGTTCTTTCCTATTCCCAACAACCTTGCGGTACTTTTAGCAATAAATCAGATGATTCAGGAAGCCTACTTTGATCTCTTCCCCTTCGAAATAAAAAAGGTAGCTGAGAGGCACAAAAACATAACCTCACAATCAGTACCTAACCCTTCTCGCATGGTTAAAGCTCATATCTTAAAACTTGCTGCTCAAAAGCTCCCCGGTTGCTTGCATCAACCAATCAATCCCTTCCCAGCTTAACCAACCTCTCCGTGGAGTAAAAATTACCGTCCGTTACGATTACGTAATCTCTGTTTAGCGTGGCATATTCGACAGAGAAGGAGGTTACGAGACACACACGTGGTCGCCGACGATTACCCCGAGGGCGACGATCGGTGCAGACCAACCAACTGGGTACTTTCACTCGCGAGGTCCTTCTGACCTCGTCGGTCCCCGTCCCAGCTGGGAGATTTCGCAGAGACATGCAATGTCTCAATTTGCACCGTGATCTCTTTGATCGATTTGAGACGGACTTCAAGAAAATCCAACTACAACTAGATCGGCACCATGGCATGGCCAACCTGGATCAAATCCTAGGTTAAAAACGTGACGATAGGGTTTGCTCGCCTTCCCGGAGAGTTGAGGAAGAAGGACAACAAAAAATCCTAACCTCAAACGGGGGCGTTTAATCGCGGCGAGAGCAAATTATGACCGTTTAAGACTTCGAGCTCGTCGCCTACGGCCGAATTGAGCGGATTTATTGGCGTGACGAATTGGATATAGAGGTAGAGGCTTGGAAAATGAGAGCAAATCTTGCGCGCGGTGATCTGCGGAAACTGCGCGGTTCGAACGATTCGACGCGGTTATGATTTGGTTGTCTTCGGTTATTAGCGAAATAGTTGTAATGACCCCGCTTGAAGTCTGTATTAGAGTGCGGGTTTGAAGGGATTGTGGTATAAGAAATCAAGGTTAGGGCCTACTTTGAAGTAATGATCGATTGTACTCATTAATATTAGCTGAGGTTTTGTTTTTTGAACAGACTTAAAAAGAAGCAAAACTACCAAAGCCTAGTTCTTGATCACAGTATTGACCACTCAGAGTTACTTGAGAAACGAATGTTCGCAATTCTCTTACTCCTCGAACAACGACTATTTTTTGCATTTTTACACAGTCAGCAAATTTCTAGGACAAAAACCTTTTTGCATCATTAGTTCGTCCATACAAATCTCTATACACTTTTGAAAGCTGTCAATACAAAATGCTATCAAAATATAAAAAAAAAACAATATTTTGAGATAGGCTTTTTTTCGACAAGGTTTGTTATTACACTTTGAAAAACATTTTAATTTTTTATTAAATACACACAAAACTAGCATTTCTTATCAAAATAAGTTTCTTTTTAAAATAACCAAAAATGATTTTTTTTAGAGAAATAACACAAACAGTCAAATTTGCAACCAGCTTTTATTTTGTTAGGAAATATTGAAGAATTCTAATGTTTTCTATATTATTTAAACATAAATTTTAATTTTTAATCAAAAAGAACATAGAATTTTTTGATAAAAAGTATCGCAAAAGTAATTCAGGTGAAACGGGACGCCAGTTCTTGAAAAACTTCTGTGCAACTTTAATAAATTCCTGAACTCGACAGAATCCTTGCTATCTTTATATTTACCATTTGCAACCTACAGAACTTTTTTTTTAAAGATGCGGAATTTTCTTTGAAGGTGCCTTCTCGTATCACCTTAACCTTTTCAGACCTGATGGGTCATACATATGACCCAAAAATCGGAGTTTCCAAAACTGGCCTATAATTTTCGTATATTCATAATAATTATTCATCCATCATTTAATTGAAAATAAAATTTCAAAAAGAATTTAAGCAGGAAAGGGTTAAGGCAAGTAAAATTGCCACAAATTTTGTAATTGAGCAATTCCAGCCCAAAACAGTAATTTTAAGGTACTTTTTTCTCAACCCTCTCCGATTTCAATGAAACTTTGTAGACATGTTATCCTAGGCCATATAAGCCATTTTAGTGTATATGTAGCCAGTTTCACTCGATAATGGCATTTTAGAAGGGCGTAAGTGTTTTAAATATTTTTGTATTTCGTAATTTAAATTTTGCTGTATCTCGAAGCCATCGTGTCAAAAAAGGTCAAAGACTAACTTGTAGGAAATTTGACGGGCTTTTCGGAAAGAATACACTGAAAAAAATAGTCCACTTTTATGAATTTTTTGAAATTTAAGTTTAAATGTCAAATTTTAAGTTGAGCCCAAGATTTTTTTTTGTTAATTTTTTTTTGTGGAAATAGCCTAAGGTGTTACAAAAAGGCTAACGAAAAATGCAGGATGGAGCAACTCTCCAAAAAAAAAGATGCAAAAAACATTTACTGAAACTGTTTTTTTCAAAAGTGCTCTAAACATCAAAATATTCAAAAACCGAACACGAGAGTTGATTCTCTAGACAATTTTACGTAAAAGTCTCCATATTGACCATTGTCCTAAATCCGATCCTTGTAAAGTTACAGCGGTTTTAAAAATAAAAATGTTGAAAAAATAGGTTTTTGATGATTTTTGGCAATTTCTATATGACAGACTTGATTTTTCAGTCTCGAAAATATTTTTACCGGAAATCTCGTCCAATTTCCCATAAGATTGTCTTTAACCACTTTTCAAAACATAAAAAAAAATGTATTTTTCGTGAGTCTTTTTGTAACATTAGGCCATTTTCACAAAAAAAAATTAACGAACAAAAATCGTGGGTTAACCTCAAAATTTGACTCTTAAATTAAAAAATCAAAAAATCTCGTAAAAATTGGGTGTTTTTTCAAAAAAAAAATCGGAAAGCCCATCAAATTTCCTACAAGTTTGTTTTTGACCACTTTTTGATACGATGCAACGACTTTGAGATACAGCAATATTTAAATTACGAAATACAAAAATATTTAAAACATTTATAAATGTCATTATCGAGTGAAACTGGCTCCATATACACATAAATGGCTTATATGGCCTAGGATAACATGTCTATAAAGTTTCATTGAAATCGGAGAGGGTCGAGTACAACCGACTCCCTATTTCACATGGAATTGCTCAATTTATTTTTTATTTTTTTTAGATCTTTTTTTTTCCATTTGGCTGAAAATGAAATAAAACACATGTTTTTAAAACGGAAATTTCTAATTATAATATTTTTGCTCTCTGGTTTTTGGCATATTTTTCAATCTAGGCTTTAAAATTTGTTTTTAAATTTGTGACAGAGTTAAAATTAAAAATATCTTAAATTTTAAAACTCAAGTTTCCAAAAACTGAGTTTAACTACTTTTTATGTTCACATTTATGCTACTGCCACAAATTTGGAAATAATCAATGAATTCATAAATGGTTTTTTCCTCATGTTAAACGTCTTTACCAAAATTTGTCCTTGAAATTCAAAATTTGTAAAATCCTATTGACGTAAAAAAGATATCTAAATAAAAATATTTTTTTTTTAAATCTGAAAATGTACTAAATCAATAAGTTTTGTTCATATAAAATGAGTTTAATAAAAGAAAGTTAATAGAAAAAAAACTGAAAATAAAAAAAGTTTTATTGTTATTTTAGAATTGCAAAAAACTGAACATAAAAAAATTAACCTGAAAATGACACGGAAACGGCGAATTTAAGCGAAGAAAGTGAGAAGTAATTTTTGATTATAGATTACGCATTTCATCTCAAACTAAATTTAAAAAATGAAAAAAATGTTGAATAATTTTCTTTTTAGGAATTTAGTGATAATAAGGCTTATTAAACTTTTACTCAAACATTTTGTACTTCAGCTCTGGTCAATGTTAAATTTTTGTTTTAACTTTTTCCTTTGTTTACAAATTTGTAATAAAGTTAAAAAGCCATTATTTCATTTTAAATGCATAAAAAATAATTTCGGTGTATTCTAAATATTTCTAAATAAAAACTGGATTTATTCCCGTAAAACATTTTTTTTCTAAAGAGTCCTCCCCAGTGCTTGTGATCAGTCGACATTTTTGAGACAGTTGAAACGAGGTCTTTTGTATGCTTTCTCAAGATTAAGATATTCGAATATTCAAACGCCAATTTTATAGTTCTTTCTATAGGTGGTGCTTTCCATGCCAAATACCATAACTCAAGTTCAACGCGTCGTTTTTCAACCCTTTGCTGAAAGCCCTAATGAGTGGCTTCGACGTTTGCGCACCAACATCCAAAAATGGCTTCATTCGAAATGTTTTTCCCCAGCTAGCTGAAGCTGCGTTCGATTGAGCAGTAAAATTAGCATACCTTCAACCCCCGGCTATTGATCCGTTTCGATCTCAGTTTTTACACAAAAACGCCACCGCAAAAAACCCTACAATAAACCACTTCACTGCCCTGCGCGCTCTCGTCAAAAATCGATGCATTTAATGCATAATTTCAGCATCAATTGCCCGTGTGTGCGCCATGTACTGTACACGCCAAATGGATTCTACTCTAACTTCGAACGTCTGGCTAGTTGAGTGGTTGTCTGTTAATTTGAGGAATGTTAATTGGAATACTTTTAGGCAGAAAAAAAATGATGAGTGAGACTTCGCTGAGGTTCGCTGACCGTGCTGAAAATGTCAAACTTTTTCGTTGGGTCGACTCTATTTTCATCGAATCTCGGATGAAAAGCTCGCGATGAATATTCATCGCGCTCGCTCGCGCGCGACAAACTCATTGAATTTCAATCACGGGCGAACGCTCAGTAGGCGTCCCTTGCATGTTGCTGCAGCGATGCACAAGGGAGCGCTACAAATGTTGCGCGCGGAAAGGGAGCGCGCGAAAGTGTTTTATTCATGGCCTGCTTACATAACAATTGGTAACCTACAAAGAAAACGGGGGTTCGGGGGTTCGGTGAACTTGGGGAAGAAATTACGGATTCGGGATCGCTGTAAGTCACGCGAACTTCTTGACTTTCGACCCACATGTTTCGCCGCGGATCGATACGCGTCCGACATTGTTTACTTGTGGTCGGTTTTGTATAGTTGCATTTTCTAGGTTAATTGACAGCGCTCCCAGCGACGAAGGGCGGGGCCAACAAGTGGTTGTCAGCACGGGGCGGGGAACGACAACCGAAACGTCGAGCCGTCTGGCTAGTTAACATTTCGACCGTTGTACATAATTAATTCCATTAATATAGTGGCCCCGTTTGGGTCTCTCGAAGTGAGCCCTGACCTTTGACATAATTAGTATGTCTCCGACTGACATCTGTCGGAAACGATACCCGGTAATGGCCGCCATTCTCGTTTGTCATTGCGATGACACTATCAATTAAGCTGTCAGTTTCGGAACGTCGCCATTATGGCGCAACTGACAGCTCGAAGATTTATGGCAAAATCTTGCAATGTAAACAACCGCCGTCGGCAGTAAATCAGGTACATTCTTAATCCAATCGTAGAAATTCGCCATATTTCACGCCAAATTTGTCAATAATGTTACCAAAATATCCCCTTAAATGGATTTGGTTGTCATCCAAGTACGCCACCGCTCGCATTAGAGTCAGCGCTTCTTTCGGCACAGCTGGATCGATCCGGGCACGGAGAAATTTTTGGAACCGTTCCAAAACATCCGTGTGCACTTACATCGTCCAAGAAGACTCACACACGGGAGAACATTTGCCATTTCCCGGCCCAATCAAAATCACGACCGATGAGACTACCGGCATTTCTACCAGTTTGTCTAGGGTGGTTCCAAATCACGAACGGCAACTCTGCATTCGCTTTGATTAACCGAACGATAACAAAGCGAGCTGTCACTTTGCCATAATGGCTGCCAATTTGCCATAAAAACCCGAAAATGGCTTGCAGAACCTCACTAGCGAGCCAATTGCGAAGTGAAATGGATCCAAATGAACCCGGACCGTCGGAACATTGTACGCCGGTGACATCTGCATCGGTTTGGGAGGAGCAAGGCGGGAGGGAGGGGGAATGCATTTAGATGCAAATGACATTTGGATTGGAGCTGGCTTCCTGAAGTGTACGGTAGGTTAGGTATGTTTGCGCTGTCGGCATGAAATTCAAATGTGGTGCATCAGAACCGTCGTGATGCATGCATAAATTTTGAGCGACCTCTTCCGAGTGAAGGGGAAAGGTAGAAGGTCAAGTGTGGTACTATTTTAAGTTGAAGAAATTGTTATTGTGGCGTTGAAGCTAATTTTAGACGATTTATTGGAACTTCAACTTATCATGTGTGAGAAATTTTGTTGTATGATCGAACTAAGGAGTTTTTTGTTAGTATTTTAGGTATTTTAAGTGTTTTTATTATTTTTGGTATCCTAAATTTGTTTTAAGTGTTTCAAGCATTTTGTGTTTCAAACTTTTAGGTTTTTAATTTTTGTATTTTTGTATTTTTGTATTTTTGTATTTTTGTATTTTTGTGTTTTTATATTTTTGTATTTTTGTATTTTGGTATTTTTGTATTTTTGTATTTTTGTCGTTTTGTATTTTTGTATTTTTGAATTTTTGTATTTTAGTATTTTTGTATTGTTGTTTTTTGCAAATTTTTAATTTGGTTTTTTTTTATATTTTTATATTATGTATTTTTGTATTTTAGTTTTTTGGTATATTTTTAATTTTGTATTTTTGTATTTTGAATTATTAATTGAAAATTGAAAATTGAAAATTGAAATTTGAAAATTGAAAATTGAAAATTGAAAATTGAAAATTGAAAATTGAAAATTGAATGTTGAGAATTGAGAATTGTAATTTATTTAATTTAAAACAAACCTGACATTTTCAAGTGTTTCGAAAACAATCAAGACACCCTTTGACTCCAACAACGTAAAATTACATCAAATTAGGTGACAATCCAAGTAGCTCAACTCCGCCGGAAATCGCAAATCAGCAGCATGGTGCGAAACATGCTGTCTCACACAACTCACAGCATGTCGAAATCTAATGGAACGTCAGTGTCTTGCGAACCTTCGTGGTGAACGGACACTAGAGCTGCTGTATTATTTACTACCTAAGCTCAGAGTTATTTCAAAACAAAATTCACAGTCTTTTTAAAGACTACCTGAGTTATTTTCCAAAATTCTAAACAGTCTTTTCAAGACTAACCCCACCTGAAATTTTGTTGTATTTTACAAACGAAGCCATCTTTTTAAGAGAACTTTGCTTGCAAAATGCGTCAAAACAAAGGTAAACGCAAATCTTCTGAAGATTTGGTCGTTACGTCGGTGAAGCGTTTGAACGCTAAACCGGCTAACGGAAACAGAAAAAGAAAACAGCCTCTTCTGAGATCTGATTCTGATTCTGAATGTGAGGTCAATCCTCCAATTCCATTGACAAACAGTTTCGGTGTTTTATCCGAAACTGATGACAAGGAACCTTCTCCTCGTACTGAGCCTTCTGCCGTCGAGAAACGAGTAAAGGCTCCGCCAATTGTAGTGACTTCCGTCTCCGATTTGGCCAGCTTTCGAACGCAACTGAAGAATTGCAAGGAAACTATCAATTTGAAAGTTTCGTTCCAGCTTGGTCGAAGAGGAGAATGTCGCTTGTTGACGGAATCTTTACAAGATCACCAAACTTTTGTTGGTTATTTGAAAAACCACAAACACAATTTCTACACGTATGAGACCAAGAATGCTCGGCCATTCAAGGCGGTCTTGAAAGGTCTCTCCAACGACTTGTCGGTGGATGAGATCAAAAACGAACTTAAGGTGTTGCTTGGCTTTGCCCCATCCCAAGTAATACCAATGAAGAAAAAATCAAACGGGAATATTTCTCGCTTTGGTTTGACTTCACAATTTTATCTGATTCATTTCAACAGAAATGAAATCAACAATTTGAAACTTTTGGACAAAGTTCAGTTTTTGTTCCATGTACGGGTAAAGTGGGAGCATTTTAAGAAACATGGCGGTAATGGCCAGAATCTGACCCAGTGCCGGCGTTGCCAGGCATTCGGTCACGGTACTGATCATTGCGCCATGGTTCCAAAATGCATGGTTTGCGGGGATTCTTCTCACGACAAGGACAATTGTCCCGTGAAAGAAGTCACCCAATTTAAATGTGCAAATTGTGGTGGAAATCACAAATCAAATTTCTGGGATTGCCCCATCAGAAAAAGGTTTTGGATTCTCGTGCTAAGCATCAGCCGAAATCCAAACCGAAATTTTCTCAAAGTCAGGTTGTACCTGCATCTTTAAATCAAACGTTCGTGCTGTCTCACTCGAACAATTCTAGAAATACCCCTACCGTGGAAAAGTTAGGTAACAACAATGGCATTTCTTATGCTAACGTCGTTTCGGGTTCATCCACGAATTTTAAATCCTCTACCAATCTTTCTGAAATTGGGCAGGTACCTCAAATCTCATTTGAAATTTTTCTGCTGGCAACGCTTTGGGATCTTCTGTTCTCGGCGATGTTACGTTTGAAAAATGACTTTTTGCAAAACTCACTGTTTGGTTTGATTCAAACAATGAGTAATGCTACATCCATGATGGAAGCAATCCAGATTGGATTAAAATTTGCGAATGATGTTGTTCTTACCCTGAAGTTTAATCATGGATCTAAGTAATTCCATCAATATTATGAATTTTAATGCTCGCTCTTTAAAAGCGAAAGAAAATGAATTTTTCAACTTTTACGAGTTCATAACGTGCATGTTGCTGTTATAACCGAAACATTTTTAAAAACTGGCACTTATTTGAAAAGTGATCCAGATTATAAAGTTATAACTAATAACCGAATGAATCGAAATGGCGGTGGAGTTGCAATAGTTATCCACCCTAGTATGACTTATAGCACGTTACGTGACTTTAAGTTAAAAGTTATTGAAAGTTTGGGCATTGTACTTGAAACTTCTTTTGGGAAAATTATGATTGCAGCTGCATATTTGCCATTCCAATGCACTGGGGAAAATAAAAATTATTTCAAAGGGGATTTGAATAAACTTACTCGGCATCAGCGATGGAATAATCATCATCAAAAGAAAATCATTGGATGTTCATCAAGAGAAAAAAATCCGAAGGGAGCATGCTCTCCTCTCTCGCTCACGAAAGATCGGTAAAAAGAATCTAAAAAATCATCATCTTGATTATTCAGCGGAAAATCTTTTTCACTACTACACCTGCAAGTGTAACGTTACACGTCGGAAATTGACCTGTCACATTTTGTAGATGAGCAATGTGTGTAAACACAGTGAAATACATACTTCTAAGTGGTGCTGACCAGGAAATTCATAAAAAATCATCAGCAGATTGAATTTCTGGGAGAAGTTCGGGAGCGATTTTCTTTTACGTGATTTGCCTCCTCTCTCTTTCGTGGGTGAAAAAAGTTCGCAAGCGAAATTGATTATTTTGCGATTATTCCATCCCTGCTCGGCATAGATCTCGATTTTTGATCATCGGTGATTTTAATGCCAAACACCAATCTTGGAATAATTCAAAAGTAAATTCCAATGGTAAAATTCTGTTCAGAGATTGCACTTCTGGTCTTTATTCGGTTTTATACCCGAATGGGCCAACTTGCTTTTCTTCTGTTAGAAATCCATCAACAATTGATTTGGTGTTGACAAATCAAAGTCAGTATTGTGGTCCTTTAGTGACTCATGCTGATTTTGATTCTGATCATCTTCCAGTAACTTTTTCACTTTCTCATGAAGCAGTTACCAGACCCAATAGTTCTGTGTTTAATTACCACAAAGCTAATTGGGACAGGTATCAGCATCATATTGAGAATAATTTAAATCATGATTTTGGTTTAGAAACCAAAGCTGATATTGATTCAGCCTTGGAATCTTTAATTAATGCAATTTTGAATGCTAGGAATATTGCTATTCCTAAAGTCCAAGTCAAATTTGATTCTCCCATTATTGATGACGATCTTCAGCTTCTGATTCGTCTGAAAAATGTTCGCCGAAGACAGTATCAACGTTCTCGTGATCCTGCACTGAAGCGAATTCAAAAAGATTTGCAAAAGGTTATTGACCACAGATTCACTCTCCTGCGAAATGAAAAGTTCGCAAGAGATGTCGAACAAATTAAACCTTATTCCAAACCTTTTTGGAAACTTTCAAAGGTTCTTAAGAAACCTCAAAACCCATCCCTTCTTTAAAAGATGGTGATAATATTCTATTAACTAATGGGGAAAAAGCTCAAAAACTTGCTCAGCAGTTTGAGAGTGCTCATAATTTCAACTTGAATGTTTTGAGTCCTATTGAAAATCAAATTTCAATAGAATTTCAGAATATTGTTGAACAAGAATTTTCATCAGATGAAGTTTTTAATACGGATCTGAATGAAATAAAATCTATTATCAAAAAATTTAAAAATATGAAAGCCCCTGGTGAGGATGGCATTTTTTACATTTTAATTAAAAAATTACCAGAAGCAACTTTAAGTTGCTTGGTCAAAATTTGCAACAAATGTTTTGATTTGGCATATTTTCCCAGTAGTTGGAAAAATGCCAAAGTAATTCCGATTTTGAAACCGGATAAAAATCCTGCTGAAGCCTCAAGCTATCGGCCCATTAGTTTGCTTTCATCTATTAGTAAATTATTCGAAAGAATAATTCTTAATAGAATGATGACCCACATTAATGAAAATTCAATTTTCGCTGATGAGCAGTTTGGATTTCGCTTTGGGCATTCAACTACTCATCAGTTGTTGAGAGTTTCAAATTTAATTCGAAGCAACAAATCTGAGGGCTATTCTACTGGCGCTGCTCTTCTAGACATAGAAAAAGCATTTGACAGTGTTTGGCATAAAGGTTTGATTGCGAAATTGAAAAGGTTTAATTTTCCGATTTATATCGTGAAAATTATTCAAAATTATTTGACGGATCGTACTCTGCAGGTATGTTTTCAGAATAGCAAATCTGATCAACTACCTGTACGTGCCGGCGTCCCTCAAGGAAGCATTTTGGGTCCAATTTTATACAATATTTTTACTTCTGACTTGCCTGATTTGCCCCCAGGATGTCAGAAATCACTTTTTGCTGATGACACAAGCATCTCCGCCAAAGGCAGAAGCCTTCGTGTCATCACAAGAAGATTACAAAAAAGCTTGGATATTTTCAATTCTTATTTGAAAGAATGGAAAATTACTCCAAATGCTACAAAAACTCAACTTATTATTTTCCCTCACAAACCAAGGGCTGATTTTCTTAAACCAAAAAGTCATCACATTATAAAGATGAATGATGTAAATTTAAAGTGGGAGGATCAAGTGAAATATCTTGGACTTGGTTTTGACAAAAACCTTACTTACAAGGATCACGTTGAAAGTATCCAGGTTAAATGTAACAAATATATTAAATGTTTGTATCCACTTATAAACAGGAATTCTAGACTTTGTCTCAAGAATAAACTGTTAATTTATAAACAAATTTTCAGACCTGCCATGCTTTATGCTGTGCCGATCTGGACAAGCTGTTGCTTAACCAGGAAGAAAAAACTTCAGAGGATTCAGAACAAAATTCTGAAAATGATTCTGAAACTTCCTCCCTGGTTCAGCACCAGTGAACTTCATCAATTAGCCGAAGTTGACACTTTGGATGTTATGTCCAATAAGATAATTGATGCATTTCGACAAAAATCATTGCAGTCTTCAGCTGCATTGATCCGCTCATTATATAGTTTATAAGTTAGTTTTAAGGTATCCCTTTTCCCTTTGTACATGTAGGACCTCCTACATTTGAAATCACTGAATAGCGAAAGCTACAATATTTCATGAATAAATGAAAGTTGCTAGTATTTAAAATTGAGGTGAAAAGTCATCGTTTGTGATTGGACACTCAATAATATTTTAACTGAATGAATGTACATGGAAAAGAAATTTGAATAAATATAAATTAAAAAAAAAAAAAATCTAATGGAACGTGCAGGAATAAAAAAAACCGTCTCCAAATTGTCTCATTCTGCCCGCCGCAAACACCTTTCCATTTGACAGCTAGCGACGCAATCAAATCATTATGTCACATGCAATTCACCGGTTGACAGCTTGTGGGGACCCTTAGCGACGACTGTGTTGATATTTTAATTAGACAGCCGCACCGTGTTGCCAAGACGACGCAAAACAAGGCATGAATGGGTTATTGTTGGGGGAGGGTTGTTAACCGGTGGTGTCCACCGGCCTTCCCAAGGTTGATCCAAGTGTGCCCGTTGAAGGGGTGCTAAAACCCATTTTGGTCAACTTTAACCAAGCAGGCTTGGGAAAATTTAGTGGATCGGGCGGGCAGTGAATGTCACATTGTTTACTGCTTGGATAAAGTGTTGTTTAAACGGTGATTGAGGCGAAATGAGGGAGCAAAATAGAAAATAATGAAGCGATTTCGAAAGATAAGTGACTTTTCAACGGTGCTAACAGCTGGGATGAATGAAACACACACATGAAATTGCGTAATCATTGCTATTGACTTTTTTAAAGCTGTCAAATAATCTCTTTAATTTGAAATATCTCAAGAACGATTGATATTACTGTGAGGTTTAGATTGATTCTTCTGTAAAGAAGTACAGTCGACTCTCTGGTTGTCAATATCCAAGGGACCGTCGAGGAAGAGAATCATCAATTTACAGAACGATGCAAAATGAAGACTCGATTGAATATATTTTTTTTAGATACCCAGCTATGAGAGAGAATCATGGCAACGTCCAGCAAACAAAAACAAACTAATGTCAAACACCCTTCAAAGCTTCGTTTCGCCAAGAAAAATGTCTATGCAAGCCATGAGAAAGTGAAATTATTGACAACCGGAAGAGATTTTTAAAGCAAACAGAATCCAAGGGACCGTCGAGGAAGAGATCCTTCAAGCAAGGGAAAATATCGAGGAATGAAGATAATTGAAGCATGCAGATTGAAGGGACTGAAGAATTCATCTATAGATCGAGAATTATTGGTATCGAGAAGATTGACAGCCAGAGAGTCGACTGTATAAGGAATCGAATGACGGAACAAAATTTTAATTTGCTCGGACTTTAAAAAATATTTTTTTAGCGGTAAGCCGACAAATAGTCAAAACTGGCAACACTGACATTTCTAATAAACTAATTCTGAAAAAAAAATCCCCCAATTCAAAGGTTCATCGACACTTGATTCCTCCGGGACAACCGCGCACAAACCGTTGACCGACAAGCTAACAAATCACGACATCTCCCCGGGTCCGCGCGCCCACACGAGACCGCGCGCAAGAATTTCCATTCAGCTAATCATCGCATGATTGATTCCAGCTCCAGATTGACACGTCGTCTGTGACCAACTGGTGACCAACAAGAGTTTTGGGCGGCCGAGACAGTCCGGCAGCTGGCACAGTCCCGGTGGACCAATTTGCGTCATAGCGTGGACCTTTGGATTTGGCAGTCGGTACCGAGAAGAGGGCGTTTTAATCCCTACCTGACGGGCGGATTGACCGGTTGGTACTCCGGGTAACCGTTGGCTGTCGGGGTTTTAAGATCGTGATAGCAACTTTTTTGGACACCTCGAGCCAAGGGTTAGCAATTTCACGTCCCGTGCTCTAATCCACCACGGACTGTGGTGACTGTCACTGGCAATAAATTATTATTCCATCCGAGTCGTTTCGTAATCTAGAACACATATATTTCAGAGCTGGTCTCCATCGAGAGTATTCCGGGGCAACTGTGTTCCCGACACGTCTGCCGTGGCGGCTTCTCGTTTATTATAGATGGTTCAGACATTCTGGGAAGTCGCTAGAGCAAACTTGCCCTGAAGGCCGAGCTGCGCGCTAATGGAATGATTATAGGCTATCTTAACTCTAATGTATTTTAAATTTGATACCATTGCGAATAAAAGTTGATCAATCCTTCAAATTCAGGGAATCAACTTTTGTGCCGTTTGATTTTCGTCTGAATGACTTTTTGCGTAAGTAATCTTCTGTTTTAAAATCATTTTGCTTCAAATTTTTGCGCCTATTAATCGTTTCTGCCGATCAATATTTTCTGCCATTTGGTTTTCTATTATTTGGCATTCAACATCGCTACCATTTAATTTTTATACCGTGTAAGCAATTATCTGATTAGCTTTTGTCTGAAGAAGTTTGCTAGACAATCACGATTTCTTGAAGATTCTGCCCTTTATTCTGCCTGTCGATACAACTTTCTGCCTTTCGATCCAAAAAATCAATCTTTTTTGGATATTTAACTTTTTTGTCGTTCAGTTTTCGGCACAATTTCTGTCTTTCAGTTTTCTGCCTTTTTATTTAGCTACTGTGCTTTTAGGCCGAGTTATCGTTTTCAACATTCGAAATTCTTCCGAATAACTTTTACACCCATTCCAAAATCATTCGAATTTTAAGTTTATTCTATGTTGCATAGTTGCTCTTCCGAATAAATAACCTAACTTATTGCTATTCTGCCTTTCAATATAAGGTATTTTGAGCTTTTTTTCAATTGAAAATTTTCTTTTTATTGAAATTACTTGTTTGTCATGTACCATTCTGCCGAATTTCTGCTTTTCAATTTTCTGCCCTTTTATTTAGCTACCGTTTCTTTCTGCCCATTTATCGTTTTTAACTTTTGAATTTGGGCCAAATAACTTTTTCTGCCGTTTGAATTTGTGGTAGTCAGTTTTCTGCCGATTAAAATTTTCTGCCATTCCGATGTTTGTCATTCGGTATTAAGTAGATTGAATTTCTGTTGCAAAGTTTTTCTGTCGAATATTCAACTGCTTTATTACCATTCTGCCTTTCAATTTTCGGTCTGTTGAGGTTAGCTGCCGATTGACTATTGTTTTTTTTCAAATAACTTTTTTGTCATTTTCAATTGTGGCATTTAGCTTTCTGCCAATTGATATTCTGTGCCACTTGATATTCTGCTGTTCGGTATTCTGAAGATTGACCCAACTTTTCATTTAATTTGCTGATCTTTTCTGAAACTCAAAATGCTGTTGAAACACATTTCCTGCACTTTAATTGACTGAAATTTGTTGACATTGAAACATAGATCTATCGTAGTCTATAGATTGTTTCAATTCGAAGGAAACTGCTTCTTCCTAATTTTCTGCCTTTATATCTTTCAGCATCTCTGAAGATCTAGTACTAGTCGAAAAGATTTATTGCCTCAGTTTCTGCTTTTTTAATCCTTTCTTCCGAATGGCATATTAATTCTATCTGCCATTCTGTTTCTGCCTTTATTTCGGTGTGCTGCCGATTGATTCTGCCTTCCAAATCTTTGCCATTATTTATTTTTTCAGATTTCTTTTCTGCCCTGAAGTAGAATAAATGGTCTTCAGATTTTCCTGTCTTCCAGTTGTCTGCCTACAATCAAATGACAGAGCAGTCGGACATTTGATAACTTTTATGTTTCTCTGCCTCACAATCTTCTGCAAATGCCTTTTGCCGAATGATGAAAGCATGCTGAGATCTGCCATTTAATTTCTAGGCAATTCGTTTGAATGTTTAAACTTTAGGTTTATTTTACGTTAGTGTGCCGATTGATCCAACCCCACCGAAATCTACTATACCTAGTAGTTTTCTGCTTTTCAGCATCTCTGCTTTTAAAATTTTCGGCAGTTTAACTACACTGTTAGATTACTTTTCTGCTGACGAGTTTACGACAGAATACATTTTCTGTCTTAAACTTTTATAATTCTTTTTGTCAAATGATATTTCCTGCCTCAGAAACTCTGCCTCGTTATGGAATTTAATTCTTTTCTTTACACTGCCGGAAACTACACTCGGCATCTTAGCAAATCAATTGTTTGACAGTTTCCAGATAAATTTTCTGTAGTTGAGTTTTATTTGAATAAATTTGATGCCTTCAGATTGTTCTGCCTTTCAGTTTTCTGCCTATTAATGTTGACAGATATTTGATCACCTTTAAATTTGTTTGCTTTTTAGTATTTTGCTTGTTAATTCGTTTTGCCGAATGACACTTTCTGCCACAGAAACTATGCCGAATAGCTCATTCTGCTACCTAGTCTCTGCATATTTTTTCGGTATTCTGCCTGTTGATCAAGTCCCGTCAAAACTGCTATATGTAAAGGTTTTTTGCCGTTCAACATTTTGGCAGTTAAACTACTCTGTCAGATAACATTACTGCCGTAAAGTATCAGGCAGAATAGATTTGGTACCTTCCGATTTTTCTGCCTTTCAGTTTCCTGCAGTTTTGCTGAAAGACGGTTTCGCCTTTTGAATTTGTGCCTATTGGAATTCTGCTGATTTACCCACCCTCGTCCCATTTAACTTTTTATTGTGATAATTTTGTCTCCAATTTTCAAAAGGAAAATGACGTAAAGCGTCAATAATAGAACGATTAAGTGTCAAGACAATGGGATCAACAGTGTCAAAGTCAGCGCGACCATATGGCACTCTAGAAGTCAAAATAACCCAGCAACCAATAATTGCCCGCACCATTATTAACACCACCAAACAATTAAGGAGGGGGAGCCCATTTGCGGATTGTCAACAGCGCACTTCAAAAGCGGATCATGTTTGTTGTTTTTTATGACGCGCACCAAAATAATAAAACAAAGCAGCGCCCGATACCGGTTTTGACAGCACCGAGCTGTCATTATCACCGCGCGCAGAACACACACTACAGCCGATCTAGCGGCAGCCATTAGTGTGGCTGCTCTCCTCCCTCTAAGTCAATCGAGCCGCCAACCATAGTTTTTACGATGATGGTTTAATTGTTTTGCGATGGCTTTAATTGCGCGCGCCTTTATTTGATTAATGTCCTGCAATTAAACTTGTTGACGGCTCGACAAAAAAAAATTGCTAATAGATGTTTCAAATCAGGAAGTTGGCGGCGGCGGCGCGCCTACTTTGACGTTTGGCAGTGTTGTCAGGTTTGCCCTTGGGCAAGGGCGAAATGGTTGTTTCACATGTCATCCTTCGATCATGCAACACGTACCTGGAAATAGAACGAGAAAAGAGAGGAAGGCTCCCATTAGAATCGATGTCGATAAAAGTGGATGCGATGTTATTGTAATGTATTGCATAGCAAATGCGTCCCGGAGGGACGAATGTTTTTCTTGCTGGCAACCCTGACGAGGAGAGCTTCTCTGGGTATCAATAAATCATAAAATCGAAAGCATTACTTATGCATGCGAAATGTTGTTTTTTGGTCGGACAGGCAAGCTTTGTCGATAAATTGGGTAACGAAAATGTTGTTTTTTTTTTTCGTTTGACAGATTGAGATTAGATGGGAGCGCGATACGCCCTTTGCGAAAAGTGAACTTTGACAGTTGGGAAGCAGCGTTGCCGGCAGGTTGTAACATTTTTGAGAAAATCTACAAATTCAATCTTGAAAAGTTTTGAATTTATTCAGAATCTAAAAACAGAGTTAGTCACTGTCAATAAACATGGTTCTCCAGCAGTATCTTAGACATGTTATCTCTTTCTCGAGCCTCTGAAACTGATTTATTATTCATGGTATGGAGTGCAATGCTGCTTCCATTACTTTTCGAGAAGTACTTTTGCCTGACGAGCGATCTGTTTGGAGATTTAGGATTTGAATTGATCTGAATAAAATTGAGATTATTTCCAAATTTCAATCCAAACAAAAAAAAAAAACAAAATCATGACATTTAAGAGCAATTTGAAATTTCTAGATCTGCCAGTCATGCAAATCACCTCCGGAAGCGCAATTTCCCTCAGCTCAGCGCCGGCCAGTACCACATGTGGAGTTTGTTTTGTGTTTAATCAAACACGCTTTAAACCGGGGCAATGTAAGTAGATTCCCGCGGATGATACATGCCCGGCGCTGGTTCAGCAGGTAAAAATTAAACCAGGACGGCCATCACCACTTGACTGTGCAAAATTGATTCCCAGCGTGCTCGTCAGCCGCGACTAACCGCAACTGGAGCTAACCCTCAGCTGCCTGAGTTGGATAATTTTTAAGAAATTGACTTTAACTGAATCGATCTGTCTTCAACTGATTTGTACTGACTCGAACTGACTTGAAATTACTTAAACTGTTTTGAACTGACTCAAACTGTTTTGAACTGACTCGAAATGACTTGAACTGACTCGTATTGACATGAATTGAATTTAACTTATCTGACTTGAACTGACCCAACTGACTCAAAATTACTTGAAGTGACTCAAAATGACTTGAAATGAATCCAAATTACTTAAACTGATAAGTTCTGACTCGAATTGACTGATTTGAACTGACTCGAACCGACTCATTCGAACTGACTTGAACTGACCTAAACTGATTTGAACTGACTCCTACTGACTTTATAACTGACTTATTCAAGTCATTGAACTGCCTCGAAGTTACTCAAAATGATTTAAACAGACTTAAGGTGTTATTTTTTTTTCAAATCAAAATTTCAAAACTCGAGGGTTAATGTCAATATCGCCAAACGCATGACTCCCAGGGCGTCGCCAAGCCACAACATGCAACTAACTATGCAACATAATCGATTATTCCGGTTGTGCGGTTTTCCTGGCGTGACACGATCTGCTGGAAAATGTAAACTTCCGACCAGCAGCGGGAAGCAGCCGGAGAGAGAGATGAAATCGATTTAGCTGCTGATGGGTCTGGCCGGGGAAAAGTCAATTTTGTGGTTTTCCTGGATGAGGGAAGTATCGGTAATTGATCTCAATTTAGGAGGGAAAGAGTGTGGAAGCTGAGTTTTTTGAAGCAATTAAACCTGAATTTGGTAAGAGTTGAACTTACTCTGGGTTTTTTTTTTATCTCAGTTGATTTGACTAGAACTGACCTGAGTTGACTAAAACTGATTTGAACTCATTTGATCTCAAACTGACTTTAACTGACTTGTACTGATTTGAACTGACTTTAACTGACTCAAACTAATTTGAACTGACTCGTACTGACTTTAACTGAAATTTTGAAATGAACTCAAACTGTGCTGAACTGAGTTAAACAGACTAGAATTGACTTGTATTGACTCGAACTGACTTCAACTGACTTGAACTAATTGGAACTCGAAATGACTTAAACAGACTTCAACTGACTCGTATTGATTTGAACTAACTCGAAAAAAATTAAATTGATTTTTACCTATTCTAACTGACTTGAATTTATTTGGACTGACTTGAACTGATTGAAACTGACTTCAACTGACTTGAAGTAATTCAAACTCAAACTGACTTGAACTGACCTCACCAGCCTTGAATTGACTCATTGATTTGAACTAATTCGAACTTAATTGAACTTACTCAAACTGATTTGAACTGACTAACTAATTCGGAATGACTTGAACTGATTTGAATAGACTCGTACTGACTTGAAATGACTTGACCTGACTAGAATGATTTGAACTTACATGAAAAGACTCAAATTTACTTGAAATTCTTTTCAAAATCACTTAAATTGACTTAAACTGACTCGTACTGACGTAAAACGACTTCAACTTGAATAAATTGACATTAACCTTAACAAAATTATCATAATATAGATCAAAACTTGACTTTGACTCATTTCAACTTGACTTTTAACAACTTTCACCATGATCTAACTCCCAATCAATAAAATGCGACAAGTTTTCAAAGCGCAACTGGATTACCAAACAGTCGCGCGTCGCGAGACTTCCCACTTAATCCCCGTCGCTAAACTTGAAATTCAAGCTGCTTTTTCGAATCGTTTTGCATCGCATACGAGATCAACTTTCGTTTCATGGTCAATCGCGGCCTTGATTTGTTCGGCTTTTCTCACGAATTACAACAGAGCGGGAAAATAAAACATAAAAAACGCGACAAATGAGTCGCTCGTAGAGCTTTCGGAAGTCAACGACCGGAACTGACATTTTTTTGTTTGTTGAAAAAGCGGTCGTGGAAGAAAAGGGAAACCTGCTGGGGCTGCGCCAAATGACTCAGAGTCCGGATTGGATTACGCGAGTTTATGACCAGCGCCAAAATTTGAAGGTTAGTGGTCGAGTTTGGGACCGGCGGTTGGGATTTGATGTGGATCGGAATTAATAATTAAGTTTTTTATCGTCTATTGTCAGAGAGATGAATGGAAGATTTTTAAGCATTTGCTGAAATGATTGTAAAATTTGCAGTATTGTGCAAAATCTTTGTAGAGTTTCTTTGTATCTTTTGAGATATTAACAACTAAAGTCATACTTTGTGGCAAATGCAATTTGAAAGGATTAAACTATATGAATCGTGAACTTTCTAATAAACCATTCATGGCAATTCCCACCAACAACTGCAGCAATTTATCAAACAAATTCCCTCCCAGCTCAACTCTGAACCCAATCCAGTTCCGCCCAATTCTTATTGCACGCCCCCGCAATTCACCTCGTCAATAATTGCCCAGCTGCTTGCCGGAGTCCAAACTTGCCCCTGGTACCACCCTCCATCTGGTGCTAAAAGGTGCTTTATTGGTTGGCTGCCCCTCCCGTTTGGAAAACACTACAAAGTATCGCACCAAAACCATGCAATTAGAGAGCAATATCATGGGCTGTAAGAGCCCTTTTCCGGCTGGATTAACCCTCTACTGACGCTTGACTTGACTTCAAGTGTATTGAGTTTTCTAAAATCATTCATTCTTTGCCCACATTCGACATTTAGGCCACTTTCGATCGTTTTGTCCACTTTCGTCATTTTGTTCTTTTTGACAAAAGGACAAAAGGTCCACATTCGATCTTTTGTCCACTTTCGATCTTTTATCCACTTTCGATCTTTTGTCCACTTTCAACCTTTTGTCTATTTTCGTCATCTTGTCCTTTTGACCAGGGCTGGGGAGTCGGAGTCGGTGGAGTCGGGTCTTTTTGGGGACCTGGAGTCGGAGTCGGAGTTGGAGTCGTCAAAACTCGAACACTGGAGTCGGAGTCGGAGCCGGAGTCGGCTAAATTTTATGAGCTGGAGTCGGAGTCGGAGTCGGAGCCGAAGATTTCTGATAACCCGGAGTCGTAGTCGGAGCCGGAGTTATCTTAAGTTCAACAAAAAATATGTTATTGTTCAGTATTTCCTATATAACAGCTTAATTTACAAAACAACTTATATCTTTAATTGATTTATCAGATGCCATTTATGTATTTGAAGCTTTTTATTGTGATTGAAAAGCTCTGATTGTGTTATTACACTATAATCACTAAATGATAACCTCTTACCCAAGTATGTAGTATCATAATTCAAAAAATAATAAAAAAAATATTGGTTATGTAGTCAGACTATATTTATGTCCCCATTCAATTCAAATTTGACCAAATTTCATCCATTTATTTCTGAAAAAAGTACACACATAGTCATCTTTTACCCCGATAGCGAATGTCTTAGAGGTTTTAAGTTAAATCATTTTTTAGGAAAAAATTACGAGGTACATAAAAAGATTATAAAAAATAATCACTGTTTTTGCAGATCGAAAAAGAGTAACTGACAGTTCAACTTTTGTAACAAATAACCAACGATAATAACAATCTCTTAGGCGTCATCCATAAAGTATGTCACGCTCTAGGGGGAGGGGGTCTGAGCAAGTGTGACATTGCGTGTTATAAGTATAGGAAAAGCGTGACAAAGGGGGGGAGGGGGGGTAAATTTTGGCTGATTTTAGCGTGACGTACTTTATGGATGAAGCCTTACTTGGAACTCAACATGCGCATTTTGTTTATAACCGAGTACAAGAAAATCAAAGTGTTGCATTTTAAATAATAAATAAACTAACAAAACATGTCAAAAGAAGTTGCAACAAATTTGAAATAATCATTGATTGTTGATGTTGATGTTGATTTTAGGTAAACTATTTTGATATCGTTGCAAAATATCGTTGAACAAATCTCAAGAATTCAGTACAAAAATGAACTAATAATAAAATGTATAGAACAAAATATAGGATTTTAATTTATTTTTCAAATATTGCGCAATTCTCACTAACTTGGTCTTCGCACTAAATTATTGCTATCGATCGCACTATTGCGACTTGTCAAACTGGCTTGGGAAATTTTAATTTTCTCAAAAAATGATCAAAGAGAGCCGATTTTGCTCACCTGTCAATCGCAATTCTAAAGTGCGAATGTCCAGTTTGGTGGAAACTGCGACTGGAAATGTAAATAAACAACTGCTGGTTGCCTAGTTTTCAGAAATTTTGTTGTCAAAAGTGCGAGAGAAAAGTGCGGGTCAAATCCAAGTTACAGTGCAAGGGTCAATATTATAAATAAAAAAAACAGAATCAAAATATTATCAACTGGTACGAATTTTCTCATACTGTATGTCCCACGCCAATATGACGGAAGGTGATAATCATTGCAAATCAATGTACCTTAAAAAAATGAAATATCTGTGACCTAGAAAATATTTTACTTGTGGATATTTGTTTTTTATTATATTTTAAGTTTTTTCATATATTTTGATGAAGGCGCAAGATCATCCATAAAGCTTCGTTTTAGGTGAAGATTCACAAAGTATCGTGCACCAACTTTTTAAAGTATGTAAATTTTAAAATTAAAATAAATTAAAAATTTTCAGGTTAAAATATTTTCCATGTCACAGATATTTGAAAAGGACATCTTAAGCGTCCTTTCCACGAAGAATTTGCTTAGATACATTGATTTGCAATAATAATCTCCTTCAGCCATGGCGTGATGTCCATGTACGTCTTAACAAAATAAAAAAAAAAAAAACAAAAAAAAATGTTTCGTTTAAAATTGTCATTTAAAAAACAAGGTGCCTGTCACTGTGCTTCTTACAAATGTCAGCCTGAAAGTGAGCAAATTGATTTTTAAAGTTATTCATTCAAAAATAACAATTTAATATTTAAATTTATAAGCTTTGAAAAAAATATTTTCAAATTTGAGGTTAAGCAAGTAAATCCAAATTTACTTACAAAACTGTTCTTCTCAAAATGCCTCTAAAACTGAAGATATTTTTTGATTTCTGTTTCCATAACGTAGGTATAAAACTTGTAACCTAGAAACTTTTTTCCGTTTATTTACTTAATTTTACTTTTACTTAACTTATTTTTCTTGAGAAAACCATGACGCTTAGAGAGTATTTAAATAATCCTATTTATCAATGTTTTAAAAATAATTAATTAATAATAGTTAACTAACTTTCGAAACATTTAAAAACATTTGGAGTCGGATTCGGAGCCAACCATTTGTTGAAAGCTGGAGTCGGAGTCGGAGTCGGCTAGAGTTGGTAGGCCGAAGTCGGAGTCGGAGTCGGAGCCAACCATTTGTTCAAAGCTGGAGCCGGAGTCAGCTAATCTGAGAAAGCCGGAGTCGGATTCGGAGTCGGAGTCGTTTGAAATATGACCCGACTCCGCAGCCCTGCTTTTGACCTTATATCCACTTTCAATCTTTTGTCTATTATTATTATTTTGTCCATTTGACCTATTGTCCACTTACGTCTATTTTCAATCTTTAGTCTTTTGACCTTTTATTTACCTTCGACTTCTGTCCACTTTCAACCATTATTCCGCTTTAGAACTTTTGTCCACTTTCAACCATTATATCACTTTCATGTTTTGTCCACTTTCGTCATTTTGTCCACTTCCAACCTTTAGTCCACTTTTGACCATTTGTCCACTTTAAACTTTTTGTTCACTTTGGTCCTTTTGTCCACTTTGGTCCTTTTGTCCACTTTGGTCTATTTGTACACTTTCATCCTTCTGTTGTTCAACCTTTAGGCCACTTTCGATGTTTTGTCCACTTTCGTCATTTTGTCCATTTCCAACCTTTAGTCCACTTTTGACCTTTTGTCCACTTTCAACTTTTTGTTCACTTTGGTCCTTTTGTCCACTTTGGTCCTTTTGTCTAATTTCGACCTTCTGTCTATTGATCTTTTGTCCACTTTAGACTGTTTGTCCACTTTGGACTTTTTGTCCACTATCAACATTTTGTCCACTTTCAATCTTTAGATCACTCAACCTTTTAACCACTTTCAACATTTTGTTCACTTTGGTCTTTTTGTCCACTTTTTGACATTTTGTTCACTTTGGCCTTTTTCCATTTTTGACCTTTTGTTTTATGACCTTTTGACCACTTTTGACTTTTTGTACGCTTTCAACCTTTAGGCCACTTTTTGTTCACTTTGGTCCTTTTGTCCACTTTGGTCCTTTTTGTATCCACTTTCGACCTTCTGTCTTTTGACCTTTTGTCCACTTTAGACTTTTTGTCCACTTTGGAGATTTTTTCCACTTTGGACTTTTTATCCACTTTCAAAATTTTGTCCAATTTCAATCATTCAACCACTTTCAACGTTTTGTTCACTTTGGTCTATTTGTACACTTTCAACCTTCTGTTTTTCAACCTTTAGGCCACTCTCGACTTTTTGTCCACTTTCGTCATTTTGTCCACTTCCAACCTTTAGTCCACTTTTGACCTTTTGTCCACTTTCAACTTTTTGTTCACTTTGGTCCTTTTGTCCGCTTTGGTCCTTTTGTCCACTTTCGACCTTCTGTATTTTGGCCTTTTGTACACTTAAGACTTTTTGTCCACTTTGGACTTTTTGTCCGCTTTCAATCTTTAGTTCACTCAATCTTTTAACCACTTTCAACATTTTGTTCACTTTGTTTTTTACCTTTTGTCCACTTTTGGCTTTTTGTACACATTTAGGCCACTTTTGACTGTTTGGCCACTTTCAACATTTTGTCCACTTTCAATCTTTTAACCACTTTCAACATTTTTTTACTTAGCTCTTTTTGTCCACATTCGACCTTCTGTTTTTATACCTTTTGTCCACTTTTGACCTTTTGTTCACTTTTGACCATTTGTCCACTTTAGACTTTTTCTCCGCTTTCGAGACTTTTGTCCACTTTTGACCTTTTGTCCACTTTCAATCTATAGTCCACTTTTAACCTTTTAAACACTTTCAAAATTTTGTTCACTTTGGTCCTATTGTCCACTTTCGACCTTCTGTTTTTTACCTTTTGTTCGCTTTTGACTTTTGTACACTTTCAACCTTAAGGTCACTTTCGATGTTTTGTCCACTTTCGTCATTTTGTCCACTTTCAACTTTTGGTCCACTTTTGAGCTTTTGTCCACTTTCAACTTTTTGTCAACTTTCAGCCTTTAATCCACTTTCGACCTTTTGTTCATTTTCAACCTTTATTCCACTTTGGACTGTTAGTCAACATTCGACCTTTTTAAAACACAAAAATCTTGGAAAAAATGTGAACAGTTGAGGGTTAACCCAACTGCCGCGAGGCTTTTCCCGCCATTGAGCGTGAAAACTTACGCGCCAAGCTTGGTAACCCCTTAAGGGGCGTCTCCGTCATCGTTGCTGCTAGGCCCCTGGGCTCTAACACCTACTAATTAGCCATAAATCTTGCTCCAATTGAAGTTTCAGGTAAATCACGACTTTGCACAAGAGTTGCGCGGCCAGGAAACTCACTTACTTTGCCTAATTGAGGGGCGCTAGTTTGCAACTCGGTGGAAGGGGGCACAATCTATCTCGAATCTGAACTTCAACTTAAGAAAACGGTACTAGTTTGTCAGAAAAAAAAGATGCCGGCGCAGAGATTCCCAATTAGGAGAAAGATTGCCATCGAAAAGTGGCCTCGAACGACGACAGCGTAGGACTAGATTCCTGATTTGAATACATGCGTTTGGCCCAGAGTAATGAACGTATGCAAATCGTGCGGACTTGCTTGGAGCCAGATCTGGGAGATGTGGCAGACTGTTAGGACGACTACGAGTACATGAAGTCGAGAAATTTATGCAATAAAACTGTCAAATGGCGGTGGAGAAACGGCTGATTACTGAAATGGAACAAACAAGAGGAGAGTAAATTGGCAAATAGAATTCAGGAAATTTAGTTTGCTGAATGCAATTTGGTTGCTTGATGAAGAGATTGAATTTCTCTAGTGTTCCAGAAAGTATAATTCTAGAATTTAGATTTATAAAAATCATGAATAACTGAATTCGCGATTTTCGAACAACTGTTCTAGATTTCATGGAACTTTGAGTTCCAAAATCGTGATAATTGAGAAATTATGATTAACACTTTTCATGTTTTCATGAATGATGTTCATGTTTTAGTGAACAAAATTCAAGAACTCATGAAAATTTTCATGTTTTCATGAACAGTATTCAAGAATTCATGAAAAATATTCATAATTTTTTGCCACAACAAGAAGAAATTATTTGAGAATTCATATACCTTTGACGCTGTTCACGATTTTATATTTTTTGTGTTTTTTGAACGCTCATGAATCTGTTAAAAGTATTCCTGAATTCATGAATTTTGTTCATGTTTAGAACGAATATTCTTACCGGAATTTCCGGAACAATATTTTATGTTTTCGTTTTCATTTTCAACATTTTATTATGATACTTCCAGAAATTATGTAAATTTCTAGGCATCATCATTTTAATTTGAAACGATAAGGTTAAAAGGAAAATAAGCAATTTCAATTAAAAAAAATATTTGAAATAGAAATAAATTAATTTAGTGGTTTTTCCTTGAAGTAGACTCGTTTTCTACACCCTGTTATATTTGCAGTGTACATAATTCTTTTTTCTTAAAATTATTGTTGAGCAACGAAAATCAGGTAAAAATATTTTGGCAACAGTTAAACTGAAACAAAACAAACTTTTGGGTGAATTAATCACTTTTCAAACACAAATTGAACAATTTTGACCCGATTACACTCCCCTGTCAAAAATGGCACTTCATTCCAACGTTTTTCAGAGTGTGCTGTCAAAACAAACAAGAAGCAGCTGTCGGCAGAGCTGGCGGAAAACTCGTTGAAGGCAAAATGACAAATAGTTTGATGGCTGGTTGGACAAGTGGCACTCTTGCTTGTACGTACCAGCTTAAAGCACTGAAAATCGTAAAACATCTCAAAAGTGGCCGATAAAACGGTGAGCGGGAAATGGCTCCGGGCACTTAACAAAATTTGTGGAGAGGAAAATTTGGGAAAATGTTGGGAGATCGCAGTAAGCTATGGTCGCGTCCGGTTTGTTTGATATTTCGCTCCGCGTTTTTTCGTCTTCTAAGGATTTCCGTCAAATTCTTATCGGCTAGTTCTAGACGAACTTGTGAGTGGCAGTGGACAAGGTAGAGATGGTGGAGGTATCCGGGATTCGCGTTGCGTTGCTGCATGTCCGGGAAGACGTCGCTGACCTGGGATAGAGCCTCAATCGCACAGATGACGTGGAAATCTTGGCTGATTTGATGCGGCTGGATTGGCGGCTCTTAAGAACAGCTGTGTCTTTCGAAGATTTTAAGATTTGCTGATTCTTGGTGAGAGCTTTCCATCATTATTTGCTAAATGATTATATTCCCTTATATCATTATACTATAAATTCAATAGCCCTCCTACCCCTTCCTCACTTTCCCATTCCTTAATTCCATTTTGGCCAATTCCACTTCCCCCTAAAAATATAATTATCTGCCAAATTTACACTAACACACCACACTCAACTGATCCGGAGCGTTTGGTACGGTATGTCCACGCATCCTTCCTCCCCTGTAGATTCTGTGGAATGTGATCCGTTCACAGAATCCTCTCTGCGGTAAACACAACGCAGTAGGGCTGGCCACTTTAATTTTTGTATTACATTTTCGGGTGATCTCGGATGTATTGCAATTATTAATATTGACAAGAAAAGTGCTTGGGGCGTAATCTAATCACAAGACTTTCCAGCATGCTTTCATCGGACTGGCTGCGTTTGTGTTAGATTAGATTAGATTAGATTAGATTAGGAAAATTTGGGAAAATGTTGTGATCGTTGCTTCGTTTACAGGCGTTTTAATTTTTCTCTTTGTTTAATGAGTGGGAAAGAAAGGGAACTTTTTGCCAGATGTTTGGGGAAATTTGTTTTGTAGCGACACAAAGTGGATCAACTTAATTTGCTTATGTAGACTGCGACAATTAAATTTTAATATGTCAAATGTTATTTGAATAAAAAGAAAAAAAAACTTATTAAAGCAGATGATTTTTGATTCCAATTAGTGAAAATTTCAAACTAAACTAAAACGCTATTAGAAATTAATGACCGAATAAATTTTCCAAATCCAATTTGCTTTAATGATGTAACTAAACATCGCCAAAACTCAGCTAATGGGTTTTGCATTCCTTAGCAACCAATATATCAAAAATGTTGAGACTGGTTCAGGTTGATGTTGGTTTTTGTTTTTTTTTTTTTCAACACTCGGGAGCGAAATAGCTCCCTAATCATGGACTTGGCTGCACTATGCAGCCAGTTGTCTATAAAATTTGGTATAAGCTGCACTTGGTGGATTAAGCTATGATGACATATCCCTTGGTTTATTTCGAGCAAATTTTGTACAATCTGTAATTTTTTTTAAAGAATCATTCTGAAATATAATTTTAATTCATTGAGTGGTAGATTTATTTATAGAAAAAAAAGTTTGAGTAAAAGAGTTCAGAACGATTTTTTAACTGGTAAAGTCAAATTCTACTGATATAAAGGAAATAAATCAAAAAGTTAAAGTTTTGACCTTTTCATAATTTTGTCAATGATTAGGATGAAATAAAAAAACTAACTTAATCCACCTATGTGGTTGATGCCTTCCTCACTTTTTACCAAAAATGGGTATATGAGTGGTTTCATCATTTTTTTAGATCCAGAAAAAAAGAACACAATGTATAACTTATGTGGTCATAACTCGAGACAGGGTTGCCAAATCTTCAATGTTTTGGACCCTTTGGAAAGGCCTTTCAATTACCTAACCAACGATGGGTCGGATGATGGATCCGGACATAGTTTACATACATTTAAGTGAGATCCGGCTTCAAAAAAGTACATAAATATCACTTAAGTGGTCATAACTCGAGACAGGGTTCCCAGATCTTCAATGTTTTGGACTCATTGGAAAGGCCTTTCAATTACCTAACCAACGATGGGTCGGATGATGGATCCGGACATAGTTTACATACATTTAAGTGAGATCCGGCTTCAAAAAAGTACATAAATATCACTTAAGTGGTCATAACTCGAGACAGGGTTGCCAGATCTTCAATGTTTTGGACTCATTGGAAAGGCCTTTCAATTACCTAACCAACAATGGGTCGGATGATGGATTCGGATATAGTTTACATACATTTAAGTGAGATCCGGCTTCAAAAAAGTACATAAATATCACTTAAGTGGTCATAACTTGAAACAGGGTTGCCAGATCTTCAATGTTTAGGACTCATTGGAAAGGTCTTTCAATTACCTAATCAACGATGGGTCGGATGATGGATCCGGACATCGTTTACATGCATATAATTGAGATCCGGGTATTTGTCAAAACACATTTTTATACATAACTTTTGAACTACTTATCGAAACTTCAAACAATTCAATAGCGATGTATGGGACCCTAAACCAAGTCGAATGCAACTGGTTCGATCAAAATAGGTTCAGCCAGTGCTGAGAAAACTCAGTGAGAATGTTGGTCACATACATACATACACACACACATACACACACACATACACACACATACACACACACACAAACATTTGTTCAGTTTTCGATTCTGAGTAGATATGTATACATGAAGGTGGGTCTAGGAGCTTTTAATAGAAAGTTCAATTTTAGAGCAGGATTATAGCCTTACCTCAGTGAGGAATGCAAAAGATAGTGTAAAACGGGGTGACATTGATAGGATTTCAATTTATTTTTGGAATATTTCCAACTGGTACAGTTCTTGTCAAGATTATTATTTTTAAAACATGTACTGGGGTAGGCAACACAAGGACCGTGCATCATTTTTGGAAAAAAGTTTTTTCAATAGTGTCTAAACAAATAGTTACAATAAAAATACTTAGTTCGAATTCTAGGGTGACTTTGATAGTTATAGTTTTCTTGTTGAAATCAGATATATGCTAATATAAATTTCAAGGCAATAATCAATGTTTATTATTGGTTAACTCAGGTTATAAGCATTTTAACAAAATGCATTTATATTTTAAATAAAATTGTTAAAAAGACAGAATTTTGCATGAAATTCTTTAAAACTAGCTTTGTTTATAGAATTCCCGATTGATATTGCATTTTAAACTGAATTCGAATCACGAATCATAAGTTTTCACATTTTATATGAAATTTGTTCAACTAAAAATGCCTATAAATCAGGAGATTTTTTGAAATTATGTTTCAACCAGTTATTATTTACAACCTTATTTTACTTTCTCGTAGTGGAAAATTGTCCAAAGAATCCGAAAATGCATTCCGTTTTTCGTTTTGAGATCATGTTCGTTGAGAAAACCGTGACACTTTGAGAAGATTAAAAATTAGATTAAAAACTTTTGAAACTCTTCAAAATTTTATGAAAAGTTCTTCTTGAGGAACTTTGGTCACTTCTCAGTATGATTCCATACCATTCCCTACGTATTTAATTTGTCCTCTTCATTTTGCGGAAAAATCTCAAACCTATTAAAGTCACCCCACCCCGGCCATCATAGTCACCCCGTTTTACGATACCTCTGAAATATTTTATCAATTAAAGCATCTGCATTGTACAAAATAAAATGGAGCCAAATTATACACAAAAACTAATGAGCTTTTTGATTATTAAAATTGTCAACATAGTGATCCGTCAAAAACTTACCAATATTTGAACTCTAACAATCAAAAATTCATGATAGTTTTTTATGTGTTCATGAATCAAATTCAAAAATTAAAGAAAAATATTCATGATGTTTTTTTGCTAATAAAAAAATTAAATGCGAGGTAAATTTTATATAAAACTAATGAGTTTTTGATTTTTAAAATACACAGAAAAAAAAATCATGGTAATATTACATCTGGGAAGGGGTACATCTTTTAGGTCAGAAAAAAGGTGTAATTTTACCTCTGGAAATGTGTAATTTTACCACTTTTCTGGTGTAATGTCACTTTTTCAGTCTAAATTGAGGTAAAATAACATCATAAAAAAGGTAATATTCAACCTTCCAAAATTACAGCTTCCAAATTTACATTATTTTTTTCTGTGTAGACAATACTGTGATCCTACCAAAACCCAAAATTCAACCAAATTTGTTAAGTTTTCAGATGATTTTTTTCTTCATACAATAACATTACATTAAAGTCCTTAACTTGTCCACATTTCTTCATATTTTCAAGCTCTTCGAAATTTTGAAACATTATTTATTCAATGTTGTTAACTATAAGTTTATCGAGAATCGATAACAAAGACTATTTTTAATTATTATTACAATAGTTCATGAGAATCCTCAAAATAAACTTATTCATAACTTCCGGATTTTGTAGTAAGTTTAAAAGTATCTGTATTAAAAATCACAAAACATGTACCTTTTTTTAAAAAAAAAATATATATATATATTATCGTGGGCGTCGATAATTAGAGTTCGCGCCCGCTGAAATGACCGCAAAAAATGGCCGCATGACAGCCGCAGAACAATTTTTTGGCTGTTGTCAAAGATAGCCTTGAGTTTTCAGCTAACTTTTTGGAAAATATTCAAAACAAACCAAGTTGACAGGCAAACCAAAGCTGAATTTCAGTTCAACTTGCTGATTTTTACACCGCGATAGTTCGACGGCCATAACCTCCTGTCAGTCGAAGCGAAGTAAAATCGTGATTTTATCTCGCAATAAACAATACATTGTTTACAATTCGCAGTGGGCTGTCAAACGGAGTGAATTTGCCCAAACGCTAGATTTTTTTGAAAATTCCCTTTAAAAAAAATTAAGTTGAATAACTATATGAGAAAAAAACTTCACAAACAACCAAATTTGAATAAATCAAAATATGCAACAATAAATATAAAAATTACTTGTGACCATTTTTAAATGCTCAAACCTTCGTAATTTGCAAAATGACAAAAACATTAAGTCGGGAATTGAATTATTCGTTGGTTTATTTTTTCTGTACAAAATGCAGAAATATTTCAAAATTAAAAATGACATATCCAAGGTTAGTTTGGTTTAGTATTTAATTACTCTAAAATTTATTTTTTTTAATCGTCAATTGGCTTTTTTTTTAATATTTGGAGTTAAGTTGCAACATACGCTTTTTCAAATGTCGCATTTGTGCTAAAAACAGCATACACTGGAATACATGAATATATGAAATCCTGGTCGCTGATCTCGAATTAGAAGTTTATAATACAACAAATAAAACAGAAATAAAAGAAATTTTCAGCGAAAAAAATAACGCATTTTTACATCACTTGCCATTAAGAACTTATTTTGTTCCCACAACAGCAGAATAAAAATAAACAACACAAAAAATTAAATATTTTGGAAACATGTGGTCAAACGATGTAGAAGTTTTTAGATTTTTTAACAATAAAAGATTTGTGCATTAAATGAAAAAATCACAAAATACCATAATTCTGTGAAAAGTTTTTATAATGCTTGATGTGTAAAAAAGCGGTAATATAGATTTTTCCATTTTTTGAAACCTGATATTCGAAAAAAAAAACTAGATAATACACAGTTTCACTTGATTCGTTAGCATACTAAGGGATACTGTTCCCCAGGATCAAATTCGTCTCGCGACGCCAAACCCCCTTCGTGGCCGTGCAAGCGCAAAAATTGAAACAGAAAACTAATAAATCATTAACGTTTGAGCTGTGGGCACCGACGATGACGACCTAGGAGACTCCACCAAGTGAGTGTCGAAGGTTTCTCTCGCGAGCCAACCAGCTGGTTCGCAAAGTGGCCACCGGAATGTGACGACGAGCTGGGCAGCATGCCATGAGCACGGGGCAACGTGTGTAGAATGCTGAAATCTCAGTTGCTGCCAAGTCTGAGCACACACACACAAGAAGACTAATGAACCCTCGCGCCGCCGGTCACCGCCTGCTACGCTACTGATAAAAGACGTTGAAGAAGACGAAGCAGATGACGAAGATCCCCTGGAACGGATTCCCCGAACTCGGCAGAGTTCAAGCAACTCCCCTAGTTGGCGGTGGCAGGACGATGTCCCTCGAGGGAGTTCGGAACAGGGTGATCTATCGTAAACTTGTTGCGAACTTGAAGATGAGTATTTCTCTGTCAAACCGATATTTTTTTTTGTTTTCAAACATCTTTAAAAATGTTATACCCAAAAAATGTTTTTTTCTTAGAATTATTTTTTGAGGTTTTCCAAAGAATCCTCCAACAAAAGGTGACCAAACCGGTCATTGGCGGCGTCTCGACCTTGGGCCGAGAATCGTCTTCTTCGAGGATGTGCGACACCTGCAATTATCCCGGTTGAGGAGACAGCAGAAAAAAAAGTGTGATGTACGACAACTCCCGGGACATGGGTATAATGATTATCACCAGTGCCATTATCGGAGCCCCGTCTCTCGTTATGGCCGTTCGGAGGAGGTCCAGTTACGGGGGGGCTCGACGACGATTTTGGACGCTGCTGGGAATGGAAGGTCTCTATAACAGTGCCCCGACATGGTGTAGGATTTATTGGGCGAACAAGATCATTAAAAGTTTTTTTTTTTGTGGAAGCGAATAAAGGTTGGAACTTTTTGTCTTGCAAAGGTTGCTTCTGAAAACTTAAACGAATTCCTGGATTTAAAGAAGAATGTTTTCAATTACTATTAAAATTGATTCCTTATTTTAGAAAAACTCAGTTTTGCCTTCAACATAAAATTACATTTTGGAAGGTTGAAAATGGTTTAATATTTCCATTTTTTTAAAGAAATTTTACCTAAAATGATGTGTAAAAAGTAAAATTCAACAGTAATTGATGAAAACACTGATGAACAAAAACTTTAAATTAAATTTGTATCAGCCTTATAAGCAAATGCCTAGATTTTTAATTTTTAGTAGCTCAATTTACCTGTCCTCTTTTTATGTCATAATAATTCAAACTTCATGAAATAGCTGAACATAAAATTTTACCTCGAAAAAATGTTTTTTAATTATGCGTTTTGCATGGCTAATTTTTCATTATTTTTTTATGACATTTAACTTTATTTCAATATTTTTAATGAGGGAGATGAAGTCGTTGAAAAATGTGGTTTAATTAAATTAATTTATAATTAAGTTTACTCTTTTTTTAATTTCGTCGTTTTTTAACTAAAACAAATTTTATTTGAAGTTACTGTATCTCAGCCTTGGTTGATGTCAATATAACAAAATTAAGTATTTATTATAATTGTTTACAGTCGAAAATTTGCCAAAAATCCACAATTCATGAAAAAAAAACTTCATTTCTTAAAGTTTTACTTCTTCAGATCAGCGGCAAAAAAAATTGTGCATAATTTGAAAAAAATAACGTTTTGCAATAGTTCATTATCAACTGTTTATGTTTATTTTTGCCATTTATTTTTTATTTTTTGATTGTGAAAGGGATTCAATGGTTTGGAATAAAATATTTTAATAAATGTTTGAAACTTTTTTGAAAATTTAAAATACGTTAGTTCTAATCGAAAGCTTTCTTTAATCTATTACTTGTTCTTCGTCGACAGTTTTCGAAATATTTATTTATTTTTCGATAATCTTGAGCGCTTTCAATTTTAATCTTTATGAATTAAAAAAAAAAATAATGACGCGTTTATTTCAATTTATTTTTCTTATTAATTTTTAGAAATACCTTTAAAAAAGTTTCAAACTTATACAAACATTTAACTGGGTAAATCTTACTTTAAATATCGAATATCTATCATATTCGATTTTTAAAGTAGGATTTACCGAGTAGAATGTTGAATTAAATTCTCAAAAAATGTCATCCAATCAAATTTTTGGAACGCAGGTTGCATTTATCATATTTGTTATAAATTAAATTTGGCTGTTAGTAATAACTATAAGTTGAAAATATTAAATTTTTAAAACAAAAAAAAATTTCAAGATATAACAAGAAAATATAATTGATACAATTCTTAAATCATTGTGAAAATTGTGAAAAAATGAAACATATTTTATCATGGTTATCAAAATTTTCTCTTCTCTTTCAAAATTCAAAGCAAAGCTTCACAAACTTTTGGTCTGGTAAATTCAATTTTATTCCGCTACTTGCAGAACGCATTCAACCTCCACCACGATTTTTGCCCTTCCAACCGTGACCAAATGTGATTTTTCTTACTTTTTTCACCTCTAGGGAGGGGGGACCAAAGGAGTGTCCCTCCTTCCCAAAAGTTAAAAGAACTGCGTTTCTCCGCAACTTCAAAAGGCTTCATTGCTGTTGATTCTGAGACGGTGAAAATGATTCAATTTCGCCCTCAATTTCAAGGTTCAAGTTCGTGCTCAATGATTTCAGAGATCACATTTGAAAAGGGCTTGTTGAAGAAATCATGATCATTTAGATTTATTTTTAATTTATCTTCATTTGAAAAACTTAAAATCATCGAAGATATTAAAAATTAGTATTGAATCATTAGGAACACAATTTGTTATTTACACATCAATACAAGTTATGATTAAAAAAACAAAGCCTGAAATGCGTTTGAAAGTTTTGTTACAAATCATTTTGAAGCTTCCAACAAACCGTTCGCGTGGGCGTAATTCAATCCACTCCAGGAAACTTCCAACACTTCGTGACTTGTATGCAACAGCTTTGATCCCAGCACAGTTCCTGAACCCTCTACCCCTTCAAGTCTTATATTTCGCCAGCTCCGCTGTGTGAAAACCAATAAAACAATAATTTTCTGCCATTTCCCACTTTTTTTTTGTTCTACACTCAATTTCCGTCCATTTTTTTTTTGCATGCCGCAGTGCAGACACTGACCGCAACACCCAGATGTTTGAAGTTTCAGTTGTCAACAATGAGGCCATAATTTTTTGCGCAGAAGAAAAAAAACCGTTTCCCAACCGGTCAAGAATTTGTCGGTCCGCGGTTCTCACGGCGCAATTTCCTCTCCCAGTGCGGTTTGGGAAATAGAATAAAAAAAAAATCGGAGGGGGTGGGACAAAAAAAATTGCAGACATTGATCTAGCTGGCGGGGTTTCTAAATTCTTTGTATTATCTACCTAGAAGTGTGATGAAATTTTTTAACAAATTATGTTCTACATAAAAAATCAAACTTTTTTTTCAGATTTTAAATGATTTGAAAATACATTTCAGAAATAAAATGAAAATTGTCAGAACCAAGCATTTAAGAAACAGTAAAAAATCAAGAAAAAGAAACTAGCTCAAAAAACGTTACGCACGAGCGCGTCACTAAAGTGCTGAAAAGTGACGAATTTAGCGAGACGATTAGAGCGAACGGGGTTTGAGAAGTGAACGCGAAAAATGAAGCCATAAATTACTGTCATTGCACGGTGGTGCCATAAAAAATGTGCAAAACGGTACGCGGCGGCGGCCTCAAAAACCTCTGTGCCGCTATGCCAATTTAATAATTACGGCTGGTCGCGGTAATCTGCAGTGAGGCGTGAGAATGATGTGATAAGGTTTTAAGAGCCGTCGCTGGAGGTCCTGATCGAAAGCGATAAGATAAATTAGAAGAGAAAATTGATTTTCGACTAATTAAGGGAAAAGCGAACAAAGCTTGAAATTAATACAAAAACATAATTTGTAAAAATGATCATCTTTTAACTTGGCCCAAATGTTCCAATAAAAAAAGTTTTCATGATTACTTCCTCTAAAGACATCAACCAAGGAGGGGCACACAAAATCAATAACAAGAAATTGCCGGCCATAACAATTGCAATTTGTGTTCCCTCTACCGGACTTGTTTATGTGTGTGGTGTGTTTTTCTCTAACTTTATTTTGCTCGTTTCTAGTTCAAGTTGGTCTGTGCAGATCGGATGTGTTTGCCTCTTAACCGTCATATTGTTGCCGCTTTTGGCCTACATTTCTCGGCTGGTGGTTTTGCTTCCCCTTTTCCTCTTCCCCCAGTGAGTCGTTTGTTTCAACGGACAAAACGCTGGGGATGTTCCCGAGTAGAAGAGTTGACCTACATTCGATATGTGATATTTTTTTCAACAAAAATAACAAATTAATATAGGGTAGTTCCAAATGAATACAAATCTTCAGGAGTGTAATTTGTTATCAAGAACATGCATTGTTATTTTTGTCAATAAGAACAAAATTTGTTATCAGTTATCAATAACATTGAAAATTGGCAATATTTTGGTTCAACAACACAACTTGTTATTTAATTATCAATTTATGTTATGTGTCCAACTAATTAACAAATTATGTTACCATCTCAAAACACTCTTGAGTTCGGGTTGGCCTGTTGGTTCTCGCAAGACGATCGAAATCGAATCGCTTCGGGACTCTGCGGAGTTGTTCTCTGCGGTTGTTCGGTGCGGCTTTTCATGGTACAGCATAATTTGAGCAACCAGTTTTTCAGTTTTATTGTATTTTTTCTTCTTCAATTTAAACAAAAATCGGACGGGGAGAAGTGTATCCGATGTGTTTTATTTTAGTTGTTATGTTATTTCTTTTCTCCGTAAAAAATCGCTTATTGAAACAAACGACGGCAATGAAAGCTTCGGGAAAATATCTCAATTAATGGAGTGTGGGTTCTGAGCCGTACTCGGGGAGGCCCCCAAAGTCAAAGTCGTTAGTTGGTTCTAGGTGATTTTAGGGCAATTTCGAGCGCTGAAAATCCAACGCAAGAAGTTCGGCGAGATCGCCTACAAATTTGGAGTTGGCGCGCAGCATGGTGGTTTGAGGTTGGAGGTTTAATTTCCTGAACGAAATTAAAGTTACGGTCTTAGGAAGTTTCGCTGGCTTTGCAATTCGAAAACTTATTTTAAGGCAGTGTTGGTGTTCCGTTTGAAATTTTAGTATGTCAATTAGATTCAACCAAAAAACGAATTCGTTTTGTAATCATAAATATGCTTGTTTTAAGAACAAAATTTGGTATCGGAAAATTATTTTACCTTTAATTTAAAAAAATAACATCGAGTTTAAATGTCAATGCATGTTTTGATAAAGTTATGTTTTGAGAATAAAATTTGTTATGAAAAGATAATTTTATTTTCAAATTACACAGAAAACCACTCACATTCTTCTAATGGAATGGAATTTACGATCTTCAAAAACACAATTTGATATGAAATTACCAATGCATGTTATGATACTCTCACGAAAACAAAAATGTTTCTTACTTAACAAATTTTGTCACACAAAATATCACTCACATTCTTTCAATAGAAAGGTTTATAGGTTCTTTAAAAACACAATTTGATATCAAATTATCAATGTATGTTATGATGCACTGAAAACAACAATATTTCTTAAACATTTTGTCACGAGCAAAACATTCTAATTCTTCCAATAGAAAGGAATGAATGTTTTTCAAAAACACATTTTGATACAAAATTATCAATGCTTGTTAGGACACTCACATGAAAACTTTGATGATTCTTACTTCACAAATTTTGTTACCAAATTAGCACACTCTTTTCGTTTCCTAGCCTAATATCGTAAGAAAATGTTAACAAGTTGACCAGGATAAAAAATATGTTTTAAGGTTTTAACATTACGTGTTTTTGATTCACACAATTATTTTAAAGTTTGACCATGAAATATTCCAAGATTAAATTGAAAGTTATTTATTTTGGCATGTGAAGTCGTTAAATTTGTTGGAAATTTCCATTAAAATATCAATCTTTCTTCCAAGCCAAAATCTAAAGAAAATATATGCCTTCTCAAACAAAATCTTGACTCCCTCCTTGGGGGAACGCACGTCCCACTCCGTGGCTCTTCATTATCACATATTGAAACCATAAATTCGCTACACACCTTCATCAATTTATTCCTCTCAATCCCTCGCTGAACTCACTGTCTGCTGGTCCTGGTCCAGCCATCACGATCGCCATCAATCTCTCTCGCTCGACGGACAAAATACTCAAGAAAAAGAGAAGCGTCCTGTAATAAATCCACTTCTCATTACCGATCCCTCCGACGGAACGTTTTCTTTGGTAAAGACCGAGAAAAGTTAGGGTAAGGACAGCTAATTTCGGTAGTTTGGACAAATGTCATACCGTAGCGCCGCCAAGCGGCCAATCCGAGAACTACCTTTCTTTTTTTGTGTCCCGAAAATTGCTTCGCTAACTCTAACATAACCTCCAACAAAAAAGAACGAGGTTCACGAATTGGTTCCGCCGAAACGCCACACACACATCACTTTGTCCGACATGACCATATCCCCATTGAAAAAAGGTTTCGTTCATTGACCACCCAAAGCGGGATCACTTATTGAGCCCGAAAGAAAGCAAAGCAGAAGAAGAGGTCCAACTCTCCCCTCTTCTACCAGCCTTTCATCCTTTCATTAGTGCGCTAAATCAACACCAATGGTCGGCGCTTCTTTTCGCTTTCATTAGCGCCACGGTTCGTTAGGTTCGCGTACTAATCGCATTCCGATCGAAGATGGCGGCGTCGTCGTCATGGACGTTGTTTACAAGAATACACCGTGTTATTGTGTGTACGTGTGGGGCTAATGAAAACAATGTCGGGCGCGTTACACTTTGTGGCGAGCGCAGCTCCATCTGTTTTGTAAACAAAATCGAAAGTTGCGATAGGTGGCGCTAGTGAACGGAATGGAATCTGTCAAGAGTTTGAAGCAATGTAACAAAATGACGCATCGAATGACAAGGCATGCGCCGTTATTGATCGAAACCCTTCAGAAACGCCCTCTAACCTCTAATGACCTTTTCAGCAAGTTCAACAACACTCAAATCGCCTTAGCAAACCAATTTAAGGGTCATTTCCCTTTTCCCCATCTCGTTATGCTTTACTTTGTTTACCGTACCAGCCCGAAAGCTCCGTCTATTATGCTGTCAGTTTACCCCCGCACAAACATATGTTTCCACCCAAGCTGTGTATTGTCTTGGCCCTCAAGAAAGTGTATTGCACCCGCAGTCGACTTATCGTAACTCATCACCATGGGTACCATATAGTCTTCTTCCTGAATTTACATATCGCCAGCCAAAGCTCACTTTGACAGCAGAAGCGCCTGTGATTGATGGATCATTGTTTGCAAACTGAGTTGGTTTTTTTTTCTAGATCGTTTTTGTTTTTGCTTGATTGATATGGGAAGGTAAAGCGGCCGCACTGATCACTTTCCGGCGCCACCCATCGTGAGCGTCATCATCAATACATCGTGAGGAGGAAATTTGTCATGGCTGTCATAGAATGAGCGGAGTCATTGCGTGACATGCAACAGGTTGAGCGAAAAAAAAATAAACAAGAAAAAGTATTTTAAACATTTCTGGGGTTACAAAATTAAAAACAAAAACTTATTTAAATTCATGATTTTAAATTTTCAGTTTAGGAAATTGTCAAACATAACACATGTTTGATAACATATCAGCAAAATCGGTCTGTGAGTATTAGAAAATTTGTATTTTGAGAAGAGATTTTCGGATCGATTTTGAGTATTTGCCAAAGTTGTAGGTTATGGTTACCCGAGCAGACGGATATAACTTGGGAATAACATTTTTTGAAATTTCAAAATACTTGGCCAATAACATATTGAGCAATTCTCTACGAAATCGGTCTTTTTTCTTCAATTTTAATTTTTGTATTTTTTAATCCGACTGAAACTTTTTTGGTGCCTTCGGTATGCCCAAAGAAGCCATTTTGCATCATTAGTTTGTCCATAAAATTTTCCATACAAATTTGGCAGCTGTCCATACAAAAATGATGTATGAAAATTCAAAAATCTGTATCTTTTGAAGGAATTTTTGATCGATTTGGTGTCTTCGGCAAAGTTGTAGGTATGGATACGGACTACACTGAAAAAATGATACACTGTAAAAAAATTTGGTGATTTTTATTTAACTTTTATTACTAAAACTTGATTTGCAAAAAAACACTATTTTTAATTTTTTTATTTTTGATATGTTTTAGAGGACATAAAATGCCAACTTTTCAGAAATTTCAGGTTGTGCAAAAATCTTTGACCGAGTTATGAATTTTTAATCAATACTATTTTTCAAAAATCGAAAAATTGGTCACAAAAAATTTTGAACTTCATTTTTCGATGTAAAATCAAATTTGCAATCAAAAAGTACTTCAGTAAAATTTTGATAAAGTGCACCGTTTTCAAGTTATAGCCATTTTTAGGTAACTTTTTTGAAAATAATCGCAGTTTTTCATTTTTTAAAATAAGTGCACATGTTTGCACACTTTTGGAAAAAATATTTTTGAAAAGCTGAAAAAATTCTCTATATTTTGCTTCTTGGGACTTTGTTGATACGACCTTTAGTTGCTGAGATATTGCAATGCAAAGGTTTAAAAACAGGAAAATTGATGTTTTCTAAGTCTCACCCTAACAACCCACCATTTTTCAATGTCGATATCTCAGCAAGTAATGGTCCGAATTTCAATGTTGAAATATGAAACATTTGTGAAATTTTCCGATCTTTTCGAAAACAATATTTTCAAAATTTTCAAATCAAGACTAACATTTCAAAAGGGCCAAACATTCAATATTACGCCCTTTACAAATGTTAGTCTTGGTTTAAAAATTTTGAAAATATTATTTTCGAAAAGATCGGAAAATTTCACAAATGTTTCATATATTAACATTGAAAATCGGACCATTACTTCCTGAGATATCGATAATAAAAAATGGAGGGTTGTTTGGGTGAGACTTGGAAAACATCAATTTTTCTGTTTTTAAACCTTTGCATTGCAATATCTCAGCAACTAAAGGTCGTATCAACAAAGTCCCAAGAAGCAAAATATAGAGAATTTTCTCAGCTTTTCAAAAATATTTTTTCCAAAAGTGTGCAAACATGTGCACTTATTTAAAAAAATGAAAAACTGCGATTATTTTCAAAAAAGTTACCTAAAAATGGCTATAACTTGAAAACGGTGCACTTTATCAAAATTTTACTGAAGTACTTTTTGATTGCAAATTTGATTTTACATCGAAAAATGAAGTTCAAAATTTTTTGTGACCAATTTTTCGATTTTTTGAAAAAAATAGTATTGATTAAAAAATTCATAACTCGGTCAAAGATTTTTTGCACAACCTGGAAATTTCTGAAAAGTTGGCATTTTATGTCCTCTAAAACATATCAAAAAATAAAAAAATAAAAATAGTGCATTTTGCAAATCAAGTTTTAGTGATAAAAAGTTAAATAAAAAAATCACCAAATTTTTTTTACAGTGTATCATTTTTTTTCAGTGTAGTCTGTATCCATACCTACAACTTTGCCCAAGACACCAAATCGATCAAAAAATTCCTTCAAAAGATACAGATTTTTGAATTTTCACACATCATTTTTGTATGGACAGCTGCCAAATTTGTATGGAAAATTATATGGACAAACTAATGATGCAAAATGGCTTCTTTGGGCATACCGAAGGCACCAAAAAAGTTTCAGTCGGATTAAAAAATACAAAAAAAATCGAATGACCGAAAACCTAGAGAACTGCTCTATTATGTTATTCATAACAAAATTTGTCTCAGAATTGAGCCAAAGTGTCAAAATATTGATTTGTGGTTATATTTTGTGTTTCGATGAGTTCATATGGTTATTTTACATTTACTTTTTGAATTACTGCTATGATTCTTTGATCTGGATAATTCCGAAATGCTAATAATTTACATGGGAAAAATCTACACTTAGTAGTACATTTTTTCTTCTGGAATTATTTTTTCTATTCCTTAAAACTTAATATTTTTCTCTATGTTGATCATTTAGAGCAATTTAGGAACATCGAAAAACATTATCATCATGCTTACAGTTAACAGTTTGTTAAATGACTACATTCAAATAAAAAATGCCAAACCACCAAACCCATAATTTTCTGAAATAAAAATCTGGTTTTACAATCCAGATGGTTTTTGGCGAATTGAAATCCAATTTAATGTGATTTCAACTAATGTCATTTCTTAGTACTAAACGAATAAGTTTGTTGTTTCAGATTTTGTGCCAAAACCGTCTTTGAAGATTTAAAATCTCTTTTCTTCCAACCAAACGTTCACCCAATGCCACCACACTTTCAAGGTTTCCGGCGGCCTAACTTTCCCCGCTTCTGGCGGTGCTGTGCGTGGACTCTCTTCTAGTAGACAATTACAACGGCGGCCAATAATAACTGCCCATTCTTCGACCATTCATCGTCGTCATGAGCCGCTAATAGTAGGTAGCCATGCCATGCCGTATGTGAGAAGTGAGTGAGTGCGCACTCAATTGCGCGCCCGCGTGGCTAAATTTAATATCCAAGAAACCGCTGACTGACTGACTGACTGACCGAGCGAGCAGAACAAACCGCTTGCTACGACTTACTCGAAATGGGGTGCAATAATTGGTTCAATTTGGTTTCGCCTCTTGGACTTGGAGTTCCGTCGCCCTCTCTGTAATCAGCGGTATTGACCGGCAGCTGGTGGACTCTTGGACTTTTGGAGTTCGATGTCGTGACCGTGACTTGTCCAGTTTAACCCGGAGATTAGTGTCATTTGAAGGTTGGCGGTGCATTTCCCGCAGTTTCTAACCTCAGGTTTTAAAATTTGACACTTGACTTTTTAAGACTTCGCTGAGTTCAAGAATTATTTAGTTAAAAACTAAAAAAAAACAAAGATTTTTGATCACAAAAGCCAAGGGTTAGACTCGTCCACCAGAAGTCGTGTAGCGTGTCCAGCGACACAATTGATTTTTCGATTGGAAATTATAGTGGGCGAAGTTGCCCTGGCTGCCAAAGTCACAGAACCAGACAGAATTACTGCCGACGACGACTGTTGTGTGTTGCGGGATTAGTTGAGCAAATGAGTAGTAGTAGCAAAAGCTGCTGCATGACAGGTGTTTCTGTCTGTCATTCAGGCCTTCGGCCAGGTGTGGGAATTTTGATTGAAGGGAGCGAAATCTTTTAATGCGATTTGCTGGATCCCGAGCTGAGTTGGGGCAGGAGGTGTAATTTGCTGAACCTGAACATGAATGATCGCGCGTTTTACCTTGCAGATGTGGAAGTTGTTGGTTTTTGTTTGCGGATACATACCTGGAAAGAAAAGAAATAATTGCAATTAGAAACTTTTTTTTATTATTGTTGGCCAAAATGCAATGAATTAAAACTATACTTTTCAAGCTATTTACATCAAACAGATTAAATATAGGCGTTGATCCCGATTTAACATTATAAGATTGTAGGTTTACAGAAAAGCCGAGGCCCATCTGGTTTTTACTCTATGTTAAGTTGGGACCGGAAAATGCCCAACGACTTCGGAAATTGGCCAGGTTCTCCGTAATTCTAAAATAATTCCTTTAAATCAGCGCTAGAGCTGTCATCAACCGGAAATTTTTGAAAATCTTTATCTTTTGAAGGAATTTTTCTGATCGATTTGGGATCTTCGGCAAAGTTGTAGCTATTGATGAGAACCATTCAAAAAATAAATTGCTGATTTTTTATTATTTTTTTTCACAGAAATTAAATTTTTCAAAAACATTTTTTTATCATTGCAATTTTTTGATTTATTTTACAGAACAAAAAAAAAACCCACAACTTTTGTGCAATAGAAAAGTATGGTCAAAAACTTTGCCACCGAGTTATGATTGTTGGAAAAAGTGTTATTTGGAAAAATATAACAATTTGACTTCAGCTTTTAATGTAAAATCAAATCTGCTTTGCAGATTTTTGATAAAGTGTTGATAAAGTGCACCGTTTTCAAAAAAAGTTAAAGTGTAATTTAAACTGAAAAATTTCAGTCTTTCGATTATTTAAAAAATCATAATTATGATTGTCCATTCCTGAATATATTTAATTTAAAAATTTGAAAAAGTTCCAATTACATTTCTGATTCCAAAATTTTAAAATATTTTTTTCGAAAGGATCTGAAAATTTCAGGACTATTTGTTTCTTTGATTTCGGTAATATAAAATAAAAGGCTATTTGGATGAGGTTTAACTAACTTCAACTCTCTTAGGCAATTTGATTGAAAAATTTTCTCAACTTTCGCAAAACATATTTTCAGGAATATACCATATTGGAAAACATTTAAAAAATCAAAAGATTGGAAAAAGTTGAAATTAACTTTAGGTGGCTACATCTTGAAAACTGTGCATTCTTGAAAATTTGATTTTTCATTAAAACCTGAAGTCAAAAAAAAATCTATTTTCGCGGCAAATTTTTTGTGCATACTTTTTTATGGCTTAAAAATTTGGGGTTTTTATTCCCTAAAACTTATAAAACATTTTTGGCTTTTTTTTTATTAAATAAGGATGAAGGATTGTTTTTTTTTAATTTGGTAACCAGAAAAATATATAGGATCAAATAAAACGGTAACAAAAATTTCTCTCGCAAAACTTATTTTTTTCAAAGAATGATTTTCACTTAATATAAACAAAGATTTTTTTTTAAATTCCAAACAAATCAAAAAAATATTAAAAAAAATAATAATTTTTAAAAAGAAAATAGTAAAACATTACAAAGAGTTGCAATTATACACTAAAATTAAAATTTTTATTTAGTTTCCAACTGAAACAAGTTTCAAATTTTCATCAAATATTTTATGAAGAATGAAATTAATACAATATTAGAACATGATTGAAAGCTATCTGTTGGAAGCTGTTTGTTTAAAAAATTGAATTACTCTGTTGAAAAAAATATATATCGTTTTTCAAAAATGAAAATAAACATTAAAAATATTTAATTTGGATTCACATTCGGCAAAAAAATAAAAAAAATATGAAAATTGAAATGACAAGCCTTTATTTCAACATTTCAATGGAAAAAGTTTTTCAAAATGCATAATACACCTGCCCAAATATTAAGCAATTATTAGTTTCCAAAATATTTAAGTATTAACGAGATTTTTTTTGTCCGTAAAAAAACTTTTCGCGGTACAGTACATCGGAATTTCACAATATTCTAAATACTTTCATTTGATCCCAAACATGCTTAATATGATTTTAAATTCGGTATTTAACCCAGAAAATGCATTTTAAATTGTCTTCAGTCGATTACACCTATATTTTCATTAAAATGTTGAAGTTTTTTGGAAAAAAAATTTTTTTTTGCACCCTGATTTTTCGGGCCGGTTTGAACTCGGTAATTTTTAACAAATAACATACTTTTAAATTAACAAAAAAATAGAGTGTAATAATTTTTTTGATTCAGATTTCTAGTTCAGTTGTCAAAAAAAAAGTAAGACATGGTTATTAAAAAATCAATATATTATTAAATATCAATAAAGGAGAATGGGCAAATTTGGTCCAAGGATGTACACGAACGGGACCAACTTTTTTCGAAAGATCTCGCCGAGACATGAAAAAAAGTCTTCTGGACCAACTCTCTAAACCCCGGGGTTCAAAAGTTACATGCTGTTGAAGTTTGAGCATTTTGGGTTAAAATGTACAAAAAATCGATTTTTTGCTATTTCTAAAATCATTTATAAAATCTCTGTTTCATTATGGATTTTGATTTTCTTAACTTCATTCGACGCGTATCAGCAAAAACTATGAGTTCTGATATGTCTTAGCATGATTGAAACATGATTTCTCTTGTTTTTATCCGTTTGAACCGTTTGTGCAAGATGCATCCCATAGAAACAAGTCGAAACTTCAAGGTTTTGAAACCGGCTCCGACCCACACTGCTTCAGTGAGTATGGAAGGCTTCAGTGCAATGTTGTAACAACTTATTGGGATGGTCTGAGCCATGGTCATGGTATGGTAGACTACTATGCTGATGTGTTGGAGTGTCCTGGGTTCTCCTAGGACTCTCTGGAGTTAAGATCTGTGGGTCTACTACCGTAACAATCCAAATGTCGACCGGTTTTGACAACGGAACATACCCGCATAGCTTCAGTGAGTGTGGTAGACTACTTTGCTAATGTGTTAGGATGTCCTGGGTCATCCAAGGACTCCCTGGAGTTATGATCTGTAGGTCTACGGCTGTTACAAGGACTCCCTGGAATGGTCCAGAACATCCCAACATAACAGCAATACAGTCTGACATACTCACTGAATCTTTGCGGTTATGATGCGCGGTTAAAAATCATCGACCTTTTTCTTATTACAGTGACCCAAATATCTAAACTCCAGGGAGTCCAAGGATGACCAAAGACATCCCAACACATTAACAAAGCAGTCTCCCATACTGTCTGAAGCTATGCGTGTATGTTCCGGGGTCAAAAACCGTCGACCTCTTGATTGTTACGGCTGTAGCTCCACAGATCATAACTCCAGGGAGTCCTTGGATGACCCAAGACATCCTAACACAGTAGCAAAGTAGTCTACCACACTCACTGAAGCTATGCGGGTATGTTCCGTTGTCAAAACCGGTCGACATTTGGATTGTTATGGTAGTAGACCCACAGATCTTAACTCCAGAGAGTCCTAGGAGAACCCAGGACACTCCAACACATCAGCATAGTAGTCTACCATACTCACTGAAGCCATGCGGGTATGATCCGTGGTCAAAAACCGCCGACATCTTGCTTGTTACGGCGGTAGACTCATCGGTCTTAACTCCAAGGAGTTCTCGGATGACTCAGACCATCTCAATAAGTTGTTACAACATTGCACTGAAGCCTTCCATACTCACTGAAGCAGTGTGGGTCGGAGCCGGTTTCAAAACCTTGAAGTTTCGACTTGTTTCTATGGGATGCCTCTTGCACAAACGGTTCAAACGGATAAAAACAAGAGAAATCATGTTTCAATCATGCTAAGACATATCAGAACTCATAGTTTTTGCTGATACGCGTCGAATGAAGTTAAGAAAATCGAAATCCATAATGAAACAGATATTTTATGAATGATTTTAGAAATAGCAAAAATTCGATATTTTGTACATTTTAACCCAAAATGCTCAAACTTCAACAGCATGTAACTTTTGAACCCCGGGGTTTAGAGAGTTGGTCCAGAAGACTTTTTTTCATGTCTCGGTGAGATCTTTCAAAAAAAGTTGGTCCCGTTCGTGCACATCCTTGGACCAGCTCCCATACAAATTTGCCCATTCTCCTTTATAAAAGTATTTTTTCCTTAATTTTAATGTCTTTTTCTGATCTGTGGTCAAATTCTAAATTTGTAAATAGCCTTCAAGTGCTCTGTTTCATTAAAAATAATCAAATAAACTTTATAAAATGTATTCAAAATTGATTTACGAGTTTTGTTTTAAAAATTATTATTTTCCCAAAAAAATATTTTTTTCCACTGATTTTTATGGGAAATTTTGGCGAGGAGGAAACGAAATCAAGAGAACTTTTTAAAAGATTCCACAAAATTAACATGCCATAAGCTAATTTCCACATTTGATCATAATCCGTATCAACGGCAACCGTTCAAGTGACGTTAAGCGCCAATTAAGCACACGTCGTCTTCAAACCCAGTGAAAAACCAGGCCAAAATTCAACTTCATGCCCAAGGCGCGCTCAAACCGTGCAAAACTCATCACCCAATGATAATGGTGATCGGTGGTCATTAGCATGTGAATTGCAGTAGGCTGCGGCAAACGCCAATAGTTTTCCCTCCGGGGCCAGTGATGCCAGATGATCTTTTTTTCCTTTTTCTGCTTTGAGGTTGCAACAAAAGCAGCAGCGGAGATAAAATTGCCCCTGCTTCTGCGATATTACGACCGATAAGTTGTTATTTTTTATTATATTTCTTCTGCACAAAAAAACAAAAACGCGAGCTTATGGAATGCGCTCTAATTAGATCAGAAAACACACAAATTAGCCTCATTTGAATTTAATCGGCCTGTGGGAGCCACCACGAGCGAAAATTACTTGCGATTGGGTCCGATATCCGAGGACGATGACGTCGTTGACGAGGTGATGCCTGCGTAACACGTGGTAATGTCTGGAATTAAGGTGGTCGAGTTCGATCGGCGAAACCAGATTGTGGGGGCATTGTTTCAGACGAGCAGCAGCAGAAGCAATAAGTGGCTGCCTCTCTCGACAGCTCGACGAAACTGATAGTGATCGATGGATTGTGTGCGTACAATGAGCGTGAGATAATTTTGCAAGAATTGCCGACGAAGAGTTGGTTGTAAAATCAAAGCTGTTTTTTTAAATTTTATTTCAGGATTTGAAAAAAAAATATTCAAATTCTGATCAAAATACAGTCATTAAGCAGCTCAAATCTGAATAAAACAGGATCTCCTCCCCACCATTAAACTAGGTCACCCCAGTCAGTTGAAGTCAAACATCAATCTTTTTGATTGCACTCCACACGATCGTGTATTTCCTCTCGGCGAACTCCACATGTGCCACAAATGCTCGTGCACTGATATCATTCCAAACCCCGCTTGCCTAATTAACCCTGCACGCCACATACTACCTCTCCCCGGTCTGGGAACCATGTCGCGCCTCTGTTTGTTGTTACAGAGCAAAAAAAAACTCAATGTGATCGTCGTCATCTAATGACGATAATTACAGCGCCAGCGGCGGATTCACTCCTTGAAATTGTGCCCGTTTTCACGTGTTCACCCCTCCTTCCCCCCAGAACATCACCAGAGCTGCAAACAAACACAATTGCTGAAGGGTGCTAATTTTCACAAATAGTTTTTGTTACCAGTGACTAGTACTCTCGGCAAAAACAGGAACTAACCCCCGCGTCTCTTCCCGTGACTACCCTTAAGTACCTAGGTGGCAACGGGAATGGGAAGCTGAGTGGCAGTGTTGCCAGTTAGAGGGCGTTGATGGATTACATTGGCTTTGCGCGGATTAGGGAGGTAACCTTTAGCTTGTGCTTCAAAATAGTGTTGAATTAATGTTTGACAATTGTATTATTTTTTTGTACCCTGGTATCTAGAGACAGTTTTAAAGAGGATATTGCCTTTGCAAAAACATTTGAAGATACCATTTTAAATAATTGTTCAAATAATATTATTTATTTAAATAAAAGCAGGATAAATAATAACAATAATATGATTTTATATCTGTTTGGACATAAGTTGTACCCCGAGCAGACGGAAATAACTTGGGAATAACATTTTTTGATATTTGAAAATACTAGGTCAATAACATTTTATGTTATTCATAACATGATTTGTTATTCCCCGTTATGATATTTTTTGTTATTGGATCGTTATTGTAATAACCCAAGTAGCACTCATAACTTGTCGACTGTTGAATAATAGTTAGACAATTGTTTTTGATAAACATACGAGAAAAAATCTGAACATAACTTAAATAACAGTTTGTTTCACTGCTTGTATAACTGACTTGTGTAACTATCGTGTTTTGTGCCACAAAAGTGTTAAAACACAGTCAACTTCACTCTTTTCCAACAAAACACAACATAGGAAAAATTCTCACCTATTTGGAGGGTTCCATCCAATTTGCTGATTTACACTGTTTAAACAACTTATTTTGGAACACCTTCGATAGAAACTTGCTTGCTCACTTCCGTTTGAGGTATTTATCACTTGATTTCAGTCGAAAACGCTTTTTATGAGCTGTAATTAAACGTCAAAATCCTGATATGCCATGATGCTGTTCCCTCATCTGCATTGTTTTCCTCGAAAACAGTTTGTTGAATAAGAATAATATTGCACTGTTTGTTTCACTGCTTATCTAACATTTTCATGTGACGGCATCTTCTGAAAAATGGGCGTGGCCAACCATTCTATAAATAACCTTAGGTTTTCTCGCTTTGTTACACAAATGTTATCGGAGAACAGGTTATATAACTGATATTCAACAAACATATTCAACTTGACATTGCGTGTTGTTAGGTGGTGTAAATTTGTACGTGAGGTATTTAGAGTTTCAATAATGTTTATCTATCGAAGATTGCAATAATTTTAATTGTTGACCGATTATTTAAAAAAATATCGCCGGTAAAAGCTACAAAAAATATCAGCTTACGGAATTCATGATAGAGAAAAAAAAAACAAATTAAAATCACACCAATTTTCAATGTTACTCCGTGGTACGGTAATCGAAATGACAGTTAAAACGGTTTGTTATAACAAAGTTACATAATGGAGTTATAACAACTGACTTGAAACAAACTTATATAACTTTATTTCCAATGACAGCCTTTTCTGGAGTTAAGTTGTATAGCTCACTGCAGTATAACAAAGCTGACAGCAGCCTTCTTATTGACGTTTAGGCCAGCTTGTTTACTATGAAGCCTCGTGGAGAGATGTGGAAGCGCGCCTGGACCTGCCGTGGAGATAACAACAAGTCGTCGAAGTCATCGGATCGAATCTTGGGAAAGACGAAGTTCATAAAAAAAATGAAAATCTAAAAGTTCGCCATGAAGAGGGTTTCACATGAATCACAGTTAGAGAGCGCGAAAATATTATTTTATTTTTTTTCATGCAATTTCAATTTTTTTCCAAACAAATCGGCCAGAAACAAGCGTACCAAAATAGTCAGAGATACTATTCATATTGGCTTCGTCGTTGATTGAAATTCTGATAAGAACTGTTTGTTTACATGTAAGTTGGGTAACGGTTAGACAACTGTTTTCAATCTATCTTTCCTTTTCAGTGTGCGCTTTGATTTGACAGCACAGCCGTTAACCACGCCCCCTTTTTTTCGTTGAATCTCTTGTTAGCTAGCACAGTGTTGTCAGATACATTTGTACAACTTACTCTGATAACTTGCATCTTATTCTGGCAAGTTAAACAACAGAAAAAAGTGCGCTTTTTCCAATGCACAGGAGTTGTAGAACAAGTTGTGGTAACGAGGCCGTTCGGTTATACAACCAGTTGGGAAATACGTTTATCTGACAAAGTGTGTTGCTTGGGAACAGACTAATAACATTTTTAGTTATTTTTCGAACAAATTTTTGCTATTATTTTTTGTTATTTTAACAACTAATCCGATCATCCCAATAACAGTTCGAGGTATTCTTTCATAACAAAAAATGTTATTCCAAAGTTGTTTTGGCTTTCCTCCAATGTCAGACCAATAACAAATTTTGTTATGATAACATTAACTGTTATTAAACCCTTATGCAAAAATGGAGTTTTCAAGAAGATTCCATAACACTCTCTGTTATTTAAACAGTATTTGTTATTGAAATGGCATGAATTTTGTTATTACCGTTTGCCCGGGGTGTTAAAATATTTAAACTATAGTAGAGTAAACTTTATTTTTGTATTGAAACTGTTCTTGAATATGTTCTCTAATTTTTTTTTATGATTTTTTAAAAAGCCGAATTGTATTGAAATATGAAGCATACAGCAATTTTTACGACTTTTTTAAATTTAAAGTGCTGTTTTTTAAATCTGACTGAAACTTTTGGCTGTCTTCGGTGTGCTCAAAGATTACAATATGCCTAATTAGTTTGTCCATATTTTTTCCATACAAATTTGCCAGCTGTGTCCGCACAAAAATGGCATGTAAAAATTCAATAATCTGTATTTTTAAAATATTTATTTTCATCAATTTGGTGTCTACAGCAAGTAGATATAGATAAATATGATGCATGGATAAAATGCCAATTTTTTTTAAATTACTTTTTGTCACTAAATATTTATTTGAAAAAAAAAAAACATTTTTTTTTATTTTTGATCTTCAACTTTTTAGAAAATTTCAGAATGGGCCATTAATCTTTGACTATGTTATGAATATTGAATAAAAAAATCAATGCAATCCAAAAAGTACTCCAGTAAAATTTCGATAAAGTGCAGTGTTTGTATTTTTTAAATACACTTTTTGAAGCTGAGACGATTTTCTACATTTTGTTTTTTTGAACATTTTTGATACTACCTGTGGCAGCTGAAATGTGATCATGCATAGACAGAAAGCCGTAAAAATTTAATTTTCTCAGCGTTGCTTAGTTATCCTTCGATTTTTAGCGAAAAATTCTGCATTTTTCAATAAACATAATTTTGAAATTTCAAAAGGGTTGAAACCACTTATTTTGGACATATTCAAATTTATATTCAAAAAAAACTTATAATGGCAATAATTTAAAAACGATGCACTTTAAAAATTAAGTCAAAAAATGAGTAGGTCTTATCTAGTTTGTTTTGGAAATTTCACTATTATTTTTAAAAACTTAGTCAAACATTTTTGTCAATTTTGGAAAAGATGCATAAAGATCAAAACTTAACAATAGTACATAGGGGAATTATATCCATTTTAATCACTCTAAGCCGATCGACCAATTCTCATCCCTTTTGCCGTTTTCCGCTATTAAATCAACATTTTGAGATGTATCAACAATGGAGAGTTGCTTGCTCACTTTTATTTGAACTATTTATTACTTTGGAACAGTCAAAAACACTATATGAAGCCTTTAATTCATGATCAAAGTGCTGATAGGCCGATAATAGAAATAGGCTGAGAAAGGGTATAGTTCCCCTAAGTGAATTTTTTTCCATGGCATTTTTTTTAATCCTTTGTTGTTCTTATTTTTTTGATCGACCTTCAAACAAAAAGGAATAATAAAATTTATTTACTCAAAAAATAAAAAAGACATAAAACGTTATATTATGAGTCAAGAAATGCATTGTCATTTTTAAAGGGGTTATGTCAATCCAGTTTTTGTAAACACTTGTTGTATATATTTTTTTCAACAAATTTGATGGAAAAAAAATTATTATTAAAAAAGTATAGTTATTTATTAAAAAAATTGAAAAGTTGATTTCTAATAATTACAGAACATTTTAAAACCTATTTTTAATTATAATAAAACCAGACACTTCTAAACTTTAAACAACAAAAAATCTGACCACGGATCAGTAAAAGAGGTAAAACCTGAGGACTTTTTTATATTACATAGTACCTGCTTTTTGATTAACAGTTTTGAAAATCTTTTTATTTTTTTTTCTTGATTTTGAAAAAAATAAAAAAAATGTTGTGGCTTCACAAGTGCTTATCGAAAAGCACAATATTGAAGAAAAAAAACACTTCAAAAAGTTCTACATCTTTGTCAAGTTTTTTTTCATCAGAATTTGCATTTTTATGATTTACTATAGTTTATTAGATGTATAGTATAATTTTGATAACCATTCAAGTTTTTTTTTTCAAAATTGTACATGTTACTGTATTTATAATTCACATTTGTTTGACCAAATCTACAGATTTATTTTTCAAATGAATAAAATTAATTACAAATTTATCAGAAAAATGAAAAAGCAACAAATAAATCTCGAAAATCCAGCCCTTTCAGGCAAATTTCAAAATGTAAAATGACCAATTCTTAGCGAAAATTCACATTTTCAATTAATAATTTTTTAAATGGAAGATTTCATTTCTATTATAATTCAATAATTGTAATGTTCTTTTTCTGCGTTTTTTATTACCTCAAACACCTTTCTTTTTACCGTCACGCAAAGAAATGGCTGGCAAACACTCAAATTTCAACAAAATCGTTCAGTTCAAGAAGCAAAAGATTATTTTTTTATTAGTAATTAGAGCAAAAGATTAAAAAACAAAACTGTAGAGATTTTATCAGTGTGCTTTTGAATGTCCAGATTTACGATGTTGTCTCGTCATTGAAGAGTCGTCACGCAACATTTTCATTTCAGGGGAAGCAAAGGTACAATATTGTTAATTCTACATGACATTTCTATGTTGGAAAATCAATTATCTTTCCAAATATCTAAAAACATTGCGGGTTTTTTTCTTTTTATTGCGCCACCATAGCCAAAACGCTGAAAAAAAAACTTGGGAGTTTTTTAAAAGGAGAAATAAAGAAAAATTTAAAACAAAAAGTTTGAAAACCGAGTGAAGTCAATAAGGCCAAATAAAAAAGTGACCTTAAGTATTCAAAATCACATGATTTAAACTATTTCCATAAATCATATGCAATTTAAAACAAGTTAGAAAAATGCTTTTATGTTTTTATTTAGTTAAAGTTTCCATAGGCGCATGCCTGTCCCACCAGTCTTAATTGTCAAAACTGTCTGCAATGGGGCATTTTTAAGATCGAACTATGTGGAATTTCTTAATTTTATTTCTGAATTTTCAGAATAAACCTCTGTTTATTTTTTTATAAAACAAAATAACAAAAGGAGTAACTTTGTTCGAAAAATCCCAGAAATGGTATAATTTAACATTGGCATTACGTAAAGTTGCATATGATAAATCAAACTTGAAGTTGACAGTCTCATTTTTCATGTATTATTTAAAACATAAATTGCCTTACATTTTTACGTTTAGCATCCATGACGTGCTAGTGGCCACCTTAAGTGCTCAGTGTCTTTTTTCCCTCTCCACCATACGAGATCGTGAGTGCACACATTCCCAGGTCAATTAGTGCGCGGCCACCAACCCTATCCACTCGCGGCCTCGAGATGAGATTTTTTCTCCCCCGTCTGGTTGAAGAGTATCCCTCCCCGCCTAACACACTTGAATAGTTTTAGCTCATCCATACTAACTAATTTGTGCCGAGGGGGGAGGGGGGTGGTCACGATGGACTACGGGGTCCAACACTGATTGAATGCATCCGGTGGCCATTCCCGGTGGATTGACCACTCCAAAAACACACTCTATGGGAAAATGGTTCGGTTCAGTGGAATTCCAGTGTGGGGAGCGTCAGAGACAAGTGGAGTGGATACTTGGACTCGAATCTGTAAACAGTAGGGGAACTGTCAAAACAGCAAAACTAGCGCCACTCCGTGGCAAATAGCTTAGTTGAAAAAATAAGCCATAAAAGATTCAGTGCTGGGAATCGTCACATAACCTAGAAACGTCCACTTGTCTATGGAAATGAATGCATGCCGTGGTCGGCGTCATTGATGGTCCGGTCCGGAATGGATGTTTTTATTTCTCCACTCTCTGGGCCGCATAAAATGACGGTAAATCATGCAAAATGGGCTGACATTGTCGTAGCACTATTTATCCGGTCTAGTGAACATGGGCAGAAGGGGGGGCCACTCTATGGGAAAATTTGTAAAACATGTCTTGTACAGCGCGCGACGATACACAATGTCAATGGTACAAGTTCCGAGAATGACAGCAAAAACAAGCAAGACTTCTAGCACGTGCAGCAAGCGGGATTCTCTCAAGAACAGAGAGCGCGCAAAACAAAAAGCTCGGCTTACCCTGAACCAAAAGGCCACCTTTTTTTTTGGTTGGATGGTCGTTGAGGGATGATAATTATCAAAAAAGACACAGAAAAAGAGTCGAAATTTTTAAGGCAGCAGCCATAGAGGTGATCGTCGTAGCAGGCGTTGAAATTTGATATCCAACGAACAGGTCCAGCGAAGAGCGCAAGGCGCGATGACAGCCCGAGAAGGTTGACACGGGAGGGCAAGGTTGTCGTAGTGAAACAGGTGACATTTTGTGCCGCGATGGTGGTGGTGGTGAGCGAGCGAGTGTCGTTTGAAGGTTGTTTTGGTGTATTTTAGTTGTTGTTGTTGTAAGAAGCCGAAGCAAGGAATGGAAATAAAGATAAAAATAAAAAGAAATAGGTTAATTTGGTTTTATAGCTGTGCTTGTGCGTTTTTGTTGTGACACTGTCACACCACACAGTTTGTGGAGCGAGCAGCCTGGAAGCATGTTCTGCCCTGGTTGGTGAAGGTTGATGGGACTCGGAAAAATCGGTATTGTTTAAAGTGACGACAAGGGTAATGGTTTCCTTGTATTTTAGACAGCACGAGATAAGAATAAATGGAGCTGGTTGGCTGTGGGTAGAACATGAGTGGAAGTTGCGTAAAAAGGAGAAAGTTGATGTGATTAGAAATGTTAGGTACATGAACGTGCTTGAGGTAATTAAAATGAGAGCATTCTTTTCAACGAGCCACGTCTGCTTGAAAGGGACTCACTCATATGTAATTTTATAATAGCTTTTAAAAAATTACAATTATTCATAAAAAATCAATTATTATTATCCAAAACAAAACTTAAAACTAAACTTAATTAAATGCTTAAGAACAGGGCTGCATTTTAATGACTTAAATACGTGCTGATGATTTCGTAAGGTTTCAATTTCCGAATTAATTTTCAAAGAAAAGTGATCAAAAATGAACATCATTAATATCTTTTAGGAACGCAAATCTGCAATGTATTTTTTTAACTTCTTTCATGGATTTTTAGTTGAGTTTACCCGAACAGACGGTAATAACTAAATTCATGCCATTTCAATAACAAATACTGTTAAAATAACAGAAAGTGTTATGGATTCTTCTTGAAAAATAACAACAACAATCCAATAACAAAATAATCATAACGGTAAATAACAAATCTTGTTATAAATAACATAAAATGTTATTGGCCTAGTATTTTTCAATATCAATAAATGTTATTCCCGCGTTATTTCCGTCTGCTCGGGTAGTTAATTTGTTTAATTGGCGTTCCAAAATCTGTATCTTAAAAAGTGATTTTCTGATCGATTTGGTATCTTCGGCAATGATTTAGATTATGATTAGGACTATTCAGAATAATAATGAATACACGGATTTTTTTTATTTTAAAACTCCTCTTTTCATTTGTGATAACAAGGACCAACTTTTCAGCTATTGATCGTAATGGAAGTTTTAAATTCAGCCAAGTTATGATTTTTGAGAAAATAAACTATATTTTGAAAAGTGTTATAGAAATTTTCAAAATTGATTTTCTGATCGGTTTTTTATCTTTGGAATAGATATGGCAAAGTTAAGTTATTATTAGGACTTATCAGAAAAAATGAGCACACGGAAAAAATCCTGTACTTCACTTTTTGTCACAAAATTTCGATTTTGACAAACTCAACGCTCAAGATTTTTTTCATTTTTTTTATATTGGACCAATAGTGCCAACTTTTTAGGTATAGAAAATGATGGAAATTTTTAATTCGGTCAAGTTATGATTTGTCGAATAAAAATTTCTTATTTGAAAAGTTTCGAAAAAATCTTCAAAAGAGATTTTCTGATGGATTTGGAATCTTTAACAAAGTCTAAAGCTGTTATTAGGACTTTTCAGAAAAAAAGAACAGTACCTACCTACACGAAATTTATTTTTAATTAGCTTTTTGACACAAAATCACGATTTTGAAAATCTTAACCCTTTAAGATATTTTTTAATTTTTGATGTGTTTATTTGCAAAAAGTTAAGCTACAAAGAAGGGGTCATTTGATTGCAATCAGGTAAATTATTTTTTTTCCTGATTTTCATTTTATTTATAAAAGTTCTCAGTTATCAAGGGTTAGATCGACAATGTAGATAAGAAAATTGTTGAGAATTTTTCACCAGCTTGAAAATTTTGTTTTCAAAAATGGACTTTCAACATTTTAAAAATTACATTTTTTCGATAAAAAAATACCTTAAAAGGCGAACGAAAATGTCACGTTTTTGAATATTTTAAGAGAAGACAATTTTATAACATAAAAATGGTACAATTTGACAAAAAATCACTAATAAAATTAAAAAAAATGTCCGGCATGCACCAATACCTTAAATTTTTCCAATTTTAGGTTACTAAATTATCAATAAATGACTAAAATTTTTGCAATCTTTTTGAAGCATTTTGTTCGTCTTGTTCCAATCTACAAATAGCTTAAAAAAGATTGTAAAAATATTATATAGTTCAAGAGTAATCGAAGAAATACAAAGCGTAACGCCTGCGCACTATGCGATTTGTATTTAATTAAGAACAAAAACAATCAATTCTGTTTGGGGCATATCCGACCAATCGTTCACAAAATATTTAATATTGAAATCTGTTTGTTTGTACCATCAAAACAGGCAAGAATCTCGATTTTCATAAAAAAACGGACTACCTCTCCTTTTTGAACCCCCCCCCCCCTCCCAATTTGAATGAGCACTTTTTTAACGAGAAAAGTTCACTACTGAAGAATGAAATTTTGCGATGATTCCATCGTTGGCCTCAATGAATGATTGAAAAGTCAACAAAAGCGCTCTTTTTCGCAGTGATTCCAAACAACTCTTCAAACAAATCAAAATTGGGCACGCTCAAACACTCCACAAGGGAAATAAATCATCGCCCAGTCAACAATACCATTGCTTTGCGCTCAAACGTAAACAAAACCCGCCATTTTGATCGATATATTCTCGCGGCTGTCAGTGTTGACCTTTAACGCCCCAAATGTTATTCAAAATCACACACACGTTCGCGCGATGATTATTTCATCGCATCGCGGTTCAATACAAAAAAGTTCGATTGGTCACACACTTCACCGCCCGTATCAAGGCCTACCCAGATCTCAACAATAAACGGTTAGAGGCCTGCTGCTGATTTAAGGGGTGTGCGCGCCGCGCAGATTCCATTGTTCCGCGAAGCCTACTCTGTAACCTCACAAAAACTGGAACAAATTTGCCAACATGGCGACGGCGATCGATGCAGTTTTACGAGAAATGCATTTGATCCAGTTTGACGACCAAGCGGGAACCGGTTGGACCGCCGAATTAGGTTAAGTGCGCGCACTGACCGATCCCGAAAGGGCTTCCCCGCGCTAGGAGGACACAACAATGGTTAGAACCCGAAACCGCAAGAGTTTCCTGAAAGCAGCTATTGAGAGGGTACTTAAAATGAAGGTTGAAGCCGACCGCCGACGGGCCAGGAATTTAAAAGACCTTTCCCGAACCTAACCTAACGGGTTTCGGAGCAGAGTGGCAGCGCGCACGCGGTCCAGGCACGAAAATAACCACAGCAGAAACGATTCTAAGGGTAGGTGGCCCTATATTTGGTCCATTAGGACGAAAATAGGTAGAAAACGGAAATTTGTGTTTCAACTGTTAAAACCTCTGAATCATGACCAAAAACTGACCCACCTACCCTACCTTACGGGAGAAAGGCTTCCCGAAAGTGCGCGCCGTGGAGACTTGCGCGAAACGTGGCGGATGGTGGCGACGAACCAGGCTCTCGTCGTGTGCGCGTTCGCGCTCCAAACGACCAAAACCAATCTAATGATGGCATATGTGACTAATGTGTGCAATGGCGCGAAACCGACCCGAGTGGGCTGTCAGAGTGACGTAACCGACATTTATAAATTCTTTTTTTCTATTTTTTTAATATTTTAGGATTTGTTGCTCTTTTTAGGTAACTTTTTGGAAAATAATCAAGCCCTTTTCAAACCCTCCTCCACCATGTTTGCATGCCCTTTTCTCGCGCATTCTCTCTTCCGCACACGTGTGCTGCTGCTGCTGCATGGTTATAACTGTGATTATGTGATTGGTTAAGAAAGAAGAAAGAGAGAGATAGATAGAAAAGGAAAGAAAGGAATGATCGGCCGGCACGATTTCATCCATGTGAGATCACTTCGGAATCGTCGTCGATCTTGTGGCTTGGTTGGGGGCTCTGGTTAAGGGGAAGACGAATGTGGGTCACTCGCCGCCGCGCTTTGGAACCTTAAGTTGGGATTCCAAGCCGAAGCCATGACACGGTGTGTGTGTGTGTGTGTGTGAGAGTGTGTTTGTGTGACGTGGTAGCCGGGGATAAAAGAAATTACGAAGCGAAGAAAACGCTGAGCGGCTCAAGATGAAGAGAAACTAGTTGAATCATTTAAGAAATTTAGTTCAAATGTTTGCAGCTGTGCACTTTTTTGCAGCAAGGTTTTTGCAAATAAACTAATATAATGAAACAAGTTGCAGTATGAACATCAAGTTTTATGTTTGCAAACCTATCATGAAATCTCAAAAATCTAAAAATTTTCAAAGCTAAGAATTATCAAATTTTGAAATCCTTAGTTCCTAAAATAAAAAAATAAAAATAAATCTTCAAAACTTCATAAGAACTCATATTTTGCATTTTTTTTCGAGATTTTAATTTTGTATTTTTATTTTGGAAAAATAAAAAATAAATTAAATTTCATATTTGATCATCAAAGATTTGCATAATGTCAATGAATTTATGAAAATAATGTCATATTTTTTTACGTCTTCAACAGATCTGTGGTCCCAAAATATTTAGTAAAGTCTAAAAAATTTCAAAGCTTGAAATCATCAAACCACAATTCTTGAAAACCTTAGTTGCTAAAATCATAAATTCTTCAAAATCATCAAAAACTTCAAATCATCAAATCCTATAATCTTTTGAACCACAGATCGGAAAAAAATGCAAAATTTTATTTCTTCACAATTTTTTTAGAAAATATAAAAAAACTATGTGGCAGTGCGTGGCCGAATGGTTACGCTGTCCGCTTTGTAAGCGGATGATTCTGGGTTCGATTCCCATTTGCTGCAACCTTCCATCGGATGAGGAAGTAAAATGTCGGTCCCGGCCTTGGTTGTTGTTAGGCCGTTAAGTCATTCCAGGTGTAGGAGTCGTCTCCATAGGGGGATGGCGTCGCTATTTTTAGACCACATTTTCCACTTTTGCTCATCGAAACCGACTACTTTATCGACTTCATTTTGCTGGGCGAGATAGGACGCCGTCTATTTTTAGACGATGACTCAGCACTTTTACACTCTTGCGCTTAAAAAAAACCAGGTGGCAGCACGATGTAACGCCACGTCCCTATGCCATAAGTACAAACAACACACCAAACTAAGCCTACTCCGGTGGAGTCGCTGGCGGCGGTTGGACTCGCAATCCAAAGGTCGTCAGTTCAAACACTGGGGTGGAAGGTTCCTTGGAGTAAAAAGAGGTTTGGGTGCTCTCCCCATTCAAGCCTTCGGACTCCTAGGTTCGAGCAGAAACTTGCAATAGAGACCACAAAAGACCCGGGGGTCGTTAATGTGCATGGTTTGATTTTGAAAAAAACTATTTAGCGTCTTAAAATTTAGTTTTTTTTTTCGAAATGTTCAATGTTGCATGAAAATTTAGGTTCGGAGGACAAAAAAAAAACCCAATTTCAAATTTCAAGATTTCCAATAAAATTACATAATAACAATTAATATAAGCATTAGCATTAGCTTTTTTGGACAAAATATTAAATCATAAATGAAAATAATTTCTTAATCTTTGACATCTTTAGCCGATCTGTGATCCCAAAATTTAAAATTTGTAAAGACCTTCAAAAGTCTTCCTTTGAATGAAAATACATAAATAAGCATTAAACAATGTTTTCTGAATAGTTTACAATGGATTTTACAAGTTTTTTTTAATGAAAATTTTAATTTTAGTAAATTTATTGTCCCCTCATTTTTAGAGACAATATGATTTGCAAAGACCTGATATAAGTTGAATTTGAATTCGCAAAATAAGTTTTTTTTAAAGTGATTTTTTTGGAAAAAAACGAAATATTTACACATTTAAAAATATCAGAAGTAATTTAACACATTTTTAGATCAAGTGCACCGTTTTTAAGAAATTGATGTTTCTTTTTACCTGAAAAGCTAAGAAAATTTCATGCAATTCCACATATTAATTTTGTTAAGTTTGAAATTTGAAATGATAAAAACTATTAAAAGGTTCAACTTTTGTTCAATAGAGTTTCCACTAACAAGTATTTTTCGAACATTCTAAAATTTTCTTCATTTGCAAACTGGGTGTCAATACGAAAAATGTTGTTAAAAATTCAATGCAAAAGAGTTTTTAGCTCAAAATACCTAATTTTCACAAATTTTTACATGGAGTTTTCGTGTAAAATTCTAAAAAAAGTATTTTTTAAAATACTGAAAATTTTAGTACCTTCAAAAAACGTGCATTTTTTTGAAAATTAGGGAATTTTATACTGAAAAATTCTTTACACTATTTAAATTATGAAAATTATGAAATATATTTGAGCAAAAATTTATTTTTTTTAAATTACCTAATTTTCACAAAATTTTATATGGAGTTTTTGTGTAAAATTCTAAATTTTTCACAAAATACTGTATTTTTTGAAATACTAAAAATTTAAATACCTTCAAAAAATGTGTTATTTTTTGAAAATTAGGGCATTTTATACTGAAAAACTCTTAACTCTTTTTAAATTATGAAAATTATGAAATTGAGCTTGAGTAAAAATTTATCTCTTGAAAATTCCAATTGTTACTCGAGTCAATAGACTAAGGTGGAGTCAATACATTAAGGTGGACCTACGAAGTTTTTTTTTAAATGAAAAGTTGTTTTTGGAGCAGGCTTATAGCCGTACTTTAGTTAAAAAGGAAAATTTATCAGATCTGAAAATTTCATTGCTCTTTCTGTTTCCTAGGATCTTATTACCTTAAGCTGAATTTTGTTTTTTTTTGTTTATCCCGAATTTATTTTTCCATTTTTTTGGCCGGAGATTGCAATGATTAATTTCAAACGCTTCTTTTTATCATTTTTTCTAGGTCACTTTTTTTCTGAAATTCCCAAAATACCCCATCAATTATATAATCGAAAAGCTCTCCCTTATCTCACCCAAAAACGTGTTACTACCTCCCACATTCACATCACATCGCCGAATATTTCCGATAGCGCGCTGCTATCAGAGGTTCCCAGCGCCTGTCAGCGATATTTGTGTCCACAAATGACCATCATTATGTCATTCATTTTCGGATTTCAGACGGCACCGATTTTCCGTCCAAAGCCACCAGCCGGCGATAAGACTTATTTGCCTCTTTCCCACCAATGTACGCCAATATTTGAGGAGTTCGGGGGCTGTTTACTGTAATTTCCATTATCAGTTAATTTTCAGCGCGATAATTACCTTGGCGGCGTCGGTGGCCAATTAATCGGCTGCCACGGACCATGTTCCGCTCGTTTGAAGAGGAAGTTGGTGTTGAATAAAAAAAACAAGCAAACAAGAAGAAAACACAATCAATTGCGGGTGGAAAGCCGACAAAAGCTCACACTTTTTGGTGTGTGAACCGCATTTACGCGGTGTGCAATTGTGGGTACACGCACAATTGATAATGACATTGGTGTGCTGATAACGTCATATTATGAATTGAGTAGTGCAGAGTAGCGTATGCGACATATTTCAAAACTTTAAACTTTTCAAACAGATAAAAAAGTTATATTTTGTTCGATAAAAAATGTGATGGTAGAAGATTACCAGTTTGTTTTATGTCAATTTATGAAAAAAAAAACAGTGAAACTACACAAAACAAGATGTTAATTTACACATGTTTTGACAAGTTTACATATCTGACAAAAAAATTGGCTACAATTTAATGGTACCATATTTTTTTAATGAAACGTATTTTTATACAGAAGTCTTTAACTCTAAACGTAGATTTACATCATTGCAATGCGATTTTAAATGCTAAACTTGTATGTAAATTTACACAAGATTCATGTAAAATTTCGACCCTGTAATACGATAATTTTATCCACAGTTTTAGGTGTTCTTTTTTTTCATCATTTTGGCGATTACGTCACTTTGCACAATTCCTGCAGTACACACAGTGTTGGCCTTGACTTGGTGGTCCACGGTCCATGTGGGTGGTCAATTTGAAGGAAAAAAAAATAACAAGGAAGCTTGTGTTCGTGGAATTGCTCATATCAGGCCGTAAACAGCATGATTAGACGAAATCTGGTAGGATAATGATTTGTTTGTTGGTTCGATTGCTTTGCTTTGCTGGATGTTTCAAATTGGATTAATTGTGTTTTGCTTTTAGAATGGTCTTTTGTGAGCCGTTTTTCAATGTTTTAGATAATATAAGAAATTCGGCGAACTTTGAAAAAAATATTTGAAAAAGAGTAGTTCTCTTGATTTTCGCAAATTACTTCACGATTTTTTAATTTGAATTTTTCGGTTTACATGAAAGTTTGTTCATAAATTCCCAATTTCAACAGAAGCAACTTTGCATCATAAATTTTTCCAAACAAGTCTCCATACAATTTTGCGGGCTGATCATGCAAAATGGTTATTTAAAAAAATGAGATGGGATTTTCTGATTGATTTGGTAAAGTTGTAAATGAGCAATTCTCAACGAAATAGGTTAATTTTGATTTTTGTATTTTTTAATCCGGCTGAAACTTTTTTGGTGCCTTTGGAATGCCCAAAGAAGCCATTTTGCATCATTAATTTGTCCATATAATTTTCCATACAAATTTGGCAGCTTTCCATACAAAAATGATATTTGAAAATTCAAAAATCTGTATCTTTTCGAGGATTTTTTTTTATCGATTTGGTGTCTTCGACGAAGTTGTAGGTATGGCTAAGGACTACACTGAAAAAAAATTATACACGGTAAAAAAATCGATGATTTTTAATTTCACTTTCACATTTCACACTTTTCAGAAATTTCCAAAATGTGCAAAAAATCTTTGACCGAAATATAGGTCGCAAATATGTTTCAACTTCAATTTTCTATGTTAAATCGTATTTGCAATAAAAAAGCACTTTAGTGATATTTTGATAAAGAGCACCGTTTTCGAGTTATAGTCATTCTTAGGTATTTATTTTTTCAAATAGTCACAGTGATTATTTTTTTCCGAAAACAATATTTTATTTTTTTTTAATCAAGACTAACATTTCAAAAGGATGTAATATTAAATGTTTGACCCTTTTGAAATGTTAGTATGTTAGTGAAAAAACAGTATTGATTCAAAAATTTACAACTCGGTCAAAGATTTTTTGCACTTTCTGGAAATTTCTGAAAAGTTGGCATTTAATGTCCCCTGAAAAATATATTAAAAAAATAAAAATAGTGTGTTTTGGCAAATCAAGTTAAAGTGATAAAAAATCACCAAAATTTTTTTTACCTTGTATAATTTTTTTTCAGTGTAGTACTTATCCATACCTACAACTTTGCCGAAGACACCAAATCGATCAAAAAGACATCATTTAAACCGTAGTACATGGTGCATAAATTTGATTAAATAACAAGCCATTAACATTTGAATGAAAAAAGTGTTTTCAAATGCATTTTACATCTGCCCAGTATTGAAAAGATTTTTTTTTCGCAAAAAAAAAAACTTTTTGCGGTGCTGTACATTGGAATTCCACAAAAAATTAAAATATTTTTGATTGAGTCCAAACATGCTTAATATGATTGGAAACGCAGGAAAATTCATATTTATAAACCTTTAAAAAATTCAGCGTGATTTTAAAATTTAGATTTTGATTAAAGATAGTTTTATTTGATAACATTGAAAGCTGAATCAACTGTTCTCAGGATGTCGTCAGTTAAAAATTACAGGTTTATTAGGTTACACTTTTGAAAAAAACCATGTTTATCGATTCGAATTATTTGTGAGGCTGTATGTCACAACTGTCCAAATTCAGAGAGGAATGTGTAGGAAATTATGTCAGCTTTCAAACTCTTCTTTCAGGCATGGTTTTCCTAAAAGAAGTTTTTTTACATGAAGGGTGTAAAAATTTCCGAAAAATAAAACCTTAAAGTGATTAAAACTTCAAAACAGTGCCCTTTATCAAAAATTTAGCTGGTATTTCTTTTCATAGCAAATTTGATTGAACTTTTTAAAATATATTTTTTTGCAATTCCGTCGTGAAACTACTTACTTTTCCTGCCATTCTTGAATGACGAAATAGCCTACTTTTCTGTACCAAAAATAACAGAATCAAATAGCAAAACGAAACGAAACTATTGGCACTACGCCCCCCGGGGCATGGCCTTCCTCTAACGTGGGATTTCTGCTCCAGCGCCTCTGACGAGACAGGAGAAACCGGGACCGACGTTTTACTTCACCATCCGATAGAAGCTCAGTGGATAAGGCGGGAATCGAACCCGCGTCTCATAGCATCATCGGGATCGGCAGCCGAAGCCGCTACCCCTGCGCCACGAGACCCAAATCAAATAGCAACACTTTTCAAATTAATGCTGAAAAGTTCTACTTTTCAGCACTCAAATGGGTGCTGAAAAGTTGAACTTTTCAGCACTTGTTTCGAAAAGTAACACTTTTCAACATTTTTTTGATTTAAACGATTTATTGACAAAACACATGAAAATTTGACATGAAATTTCACTCAGTGTGTGTTTTTTGGAATTGCAAAAAATGTTGTATGGAACTCGTTGCAAAACTTGATTTTTTCAGCACTCTTCGTATTTATCCAACTCGGTGAACCTCGTTGGATAAATGTACAACTCGTGCTGAAAAAATCCTCTTTTTGCAACTTGTTGCATAAACTACTATTTCAACATTTTCTCAGCCATTCAAAAATATTTTTTTCAGAGTTGCTTTTCTTTCAAGCAGTATTTTGAAAATTAAAAAAAACGAAAATAAATAGTGGCTATAACTATAAAATCAATGCAATAAAATGTATAAAGTCAATTAGTTTTTTAAATATGATAACAGTCCAGACTCGATTATCCGAAGGTGTTGGAAACAATTCACTTCGGATAATCGAATCTTCGGATAATCGAATCGCGAAAAAAATATTTTTATTTGCTTATTTTTGAAAGTCGAGCTTAAGTATAATCCCTAAACTACTCTAAAGTTGTTAAGAATTTTTAAACCCAAGATGGCGGTCAAAATGGCGGTGATGGAATATTGAAAAAATGTATTTTGAAATTTAATAGGCAATCAAAAAAATCAAATTGTTCGCTCTACAGCATTGCCTTGGCGTTCTCGATTGCGAGATTCCTACTAGAAACTAAGTGTCCGAAGGCTTGATTGTTGAGGCAATTGCAAACCTCTTTTTACACCTTAGCTTCCATCCACCCCGGGATTCGAACTGACGACCTTTGGATTGTGAGTCCAACTGCCTACCAGCGACTCCACCGAGACAGGACCCAAGGAGACGACTCCTACACCTGGACTGAGCTAACGACCTAACCTTTTAAAGTTAGTCCGGGGCCAACATTTACTTCCAGTCCGACGGAAGGCGTGATCAGACAAATCTCGTCTCGAAAAATGCCACCGGAACCGTCTGGGATCGAACCCAGGCCGACTGGGTGAGGGGCAATCACGCTTACCCCTACACCACGGTCCCGCTCAATAGGCAATCAAATATTCAAATTTGACAAAAATGGAGTCGCAGAACTCGAATTTGATGTTAAAAGTAAGACACGTAAAAAAAAACAGGAAAAAAATCGTTGCTGATTCGATTATCCGAAGTCTCATAAAAATATTTGTTGTGTATAACTTTCAAAACATTTACTCAAACTTTATAATTTTCAATAAAGACTGATGAGACTCCAAATTAGAAAGAATGGAACAAATCCGGCATAAATCCGTTCAGCCAGTTCCGAGATATTTAAGTAACCTTTTTTACAGTTTAAATTTTCTACTGACATCATTTTAACCAATCTTACATTGATCTTGATACTGAACGTCGCGGGAACCTCCCCGTGCACGCTATCAGCGATCTCAAATTAATATTCCTTCTAAAATTAAAATTGATCTAATTGACCAATCTCCCTCGCCGTTTTCAAGTCCCAGCCCCATGACGGCACGCCACTACACACGCTACCCGACACACGTCAAACAATCACTTTTCCGCGAAAAAAGCAGAGAGCAACGAAAAAAAAAACACCCTCCACAGGGAAGTCATTACGCCACCAACCTGGAACCTAGATCGACGCGGGTAGATTCTAGGCAGCAGCGACCACCTTCACGAACGACCTCCGAAATGCTAATGGAATTAATATCTTAATCGCGGGCTTCATTTTCAACTGCTCTACTTTGTTCACAGTCACCCATTTTATGACCTGGTTCGGAGTTGTGGAAGGAACCGTCCCCCTCGCTGTCATAATAGATTAGTGGAGTAGGAGGAACGAGTTTAAAACCCCCTGATCGCTTCAGACTTCTTCGGAAAAAATTGTAGCAAGATAAGCCTGGTGGCCTTGAAAGTTCCTTAAATCAAGGTGGCGAACGTCGCGGTGAAGGTGACTTAATTGTTCCAGTTTTGGACCGCCTTCGAAGTCTGCGATGATGATGATCATCCCTACTCAGTCATACCGACTAAGGAAGTGAAAGGAAGGAGAAGGAATCAGCGAGACATCAAGCGATTCAGAAAACTATCAAAATGATCAAGGTTGTACCGTAAGAACTCGTCAAAAGCAAAACAAGATTTTGGAAGTTCATTCCCACCTTTCTTTCATCATCTTGGCTCCCGATGCCTTCTTAGACCTTGTTTTGACAGTTCCGCTGCGAAGCAGCCGCCACAAGTTGATGTTTTTATAATTTTTATTTCCATTAAATGACGCACTTTAGCCGCCGTCTGGGCTACAGTTCTGCAGGTCTCAACCTTACCCCCCAAACAATGGCTACCTTTCGCTTTTTATTGCCACTGTGACGCCGCCGCTTGACAGCCATAGCGACGGTCTACCCACCTCGCGTTAGAACCGCGCTAAATCAGTGTCAAGTGGTCCAGCGCACTCTTCCCGGTGTGTTGTCCAGGGTCACTTCCGTCACCGAACGCGACGCAACGGTGAATTCAATTACCTCGGGGGTATTCTCGGCAATCGCTACACCATCGTAGTAGGCCCCGCGAAGAGCTGCGGCAATGTTTACAATCCGGTAGATAAGGGTCGACTCACTGTGTCAACGTTGCAAGCGGTGCGAGGTGTTGACAGCGGGTAAACACGGTAATCTGGTAAACGTCCCGAAGAAGTCGGTACGCAACTTGCACGCAATCGCAAATCTAAGATAGTGCTTATTTAGGACTTAAACTGCTTTAAATGAAGATATAGTGCCAATTTACTGCTCTTTTTGAACACGGAACAAGTGATGAGCAGTAGGCGTTGACACTGGATTTCATCAACGCGCAAGCAGCCCGATAAAGCGAAGATTTACAGCTTGAAAGCCCTAAATCATCGACTCGCTTAATGCAGTTGCACAAAGTAGCACTCGGATTAACTCTCCTCTCTAGGCTTGCGGATTACATTGTATCGACTGACTAGAGCTGTCAAGGCGGCGTATATCTGACGACACGTGCAACGCTGCACCCGAGGTTGAAGGGTGCTAAAATGCTGGATTAGGGGGGCGCCGTCGGCGCTGTCGGATTGCGTCGCGGATTATTGGATTTAATCGAGCTCGGCTTATCGCGACAGGTCGCGATGAATCAATCATTGTTGGCGGGGATTTCAGGATTTGTGACCCAAATTACCCAAAATCAATTGTTTTCAATGGCATTAAATAGCACTATATCAGCATTTGTTGACACTTTTACAAACTAGGTTCACGCAGACCTTCACCGGAAACAACCAATCTCACAAAAGGTCTACATCGAATTCCGTGCGACCCTAATCGGTCGTTTGACATTCCACGGCCTGCTTCAGACCATCAGATTTTCAAAGAGTGCTCATAAAGGGCCCTAATCTCAGCGAGCGCCCATGACCTCCACACGGGCGATGAGTTCCCATCATCGCAGCAGCAGGCGACGACGACCCATATTAATTCCCCCGGAATTGTCCATTTCATTGCCTTGAGTGTGTGTGACACTAAACCACTTCAGGTGCCGCCATAATCGTCAAAGTGTCAGCCTGAAGAGGTCCGCAAGAGTGGAGGGAAAGAGAGTGAAAGAGCTGGAGCGATTAGCGGTTTCAAGTGTAAGGTTAAGGAGTAATATTTCAAAATGGTTTAAAAAATCATAAATAATTAAAAAAAGAATCTCAAAACAAATAAAATTGATAAATTTAGAATGAAAAATGCACCAGATTAAAATTATTTTTTCAAACAACGATTAAAAGCTCGTCCACAACAAGTCAAGTGACGGAACAAAAACGACATGTGGCAAAAAGGGGTTGAAGTGCCGGCACCTCCGAGGAGCAACTTTCATTCATCGCGGAGGCCCATGCGTAATGTGCACCACTAGAGGACTGGGGACGACTAGCGACTAGTTTCAGCGTTTGAGAAAAACTGTGAACAGGTCTTCAAAGAAAAAAACATGACCCTGAAACGGTGGCTTTCCTTGGTTGGGAAAGTGTTTCAGGAAGTAGTAAATTTGTAGATCTTCATTTCAATGTCAACAACTATAAAAAAGAATGAAAACTGTAAAGATGTTTGAAAACATTAACTTATTGCAATTTCAGTATAGAGCAATTCCATTTCAATGAAACTTTGTAGACATGTTATCCTAGGCATATATAAGCCATTTTTTTTTATATGGAGCCAGTAACACTCGATAATGACATTTGAGAAGGGTGTAAGTGTTTTCAATATTTTTGTATTTCGTAATAGCCGTGGAATCGAATCAAAAAGTGGTACAAGACAAACGTGTAGGAAATTTGACGGGCACACAAATACACTGAGTGAAAAAAACACTTCACTTTTATGAGATTTTTTGATTTTTAAAATTTTTTTGTTGTTTAAAAGTCCAATTTGAAAATGAGACCAAGATTTTTTTCGTTCAAAATTTTTGTGAAAATAGTCTAAGATGTTACAAAAAGACTCACGACACGAGAAAGTTTTTTTTTTACCACTAAAACACTTACGCCCTTCTCAAATGTCATTATCGAGTGTAACTGGCTCCATATACACAAAAATGGCTTATAAATGCCTAGGATAACATGTCTACAAAGTTTCATTAAAATCGGAGAGGATCGAGAAAAATAAACCTATAAAATTCTTGTTTTGGGCTGGAATTGCTCTATATTTAAAAATGTTTGCGTATAGTTCTATAATATCAATCCAATGCCATTTGGAAAGGCGCAAACCATTAATTACCGACTTTATCAAATGTTAAAGAGAATTGGAATTTTTTATATTCACTTAAAAAATCTACGCTATTTTATTTTATGTGTAGAGAAAACTTTTTTATAAATTTGAAGTAAATTTTCTGAAATTTTCGAATAAATAATTCCAGGTAAAAAGTCACGCTATCATCGAAAAAAAATTGTGTTAAGCACTTTTCGAATGCTTTGCTATGATGTAAAACCATCTAAAAATTGGCAACACAGCCAAACGAGGTTTGATCAACTTGTGCCATAGCTCAATAGATGCAATTTTGCTGTCATACAAAAAATATAAAGATTTTTTTTAGTAAAATTACCATTGCACATTCTAACTTTTCGTGTGAAAAAACGGCGGTTTTGAGATATAAACTAAAAAACAGTTTTTAGTTTGAGAAAATTTCAGATTTCTTCGAAAACATATATTACAAATTTGGGAAGCAAGACTAACTTTTCAAAAGGGTTTTTTTTTTTCAAAATTACGCCTTTAACTTTCAAAATATTACATACCCGAAATTTGGTATGCTTTTCTGTTTTATCTGATTTTTTTAAATACTCAAATTTAAAAAAAAATATTGTTTTGAATACTCAAATTTTCATAATTGGCATAGTATGCATAGAAATAGGTGAAATTTAGCATACATTTTCATTTTATTTGTAAAAATTACATTTTTTATAAAGAATCGCGTTTTTTTGAAAATACTTTTTTTTATAATATGCACACTCAGATTTTTTTACCAAATTCGGCAAAGTTTGCCGAACTTTCAAATGCTAAACAGTTCGGTACACTAAAATTGCGGATTCGGTAAAAACTTACGGAAATTCGGTAATAAAGTTCATTATTCTTCATCGTACAACCGAAATTCTGAATTTTTTTTGATCATTTTAAACTACCGGATTCAGTAAAAAAAATTAAAGAGTGTGGGTACCGTACGAAGCAAAATGTTGCACGCATTCTCACTTATTAAGAGATTTTGTTTAGTAAATTACTCAAATATTAACAACATACCGTTTTTTTCAAAAGTTCTCAAATTTTCATAATTTGCAATATGGGTGACAAACGAAGTAAAATTGTGTATGAATTATCACTTTGTTAGAGTTTTGTATGTCAAATATTAAAATTTTTACTTGATAACGTATTTTTTTCTAAAAATACTGAAATTTCAATGAAAACGTAGTTTTTGAAAAATATGGTTTTGATTGAACAAAAAAAAAACTCTAATTTAGTGAAAATACATTCAAAATTTTGCTTCGTTGATACTCATATTGCAATACATGAAAAATCAAGTTAAAAATAGTATTTTACAAAAAAATGTATTTAATGTGAAAATGCATACAAAATTTCGCATTGTTCAAAACTCATATTTCAAATTATAAAAAAATTGGTATTTTCAAAAAATATGTTTTTTTTTATTTGAGTGTATTATAAAAATGTGATAATTTTTGAATATTTTTACTTTGAAACTTACTACATTATAAAACAATACAATCTTATTGAAAGTATTGGATATTTGAAATAATGTGGTTTGATTAAGTCAATTTTAGAAAGATTTAAAATAATGAGTTATAGTCCGTTATCGTCGATGAGATAACGCCAATAGAATGGAGTAACGATAACGATATCGATAACCATTATTGTTTTTGTTAGACGCTATTATCGACAAAAAAATTATCAACCTTGGTTTTCAGAAATGAACACTCATGGACTGTTCTTAAAAATCTAAAAATTGATTTTTTTAAAGTTAAAATCAAACTTTAAGAGGCCAATGGCGTACTATATCAAAATTATTGTTAAGTACTTAACAGGACTTACTAACTTTTCGGTAGTAGATTTGATTTCAAATTAGAAGCTGATGTCAAATAAAATTACATAAAATTGCAGTAAAAAATAATAGTTGCCCGAAGTCTCAGAGAATTGCTCAGCAGCAACTTGTCATATAAATATGGATATCTCATTTCACGGTTGCCAGATTTTTCAAACAGTTATGACTCATGAGGAAGGTCTTCCAAAAAACTATCTTGTAATGTATATGAAGAGCAAAAGACAGTTTGATTCATTATTTACAGCATCCAACTATCAGAACTAAAATTTTATCAGTTACTCAAGTGCTCCTAACTTTATACAGGGTTGCCAGATCCTAAAAATGTGATACTTATGGATTTTATTTTAGATATTGATGGAGATTTTTAGTTATTGATAATGATTTAACATAAATAATTTAAAAAAAACATTACAAAAGGAATTAATTAGAAATTGGCTTGCAATTAGGTGAGTATCAAACCAAAAAAACAACTAAATTGCGTTCCTACCTTCGGCAGCGATGCCAGACACTGCTGCTTGACGTCCCAGACGACCTTATCGGACGGGAACTGCAAGCACTTGTACACGTTCAGCTCGGGCACGTAGATCCGCACCAGGAGCCACCCGTCCCGCGGTTCGGGTGGCGGCTCGTCGTCGAACACCATCGTATCCATCCGGATTACTTTTAACACTGATTCACTTATTTTTTTTCTAATTTTCTAAAACTAACTTTTTGGCAACACACTTTTTCTTCGAAGGGCTATCTCACCGAAACTCCCTTTTTTCCTGAACAAGAACACACTCACACTTTCGCGGGTGGGGACACTATGGTGGTACCGGGTCTTGGTTCGACATTTATGCTGCCGTTAGGGTGGTTCCACGATTGTCACGAATTATTCCATGTTTTTTGCTGTCGGTGGGATCAGTGCTGGCAGTCTCTGCAAATAGAAAAGAGAGAGAAAAAGACAATGTCGAAATTAATGAGCGTGTCGAATAGAACAAATTAACATAAAATTAGACAAAAAAAAACAGCGTTTTAAATTCTCATTTCGGGACGATTCTTTCTAATTTGCGATGCTCGCGAAGTGGTGGAGGCAAAAATGGAGGTGGTGAGCAAAGGTGATCATCCCCCGGAGATAACGTTCCGTTTCTGGATTTGCGTATTTCACACCTTCGATGGTGGAGGAGGTGGTGGAAGAACAAGGTGTGATGCTGGGAAATCAATTAGTGGAATTCATTACGTAAATGAATCTTTTCGTCGTTTTGTTACGGGTGGGAAATTGGAGTGAAGACGATTTGTTCGAGATGATATCTTCATTTACAGTTCGACAAAATGAGGTTCTATTGAATACTGTGTTTAATTAGTGTTTAGAGATAAGCTCAAAATCGCAGGAATTAAAAATGGAATTCAAATCAAATATTTAAATCTTCAGATATATAACTTGCCACCTTTCCGCTCCAATTAACCGAATCGCTTTCTGCAAAAATGAAAACATCGCAAAATCCCGTACCGCGCACCGGTTTCTGTTTGTTCCTGCCTATATAAGGTGTGAACGATACAATTAGCGCAGACACCAACTCCACCACTTGCCAGGGGCCCCTCAAGGCAAATTAAATGCAAAAGTAATAAAGACAATAATGTGAACGACTAATTTACACCCTCTCTCGCACACCAACGCTATCAAGTGACCTACTGGTTAAACTAGCTTCAAGATCTAGAGTTACTTCAAGAGTCAAACTGAATGATCTGGCCCCCTCCGGATCGATCACAGGTCGTTAATAAATGCAGCTTTTAATAAGCTCACGAGCGATACTGATCTTGTTTTGCTCGCAGCCAATCACCGCATATTTCATGGGAATTTATTCCGGCAGCTTGCAAGCTTGAAGTCGCAGTCGTCGGGACGCATCAAACGCATGCAAAATATTCTAGATGATCTGCGCTAACCCTTGGGTGACCTATCGCGAGTTTTTTCTCTACCGCTCACATGTCTTCGAGATTATTTCTTAATTTTAAGTTTATTTAGTTTTAATTTATACTTCAATTATTGCCCAAAAAAAACGGGCAACGAAAATTAGTGATTAATTTTTATTTCGGTATAGTGCAAAACACATGTGTTTAAAAATCTGCTTTCGTTTGTTTACACTCTAACGAATGGAGCGCAACGCAAAGCCATTTGACTCTCACCACCTCTCTGATTCGCGCAGAGCTCGTGCGTTCAAACTCAAATGATTGCTGTCACCAAGCAGCACAGCAGCACAAGCAAGAAAGAGAGGAGAAAGAAAGACAAAGAGAGCCGTCGTGGCGCGCAACTGCTTGGGTGTCGAGCTCGGCATTCGTTCGTTTCAACTTCGTGTGCGTTCACTGCCGGTCTCTTCGTAATGACGATCATGACAGGGGCGCTCAGTCAGCATTTAACTGACTTTCTTTCAAATTTCGAGCAATCAACGTCACTGTGTGTTTCCCTTTTTAGTGTGCAGCCAGCATGCTTTTATTACAATAGTGAATGCAGTGGTGCCAGTTGCAGTATTTTAAGTTTGCCTTTCTCATACATCTACAATATTTTATGGTTTTCATAAATACATATTTTTTACAAAAACTTCAAAATTTCAATAGAAATTTAAGTGCAATCAGCTGAAATCAGTTAAGAATGCATTTCCCTGCGTTTAGAATCATATTTAAGCATGTTTGGGTTGATTTAAAAATCAACTCAAACATGCTTAAAAAATTTGAAAAAATTTCAATGTTAAGTTTCGCAAAAAGTTTTTTTCAGCTAAAATTTTTATTTCCTTCAAATCTTACATTTTTTGAAAACTAATGATTGCAAAACATCTGAACTGGTGTAAAATACATTTTCAAACACGTTTTGCATCCTAATATATTAGACTATTACTTGTTTTTTTTTCAATTTTTTGCCGAGTTTGTCGCCAACAAGTTTGTGAGTTTGGAAAACTGTCAATCACAAAAAAGCGAGTTTGTTTGTTTGCCATAGTCTAATACCTCCTTCAGACGAAATTGATGGCAAAGTCACATGAATTGAGACAAATCACCAATCCTATAATTTGAAATTTTTTAAAATCATTTGTTTTTTTTTATAGACAAATTGAACAACATTTGAAATTTTACAAAAAATGTGTTTTTTTTTCATTGAACTGAATTGAAAATAAGGATAACAATAAATAAAAAAATATTCGAACAATTTTCGACTAAATTAATGTCAAAGAGCAGTTTTCTGTATTCGTTAAGTTTTGGAGTGATTTTATTTTTTTTTTCATCAGATTAAAACTGAACAACATTTCATTTTGTTTTAAAGAAACAAAAGAAGAAATAATTTTAGTTATCCCTTAGGGTGATTCATAAATGCTAACCTAAAAATAATATCAGTAGCAATATTTAAATTTAAGTTAGTTTTGCAATAAACAAATGGACAATTTTAGAATTATAGTAGAGTTGTTTTTTTTTGTTAAATATTAACGTCCAAATTTCAAATTAAATATTTTTTAATCCATGGGACAAATCAATCAATGTTTTATCCAATTTGAAGTAAACCGAAATCATATTCAAATTGTTACAGTTGTGGGCTGGTACTCTGGTCACAATTTTTTATCGAATTGGTGCTCAGATGTAATAACCTGCATTTTGAGAGAAGATTTTTTTTGATTTATTTGGTTCCTTCGTGAATTTTTCGGGGCACTCTAAAAAATGATCATTTTTGTTAATGTTTTGCCTTCCTCACTGAGGTAAGGCTATAATCCTGCTCTAAAAATGAACTATTTATTAAAAGCACTGGTTGAACCGAATTTGACCAAACCAGTTGCAATCGACTTGGTGTTGGGTCCCATACATCGCTATTGAATTGTTTGAAGTTTCGATAACTAGTTCAAAAGTTATGTATAAAAATGTGTTTTTCAATTAAATGTATGCAAACGATGTCCGGATCCATCATCCGACCCATCGTTGGTTAGGTAATTGAGAGACCTTTCCAGCGAGCTTACAACATTGAAGATTTGGCAACCCTGTCTCGAGTTATGACCACTTAAGTTGTATCTGTGTACTTATCTTTCTGGATCTAAAAAAATAGCTAAAATATGTGTCCAAACCACTCATATTACCAATTGTTGGTAAAAAGTGAGGAAGGCAAAAAAAGGTTCAATTTCCAGATTTGTTTTTCCAATTTAAAAATATTTTTAAGGAAGCAAAAAAAAAAATCAAAAATAACTTCTGGTGCAAAATAAAACTTTTTACCCTCTACAACCCAACCTCGCCTCTAGACGGGCTTCGATTAAAAAAATCGCCAAAATTAAATTTTTCAATCAATTTTTGATCTTGGAAAGAAGAACTCTAAAATTTTTAGAAAATTTTAGGGTTGGAAGTTGATTTAAAAAAAAAATTGACTTGTTTTATGTGACTTTGCCAAAGTTTTGAAAAATATATTTTTTTAACTAAAAATGTTTATATTTTAGCAAAATGTAATGATAGGAGGTTGTAGCAAAGGCCATTTTCTTGGTAATATTTGAAACAAACATAAAAGAAACATGATAAATGCAAATGAAAAAAAACTAAAAATGAAATACGAAAAACATAAAACAAGAGAACTAATGTTTTTTCGTAGAATAAAAGTTGCTCAAAATGACCTCCTAAACACGGGAAAATAAAAAAATCCAAAAAAATTGGGCAGTAGGAGGTTAATATAACAAAAGAAAAAAAAATAACCTGACGTTAAATTTTTAAGCAATTTTAAAAGGATCACCAAACTAGGTGAAAATGGAAAAATTTAACACTTTTGGAGCTTTGGCGTAGTCGGAAGAATTGCTGCAAATAGAAAGAGGCAGCTTTTGGTTTGGTTGAAAAATAGGGTGGTTCACGATAAGAATGATTCAGAAAATCTAACTTTTCTAGGATATTTCGTGATTTTCCATTATCTAGAATGTTATTAGGTATGCCAAACCTAGCAACTTTGTCGAAGATACTAATTAAGGATATTCAGAGCACTTTTAGAGCTCTAGAAAAACATACGTCATTAGCAATCGAAAGGGAGATCCTGCACTATAAACGTTGAAAACATTTCAGCGGTATTTTTATTCAAATTCGAGATATTTGTTTTGGAAACGTCTAATTTTCACATAAAAATTGTATGGGTCACCCTAAAGAAATCGAAAATTGTAAAACTAAATGTGTTTCCCTATAATTTGCCATTAAAATTGTTCCAAGGTGTAATATTGTTTTTTTTTCATATTTTGCGTATCTTTGTGCCTATATGATTATTTTACTAAGATACGACCACGATTTGCATCCAAGCCAAAAGTTTCTCATTTCTTTCTGCTCTCAAACCCTAAGACACCGAATCTCTACAACAAAATTTATTTTTCGGAAAATTACTTAATTTTACTATATTAAAACTTTTATATTTAAATTGTTTAAGGTGAAACGGGACACCACTTAATGGACAACTTTTGTTTAAATTAAATTAATTTCGGCACTCGACAGCTGACCTATTTGGCATCTGCAAAAAAAAAAAGAACTTTGTAAATTGCGTCATTTTTTCTTGAAGGTGCTTCCAAAAACGCGAATCGTAGTGTGAACATGGCGTTGTCGTCCCGTTTCACCTTAAATGAAAATATTGTTATTCATTAAGTGAGACGTTCATGTAATTTTTATACTTGAAAAATAATGGTTTTGCAGAATCAAGAAGAAACATCCAAACACGAATAAATGTCTTAAACTAAATTTAAAATAGTTAAGGGTTAAGGAAAATTACAGTGTTGCGAATAAGTTGATAGTTTTGTGCGTGTGTGTGTGTGCGATCGTCAAAAGTGGCAACCTTCGCACATAATTTTGCTGCTCTGCAAGTCCAGTCAACAAGTTCCGTTGGGGGTAAACAACTTTCAAAACAGTGCGAGCCGCGAGCTTTTGATGCTGCTGACGGGATTTGAGACGTGGCGTCGTCGTGATTCTCACGTTAGGACCCAAAGTTCGCGCCTTTGAGCGACAGGTGAAAAACAATTCAAGGGGGATCTGAACGTGGGGATTTGCTAATTTAATTTGGATTGGATCTTAGATCTTAGTTTTAGTCAAAGTGGGTTGATTTGATTTAAATTTAAAATTTTTCATATTTTTGGTCAAATTCATAAAATTATTAGTGACACCATTAAGCCACAAGCTGAGGAATGCTCCAATCCTTTCATGTAACACATCATTCTTCAGACTCCAGCAAAAGTATGCCAACAATGACGTTGATGGCATAACTTCAATTACTCATAACCACATGTAACGAGGCCCTCCTCTTTCTTTCTTTTTTTCCTTGAATAGCTCAAACTGCCCCCAAAAATGCCAATCTATTCTGCCCCAAGATAGCAGCAGCAACAGCAGCGTGGCTCTCCACCTCAAGTTGTTCACCGTATCATTAGGCTGATCATGGGCTTGATTTCCTTGCCGGCTTTCTTACCGCCAACCGGCCGGTCGGTTGAACATCTCCCATTTATTTACCCACAACTCTTGAGTTTGACCGACTGGTGGCTACTGGAATGCTCACATCACAACACAACAATAAAGGAATAAAAAATGCAAAACATATGAGCAGAAAAGAGCGCCTCCCTATCTGATGATCACTTCTTAATGACCAGTTTTGGGTCACTTTCGGCAAAGAAACAAAAGGTTTATAGATGGGCTGAGCTGAGGGGATCATCAAAATTTTTTATGTTTATTTCTTTTTTATTTTATTTTTTTTTTTTTGCGATGCGATGATGAGTGTTGTCCTACTCTGGAGAAGACGAGAGATTCTGCGCATCTTAAAGCACAACATATTTATAAAAAAATGGTGATGCGTGATGGCACAATCGGCGAAGATGATCGTCATTGGTGGTTATTGTAGTGATGTTCGTTGATGATAATGAATGGTGAGGAATTAATGGTTGTTTAACGTTGTCTTAGCGAGGAGGTCGAATTTGGGTTACTGTCACTTTCTTTCTTGCGTTTAAAGGTGGTAATTTTCTTTAATTTCTGGAATTGTTTGATTTTGCTTGAATTTCTAAAATTTTCTATTTTTTTGGATTTCTTGATTTTGCTTGAATTTTTTGATATTTTTTATTTTTTTTTTTTTATTTTTTTTTTAATTTCTTGAGTTTTTTTTGAGGTCCCTCAGTTTCTTGTATTTCGGAATTTTCTTCAATTTCTGGAATTTCTTGATTTTTGAATTTGTTGAATTTGTTAAATTTTTCTGTTTTCTTGAATTTTCTTAATTTTATGTTTTTCTTTATTTTTTTTAGAATTTATTGAATTCCTGGATTTGTTTTTGAATTTCCAGATTTTTTTGAATTTCTTGATTTTTTTTGATTTTTTTTAGTTTCTTAAATTTCTAGAATTTCGTGAATTTCAGGGTTTTACCTAACTTATTGAATTTCTTGAATTACTTAAATTTCGAGATATTCTTGAATTTCGGGATTTTATTCAACTTCTGGAATTTCTTTTTTGAATTACTCGAATTCCTTAAGTTTTCTAAGTTTCTTGAATTTCTAGAATTTCGTGAATTTCGGGGTTTTATTCAAATTTATTGAACTTCTTGATTTTTTTGAATTTCTGGAGTTTCTTGATTTTTAAATGTTTTATTTTGCATTTCTTATATTTTTTTGAATTTTTTGAATTTTTTAATTTTTTTAATTTCCTTAATTTCATGAATTTTTATAAAATAAATTGAATATTTTGAATTGCTTAAATTTCTTGAATTTCTTGAGTTTGAATTGCTTGAATTACTTGATTTTTTGAATTGCGTGAATTTCTTGAATTTCTTAAATCATTTGAATTTCTTGAATTTCTTGATTTTTTTGTTTTTCTTACATTTCTGAAATTTCTTAAATTACGTGAATTTCTTATTTTTTTTGAATTCTTGATTTTATAGTTCCAAAATTTCTTGAATTTATCAATATTCTTACATTTCTAGAATTTCTTAAATTTCGTAAATTTCTTGTTTTTTTTTTAATTTCTTGATTTTTTTTGTTTTTTTGGGAATTTCTTAAATTTCTAAAATTTCTTATTTTTTAATTTTTTTGAATTGCTCGAATTTCTTGATATTCTCAAATTTCTAAAATTTCTTGAATTTCTTGAATCACTTGAATTTTTCAAATTTCTTGAATTTCTTGAATTTCTTAAATTTCTTGAATTTGTTGAATTTGTTGAATTTCTTGAGTTTCTTGAATTTCTTGAATTTCTTGAATTTCTTGAATTTCTTGAATTTCTTGAATTCATTGAATTTCTTTAATTTCTTGAATTTCTTAAATTTCTTGAATTTCTTGAATTTCTGAAATTTCTTGAATTTCTTGAATTTCTTGAATTTCTTGAATTTCTTGAATTTCTTAAATTTTTTAAATTTCTTGAATTTCTTGAATTTCTTGAATTTCTTGAATTTCTTGAATTTCTTGAATTTCTTGAATTTCTTGAATTTCTTGAATTTCTTGAATTTCTTGAATTTCTTAAATTTCTTGAATTTCTGACATTTCTGGAATTTCTTGAATTTCTTGAATTTCTTATGTTGTTGAATTTCATGAACTTCTTGAGTTTCTTGAATTTCTTAAATTTGATGAATTTCTTGATTTTTTTGATTTTTTTGAATTTCTTGTATTTTTTTTTTTCTTGTATTCAAGACATATTTTATAAATTTCATAAAATTAATAAATTTCATGAATTTCTTTAATTTCTTGAATTCTTCGAATTTCATGATTTTTGTGGAATTTCTTTGGTGTCTTTTCTATATTGAATTTCTTAAATTTCATTAATATTTAGAATTTCTTAAATGAGTTGAATTTCTAAAATTTTTAGAATTTTTGAATTCTTGTATTTTCTGAATTTTTTGAATTTCTTGAATTTCATAAATTTTATAAATTTCATAAATTTCATAAATTTCATAAATTTTATAAATTTCATAAATTTCATGAATTTCATAAATTTCATAAATTTCATAAATTTCATAAATTTCATAAATTTCATAAATTTCAGAAATTTTATAAATTTCATAAATTTCATAAATTTCATAACTTTCATAAATTTCATAAATTCAATAAATTCATAAATTTCAATAAATTCATAAATTTCAATAAATTCATAAATTTCAATAAATTCATAAATTTCAATAAATTCATAAATTTCAATAAATTCATAAATTTCAATAAATTCATAAATTTCAATAAATTCATAAATTTCATGAATTTCTTAAATTTCTCACATTTCATGAATTTTGTGAATTTCTTGAACTTTTTGAATTTCTTGAATTTCTTGAATTTCTTGAATTTCATGAATTTTATGTTTTTTTTCTAGATTTTTTGAATTTGTTGAATATTTTGAATACCTTGAAATTCTAAATTTTCTTGAACCCTGAACATTGAGTTTGAAAATTTTTAATTTTTGAAGTTCTAGAATCTTTATTATTCCTAAATATTTCAAAGTCACTTGTATTTTGAACAACAATTATTGTTGAATTTCTTCATTTATTTTAAAGTTTTTTTAAATAGTCTGTTTTATTTTTATTTTCAAAATGTCTTAAAATTCTGGAATTTCTTTAATATCCGGATATCTTAAGTTTGTTTTTAATTGCTAAATATTCTGTATATTTATTTGTATGCTTTTGATTTTTTTAATTGTCTAGAAATTCTTGATTATCATGATTTTGCAGAATTTAGGATTTTTTTTAATTTCTATTTTTTGCCTCTCCCACTGCAAAAACGAAACTATTGGCACTACGCCCCCCGGGCCATGGCCTTCCTCTAACGTGGGATTTCTGCTCAAGCGCCTCTGACGAGACAGGAGAAACCGGGACCGACGTTTTACTTCACCATCCGATAGAAGCTCAGTGGATAAGGCGGGAATCGAACCCGCGTCTCATAGCATCATCGGGATCGGCAGCCGAAGCCGCTACCCCTGCGCCACGAGACCCACTGCGGTAAGGCTTAAAAAAGTTCTTGGATCACTAAAGTGATATTTATTAAGATTCGGTTACAAAAATCTTATAAATAATTACCTCTTGGGAATTTTTTAATTTCAATTTCAGTACCTTGAATGTAAACAAATGTTTATTAATTTACTAAATTTCTTAAAATCACCCACAACATTTGCAGAATACATCTTATTTTTGTGGTATGTTGCATGAATTACTATTTTGAGGTATTTTTAGCATTCGTGTCGGGACCATCCATAAACCACGTGGACACTTTAGGGGGTTGGTTATGGCGATTGTCCACGATCCATACAAAATTTTTTTGTATGGACAATTGTCCACGAAGGGGGTAAAAGATTCCCAAAAAAGTGTCCACGTGGTTTATGGATGGTCCCGTCAATATAAGACACATTTTGTGAAGAATCTCCATTAACTCAATGCTAAAGTTGGCGAAAAAAAAGATTTGAGCATGAGCATGAGCATTGTTGACAAAGATAGCGAAAAAAAATCATGCAAAAATACCTTTTTAAATTAAACTATTAAAATGGTCCCAAATTCCTCCTTCCAACAACCAGCAACTTTGCATGTCATCTTTTGTTGTTTTATTTTTGCCCAATGTTGTTGCCATTCGTCACCATTTTCGGAGGTCAACCAATTTAGTTTCGCGCCAAAAATGAACGAACAGCAGACTTGTGAAAAAAAGAACCTGTAAGCCAACGTGAAACAATACACACGACGATGAGAGAGAAAAAAAAACTTGTTTTTACCAAATCTGTCCAGATGGTCGTGAAAGTGAGTTTTTTTTTCGTTTTGAGATGCCTTCGGGTTCAATTTGTTTATCTGGTTAAGACACGAGATGATGAGAGATGAGCTGGGGGGATTTCTACTTAAAACTGGCATAATGTGCCGAAATGTGGCCATTTTGCCCAAAGGGGGCAACACACATTTAATTCACGTTGCAACAGAGCGATCTTTTAGGGGAAAATTTGACGTAAAATGACGCATTATAACATGTGCAAACACACAAACGTGAGTTGCTGTCAACAATGTCCGCGACGTGTGTGATTATCTGGCGAAGGTTGATGGACAATTTAACCGTTTTTTTGAAGAGTTGCTTTTGGGCGTTGCGAAAAGGTCATCGTCGATGGAGGTCCCTAATGTCACACTTGTTAAGCGGCACACCCCTGCAGGCTAGAATAACTCACGATCCAAAATTCCACAAAAGTGCAACACGATTCGCCTATGAAGATTTTTTTTATTGACAATCGTAACTCGTAACGTTAAATTTAAAGGCCCCAAACCAGCAATGTCTCCGTTGGTGGTTCACGTCATCCGGTGCAAACAAGCACTAAAAAAAGAAACCTAAAACAAAACAAAATATAAAAAAAATCGCCGACTAGTCGCCCCAACAAGTGAAACCAAAACGATCAACAAATTTAAACGCCATTAAAATTAGCCTGCAGCCTCTGCAGGAGGGGGGTTCGCCGGGGTGGGGATGGACACCCCATTGATCCCTCTCGTTTTCTCAAAAGAGATTATTTTCGAAGTTTTTGTGCCGTTTTCACCCTACCGCGATGTCGGATCGGAAATGAGCGGGAAAACAAGTTATTAAAAAAAATGTATAGAAAGAAAGAAAGAAACGGTTTCGGAAAAGTGACCGATTGACTAAATTTGGGCAAGGTTTCGGATTAATTTTAGATCGCTTTCGGGCACGGGGCGTCAAACATCGGTCGTCGAGTCCCATAGAAGCTGTGAAACGAGTTGTTTTTGGACTGGGTGGTGGTTCATTAATTTTGTCAAGGTAAATCGATTAGACAACTTCAAAGGAAAGCGTATTGAATAAATTTGGAGAAGTGGAAATAAACTTGTTAAGAAAACTAATTTTGAAGAAAAACTTTTCCAACATTGACTTTTCAAGTTATTTTTACTGCTTCATCCATTAAAGTCTCCATACAATTTCGACAGCTGTCCATAAAAAAATGGGAAAAGGTTTTCTTAATTATTGTTTTTATTTCAAGGTTGCTTTTATATCATTAAAGCTTAAAGGGATATTAAATCAAATCAAAAATCAAAATCAAATTATTCGCTCTACAGCATTGCCTTGGCGTTCACGATTTCGAGATTCCCACTCGAAACTACGTGTTCGAAGGTTTGATTGTTGAGGCAATTGAAAACCTCTTTTTACCGGGCCTACATTTATTTCCCTGTCCGACGGAAGGCGTGATCAGACAAACTCGTCTCAAAATTAAAGGGATATTAAGGATATCACATAAAAACTTGATTTGATTGATTTTAAAATTACAGAACACCTTGCACACTTTGTCGAAGAAAACAATTTACGACATGCTGTCCATAAAAAATCTTACACACATCGTAAAACTCTCCAAGGACATCTTTTAATGAAGATGACTTTTACTCACAGTTGCACAGAATGAATTTGACCAGCAACTCTTAAACTTTGTAATTTCCTCGATACAGTGTGTTCAAAAACAGTTGCTCCTACCATTCCCACAAAGCTAATCTTGAACCACGTGAGTTGTGCATTAAATAATGCACGCTCAAAGGGAAAAGTGCATAAATTGCATCATCAAGACTTGAAGAGATGCTGCCTCTGATGATGATGAGGATTTCTCGATGTGTTCGCCCTTTACCACAAGAAGAAAAAAAAACCCAGCAAAAAGGTACAATTTTGTACGGAGATGGTGCGTAAGATATGCATTTTTAACCAAGAAGGTCGTTGTCTCCTCTTGGTTCTTGAGCCAGTGTTGCCTTGGGATCTACGTTGCTGGATGATGATGATTACTTGGCAACGAAAGAAGACACACGCTGATGATGGTGGACGTCCAACGGGGTTTATTTTTAGAACCCGTGACTAAAACCGCTGGGGGGCTGTTGTTGTAGCAGATCTTGCGGTTGGGATAGGTTCTGGATTGCGGACTGCGGCACAGCACGGTAAACCAGATATAACGAGGTCTACAATTATAACCGCAGGAAAGTTCGACGAACGTGGAGAGTTGGCGGTGTGTTGGCGTTTTCGAGACGAACCTACCTAGTGCAGTCTCAGCCAGCGGCCAATCGTGGACATTAATCTTCTCCCCTCAAAAGCGGCACTAATCACTCCACTTTGCTGTAAGAGTTGGCAGCTTGGGGACAAGGAGCGTGATGCAGTCATCGAAGGCATCTTTTTTGCGGAGAGATTCTTTGCGAATATTTTTAACAGATTTAAAATTTCATTCTTTATTTTATTTTTTTAAATTTTACCTTATTTTGAGACTCTATCTTGTAAAAAGTTTTTACTGCAAAGCGGAGGCAGACATGGTGCAAAAAATATTTACCAAATTCGAAGAATTTTATAAACTTTTGGCTGTAGTTAATGGAATCAATAATTTCCTAATTATTTTGTTAATCTTTTTGCTTTTGTCAAATTAAAATTCAGATTGAAATTTACCCCCTGCAACCCAACTTCGATTTAAAAGATCGCAAAAAAAAAAAAACAATTATTCAACAATTTTTATAAAATTTATATTTATAAAATTTTAGGGTCAGAATTTTGACTTTACGTTTCATAGATATGATTTTTTGAGAATAAAAACTGAGTTTTTCGACGCGTCACGCGCAAAAACGGGAAAATGACGAAATTGGCAAAAAATCAACTTTTTCCACTAAAACTGCAATAACTTGAAAATTTCAGCGATGACCTATAGATGTTATGGCACCAATAACGAAAATTTTGATACCCAAACATCTATAGGTCATCGCTGAAATTTTCAAGTTATCACAGTTTTAGTGGAAAAAGTTGATTTTTTGCCGATTTCGTCATTTTCCCGTTTTTGCGCGTGACGCGTCGAAAAACTCAGTTTTTATTGTCAAAAAATCATATCTCTGAAACGTACGATTTGACATCGCCAATTTTTTGATATTTTATGTGAAATTTTCCGAGGAATCCAATAAAAATATTTCCAGACATAGGCTCTTTGGTCCAGACACGGTCAAAACGCCATTTCAAGTTTTCATGCGACTTTTTCAAATGGTAAGCTAGATTTTTGAAACTTCTTACTATTTTTCCCAAATAGCCAAACTCATCACCTTTCTTTTGCGTCTAAGACAGCTAAAATCGGATGAAATGGCGCGGAGATATGATTTTTCGAAAAAAGAGGTTTTTGCAAAAATGACGAAAATGGCCATTTTCCAGGCCACCCTAACACGGCGTAGGTCACCCCAATGGCCAAACAAAAAAATACGGGTCTAGTTATTTTGGCCAAGGAACCCTCAGAAAAATTTTGAGCCTGATCGGAGAACTTTTTTTGTCGGTTTAGGCTCTTTTCAAATGGAATTGCTGTATATTTACACTTAAAATTTTTTGCGTCCGCCTCGGGATTCGAACCGGCGACCTCTGGATCGTGAGTCCAGTGCGCGGTCCGATTGATCCACACAGGCAGACACACTTTACAACTTAACAAGATAATAAAAATAAAAATACTAAAAATGAATCAAGAAAAATATAAAACAAGAGAAGTAAAGTTTGTCGTAGAATAAAAGTTAAAAAAAATCGGGCATTACAGGGTTTGTCCTTTTTTTATAGTTGGCTTGGTCCCAGACCGAAGGATCAAAAAAATAAATATAAAATGAGATAGGTAACTCTTCTGGAACAACCAATGAAAAATTTAGTTTTTTTTTGTGATTTTTAAATTGTGTTCAGATGCACAAATTTTCTAAAATAAATAAATATTTTTCAAAGCCATTATTTAAAAAAAATGACATGCATTTATTTTGTTGAATTTTGGATCTCTTTCTCCAAACATTCACAAAAAGGGAATAAAATAATTGAAATTTTAAACTCTATTATTTGATTGCAAAATGTAAATTTTATCAAAAGCTTTTCAAAAAGGATTTCAGGCAATCTTTTAAAATCACACTTCAATTACGCTAATGTTTCGTTATTTTCAAGAAAATTGTGATAAACCTAAGAGTTATTGTTAATGTTTGCAAAATATTTAATTTTGAAGTAACTTCGATATATTATTTTGATATATTATTTTGCTAGCTTACAACCTTGAAATTTAACCTTGAAATTGTCATGTTTTAATATAATTTGCATTGCATTTTAACGTTATTTATTGCTTTAAATTTGATTCAGAATGTTGACTTAATTATTAAACTGAAAAGGTATAATCATCGATGTTGTAGAGAATCTCAGCTAGGCTAAAACGTCTCATTTCATTCCGACTCAACTTGAGCTCTCCAAACTACACTGATCATCTGAGCTACCTGTCGTCAGGTGGGCAGTTTTGTCTCAACAAAAAAAACCTCGCCCTAGCCTCGGTTTCACTTTCCTCAATCAAAAGTAAATTTGTCAACCCTTCTCCGTTGCAGTTTAGATGATTGAAGGTGCTGGTTAACAAGCAAATTTCCTTCATTTCCGGAGAAATGGCTTGAAAAAAAACCTCGGAGATTTCTCTCTTCGAGTCATTTGTCAAATTGGACAAATGGAAGTAGAAAAACTCTCAGGAGGACATTAGGGGCGGGGGCTCGTTTTAACCTAATTTCACCTTAAGTACCTCTCTATTTTTTTTTGCTTGGAGCTGAAGTTTGTCGCAAACAGGAAAAAAAATCACGTGCACTTCCTGTGAACAAATTAGTACATCGATATTACAGAAGTGAGGTGTGTTCTTGGGAATAGTTCAGGAACGGCGACATAACACCGCACAAGCTGACTAACCTTTCGACTTTTCGGTCATCTATTTTTGAAAGAAAGAAAGCAAGCCAGCTCCATTGAGGTGTGTGTTCAAGTTGAGTGCATTCAGCGCAGCAGTGTTCCAGTCGCTTGCCCACGGCAAAGAACAGCAGAAAAAACGCTCAAGTAGAACAACTGAACTGAGGAATGTCTTCTTCGTCGCAGTAGCTGGACACGGCTGTCGTTAAGGGGAAGCACTACAAAGTCCTACACACCTGGAGGGACAGTTCGCTAACCTCTGAACTCGGTCGTGTCACGTGTGTTACACAATCCGAGTTGTACACAGTGCATTCTTTGACTTTGACTGTCGAGTGAACTTTTGCTGAAAGGAATTGTGTTTGTATGATCGTAAAAAGTTTATGTAATTTTTCTGAATTACATTACATTTTGACCAGTGTTTCTAATTTCTAATCTTATTCAACCTGTCCCTGAAACTCATTCCGGCCAATCAACCAACAAAGACCTAACAAAACCCCAGCCCCCAAACTTTCTCCCAACTCCCCCTTCGCCAGTACCACCAATATCTAAGGCCAAATCCAATTCTTTATGCTTATAGAAGCAAAAAAAAACGCCACTAAAAATTCACTTGCCGCAAAACTCAATGCGGAAAATTAGCTTACATTCATTGGAAAGCGTAACGCCCGTGGAAAAGGGGAGGGGTGCTAGAAAGCCCCCCCGAAGAGATGGTTTCTAAGACGACGACCGGAGAAAGGAAAAATGGGCCAAACAATGACCGTCCGATGGTGTCCAACAAAAGGGCCCCTTAAGGCGCGCACTCACTCGAAGGTGCCATGAAAAGTCTGTTGTTGGCCACGTCCGCCCTTCCTCGAATCAATTTCCAAGAGTACGGGCCACCGGCCGCGGATGGAGGGATACTGAAGGTAGCAATCGACTACGGGAGAGCTTAAAGTGGGGATTTCCGCAGCTAAGCTGGCAGTTAGACGCGGGTTTGACTTTTTTTGAGTTTGAGAGTGTATTTTAGAAAATTTTGAAAAAAGATAAGAACTATTGCTGAAAACTTTTCAGAATTTTTAATCCAAATTTTAAAAGTTAACCAACTTTTGCGCTCACAAATATTTTTAACAAAGATAATATAATAAATATAATATAATAAAATTAAAATTTTGTTAAAAAAAAACTCTAGAAATGTACTACTCGAGCAAGATAACAACTTATTTTATAAATACAAATATTTTTTAATTGGACCATGAAACGTCCCTCTAGGTTTCATGTTGTTTGGATTTATGTGCTTGCCTTTTTCTCAGTAAAGAGATTTATTTGTTAAGAGCTTTGTGCATAGTTCATTGTCATATTGGTTATGTCTGTAACATAACAATCTACAATCTATGGGTCATTCCAGGTCAACTGGGTACACTTTTGGACTCGAACTTCACCGATTTGGACCAAACTTGGAGGAAACGTACGATAGTTAACAGAAATCCAAAGTTTGGTGCTGATTGGACCATCCATCTTTTTATGGCACCGCCCTCTTTTTTGACGATTTTCTAAAAAAAATATCTTTTCTTCATAATTTTGCAACTATTTGAGCAAAATACTTTCTACAGGTTTAAATTTATAGAAAATTGTCCAAGGATAAAAATAAAATTTCAACCCTCAAATGCCCCCTTATATTATATTTTAACGTTTTAAGTATTAAAATTCAGTTTTGACCAATTCCTTATATTTTTTTTATTTTATCAGCATCGTGTTACCCGGACAATTTTACATAATAATCAATGTTAACCTCAAACTAAAATGAACTATTGGCAAGATATAGCGATTTCACTGAAAAAAGTTTGATTTTGCGCAGCACTCGGAGGTACATGATGTACTTTTCAACAAAAAGAAATGAATCCCGTATAGTTCGGTTTTTATATGTGAGAAACTTATTTCGGATTCGATTTCATAGGACCATGTACTTTCAAGTGCTGCGCAATATCAAACTTTTTTCAGTGAAATCGCTGTATCTCGCCAATAGTTCATTTTAGTTTGAGGTTTACATTGATTATTACGTAAAATTTTCCGGGGAACACGATGGTGATAAAATAAAGAAAATAAAAATATAAGAAATTGGTCAAAACTGAATTTTACTACTCAAAACGCTAAGATAATCAAATTCCTTGGACAATTTTCTATAAAATGCCTTCTGTAGAAAGTCTTTTGCTCAAATAGTTGCAAAGTTATGATTAAAAGAAAAAAAAAGTTTTTCAGAAAATCTTCCAAAAATAGGGTGGTGCCAAAAATAGAGGAATGGTTCAATCAGCACCAAACTTGGGATTTCTGTTAACTATCGATAGATGAACGTCCCCTCCAAGTTTGGTCCAAATCGGTGAAGGTCGAGTCCAAAAGTGTACCCAGTTGATCTGGAATGACCCCTATACATTTTTTCAAACTTCGAGGGTCATTATTATTGTCACTCAAAATTACAGCTCGATCAGCTCGATATTTTTTAATGTAATATTTTTGTACCAATTGTTTTCAAGATTAAATGTATTAAAATTTCTTTGTTTAAAATCTTTGAAAAAAAATTATTTTAAAATCTTTCTCAACGTTTGAAAATGCCAACAAAGCGTTTTTATTCTATTCAAAAAGTTACTTTTGCTTAAATAATTTCAAAATAATTTTAAATGAAAAGAACAGAAGATTTCACAAATTTGCCTTATTCAAAATTTTAAATCCAAAGATTATTCCCAACATATGTGATGATGATCATAAAACGAGGGCTAATTGGGTAATACTGAAAAAACCTCATTTTTCCATTTTTATTTTTATTTTTGCAATATTCGAAATACAAAATGTAAGGAATTTGGTCAGCATTTTCATTTAATTTTTCAAAATTCAAATAAATTAAATTTCATTTATAAAACGATATTTTATTTTAATTTGCGTTTATCATAATATGTTATTTAAAAAAAAATACTTGAGAAACTGCAAAACACATAAAAATGCACCAAGTTATAAGGGTAATTCTCCGCCAACTCACACAGCAGTTGCCCCGACCCCTCTTCGATTTGCGTGAAACTTTGTTCTAAGGGGTAACTTTTATCCCTGATCACGAATCCGAGGTCCGTTTTTCGATATTTTGTGACGGAGGGGCGGTACGACCCCTTCCATTTTTGAACATGCGAAAAAAGAGGTGTTTTTCAGTAATTTGCAGCCTGAAACGGTGATGAGATAGAAATTTAGTGCCAAAGAAACTTTTATGTAAAATTAGACGCCCGATTTGATGGCGTACTCAGCATTCCGAAAAAAACGTACTTTTCATCAAAAAACACTGAAAAAGTTTTAAAAATTCTCCCATTTTCCATTAATCGACTGTAAAAATGTTTGGAACATGTAATTTTATGGGAAATTTAATGTTCTTTTCGAATCTACATTGACCCAGAAGGGTCATTTTTTCAATTTAGAACAAAATTTTTTATTTTAAAATTCCGTGTATTCTCTGACTTTGCAGGGTTATTTTTAGAGTGTAACAATAATCTACAGAGTTGTAGAGCAGACAATTACAAAAATTTTGATATATAGACATAAGGGGTTTGCTTATAAACATCACGAGTTATCGCGATTTTACGAAAAAAAAGTTTAGAAAAAGTTGGTCGTCATCGATCATGGCCGTTCATGGTCACCCGCGACAGACACGAAACAAAGAGAAACGCAAAAAGTAACTTTTTTAAAACTTTTTTTTCGTAAATTCGCGATAACTCGTGATGTTAGTAAACAAACCCCTTATGTTTATATATCAATTTTTTGTAATTGTTCGTTCTACAACTTTGTTGAACATTGTTACACTCTAAAGAATAACCCTGCAAAGTTAGAAAAAACACGAAATTTTAAAATGAAAAATTTTGTTCTAAATGAAAAATGACCCTTCTGGGTTAATGTAGATTCGAAAAGTACATTAAATTTCCCATAAAATGACATGCTCCAAAAAAATTTACAATCGAGTAACGGTAAATGGGAGAGTTTTTAAAACTTTTTTAGTGTTTTTTTTCAATGAAAAATACGTTTTTTCGGAATTCTGAGTACGCCATCAAATTGGGCGTCTAATTTTACATAAAAGTCCGTTTGACACCAAATTTCTATCTCATCACCGTTTCAGGCTGCAAATTATTGAAAAACACCTCTTTTTTCGTTCATAAATGGAAGGGGTCGTACCGCCCCTCCGTCACGATATATCAAAAAACGGACCTCGGATTCGTGATCAGGGACAAAAGTTACCCCTTAGGACAAAGTTTCACGCAAATCGAAGAGGGGTCGGGGCAACTTTTCCCGATTTCGTGTGAGTGGGTAGAGAATTACCCATAAATGTTTCCTAATTGATTCAAACATTTTTGTTACCATAAGTTAAACCCAATTGAACTTCGATCAACAAGCAATTTACGACTTAAGCTCATTTCTTAGCATTTTTATGCACCCATTAAACAGCCTCATATTTCTTCAAATCAGACTCACATTTAAACTGCGAGCATTAGCAACAGTGGAGTCTACAAATTTTCCGCAGTTTGCACATAATTCTAAACTTTACCCAACAAGCAGCCGCAGTCACTCACACCGAGTCCACCGAGAGGGGTATTCAAATCCAATCCAGCAGCAGCAGACACTTGTTTTATTACCTGTAATATAAGCAGAGAAAAAAAGAAAAGAAAACCAATTTGAGTAACACAGCGCGTGAGTGAGTATAATTTACGACTGTTTTGGGGAGGGCGCCTGGGTCTCAGTTTCAGAGGCAATATTTCAAAAATATCTACTTCTCTCTCTTTATGAGATTTCGCCCCAGAGAGTTCAATTTCAGCACGTAAACAGATATTATTGAGTAGAGGCGCACGTGGTCGAGCATGCACTAAATGCACTTTTTCCCCACCCCCTTAAGCTGTTCCGACCCCATTCGATTAAGAGTAATTAAAAGCGAATTTAATAATCTCTGCCGCGGCAAAGTTACAGCACCGCGTGAGAAAATGAAAGCAAAAGCGGCGAGCGCTTTTTTCGGGGTGTTAAACTTGGTTTCGATTTCGTTGGAGAAGTGTGGGAGGGGTGGGGTCGTAATCATAACCACCTACAAACGAAAATGAGCGGGTTGATGGGTTGGACGATGGCACGGACAGCAACAAAAAAATACTGGCCAGTGACGATGAATGCATTTTGATGGTCATTAATTTCTTCCTCCAATATGAAGTGTCCGCCGCAGCAGCAGCAGCAATGCAGTTGGGGCAGGGTTGCCAGAAAATGTGAGTGAAATTTTTGGAGAAAAGTACAGAGAAGGAAGATTTGCAACGAGTTTGTAACAAAATGTTCTGCAAACATTTCTGAATTTTCTGAAAACATTCCACACAGAAAAAAATGATGGTAATATTCATCAGGAAATGATGACAGATTTTGTGGCAAAAAAAATGATAAATTTTATCTTTAAAAATGATATTTTCATGTTAATGATTTTTGCAAAACCGTCATCTGGGGCGAATCGGGACTGCAGTTTGAAGCACTTTTAACATCAAATCTGAAAATGGATGTATAAACTTAATGAGCATGAGCATGAGAGACCACCCATGGTTGTCCTTCTCCGTTACTGAACAGAACCGTAATATCCTATCAACACAACCGGTCATACGCTTCAACGATCAAAAATTCCCTTATCAACAGCATGCATGAATGCGCTGAAAAGATAAAACATCACGATCATCAAAACTAGAGCCGTTGCTAATAGGAAACAGTCATTGGCCACCAACGGCGCCCGCCATGTCAGTTTGTAGATCTCGAGGGAACGGGACGGGAATGTTAGTTAGCACAGGCTGCTACCAAGGGTGGGTTCTATACGATATCCACACCCCCGCGTGTGCCGGAAAACTACTTCTACTTGGGATTTTGTTAGTGGGAAAGGGTAATGGCCAGGATTCATCATAGAGGATGATGATGTGGCCCAACAATCAATGAATTTCGTTGAGTGATAGGGTGATGTATTATGTATTCTCAAGGCAAACAATCGGATTATGCGGATGAGACCATTCCCGGTTATTTGGTGTTGAGTTTAGCACAAATGATTTAATCTTAGACAGTTGGCCGTGGAAAGATAGAATCAAAATTGTGTGTAATTAAAAGGTGAAATATTATACTCAGCGTAACACATTTACGTAGAGTTGACCTGAGACTATTTATACTTTTAAGTTTTTATAAGATGAGCGACCAATTAATTACTGATGAGTTATGAGTTATCTGAAGGACTTGAACAATCGCGTTGAAACAATTTTTGTCACCGTGCTTTACGAGCTATAATGCTAAAAGGTGATTTCGCGGGAAACGAAAGGTCAAATATAATTTATATTATGCTAACGCAATTAAGAACGAATCTTCCCATGAAACAATCGCGAATCATAGAACAAAGAAACCCGACTGACTAACGAGAAAAACGATCGCGATATTTGAACTTTACAATCTAACTAAGAAGAAAAAAAGCCACGTCAATAGAAAGGAATAGACAAACAAACAGGTAACCACAAAACGGACTGCCTCGACTGTCATCGTGACAACCAGAGCAAGCCGCACATTCACACACACACACACGCGCGCACTCACCCGACAAACTCACCGTCGACCCGACGGACAGGCATCGCAAAACGGACTCATGGATGTATTAAATTAATGTAATGGGTTTACTCTAACCGAAACCATCCGAAAAAATAAGAGTGCCAATTAATATCATTGCTTTCCAAAATAAAGCCATTTTCAAAATATCATAAAATGTCATTTTTGAAAAAAAAATTCAGAAAGAGCAAACAATCTTTGACCATCTGTCCAATTTTGGTACAATTGATTTTAATTCCCTCTTATTAATTTTTAAGTAGCCGGGGCTGGCCAATTATCACACATACCGTAAACCGGGGTGACTTTGATAGGATTTCAATTTGTTTTTAGAATATTTTCCAACAGGTAAGGTTTTTCTTAAGATTATTATTTTTAAAACATGTACTGGGGTAGACCACACAAAGTCCATGCACTATTTCGGAAAAAAAGTTTTTTCAATAATGTTTAGAAAAATAGTTACGTTAAAAATTCTTAGTTTGAATTCCGGGGTGACTTTGGTAGTCATAGTTTTTCTTGTTAAAATCATATTTAAGATGTTCAAACTTCATTTGTACGTTAAATGTACCATCACTAAAGTAGCTGATATAGTACATATTTAAGAAAAAAAATCAATGTTTATATTTAGTTAACTAACTGTATAAGATTTTAATCAAAATACATATAAATTTTAGGTAAAATTGTTAAAAAGTCTGAATTTTGCCTGAAATTTGTTAAAATTAGTTTTGTTTATAAAATTATCGATTTATATTGCATTTTATACTGAATTCGAAGCACGAATCACAAGTTTTCACATTTTACATGAAATTTGTTCAACTGAAATTGCCTACCAATTTATAGAGTTTTTATAATTGTGTTTCAAAAACACATATCTGGAGTTTTTTTTGAAAAGGTCCTATAAACCAAATTTTCATTTTTTGCTTTTTGGGTGTTTTTGAATACCCCTGACTCAAGGCGGTTCTAAAAACACCCAAAAAGCAAAAATTGAAAATTTGGTTTATAGGACCTTTTCAAAAAAAACTCCAGATATTATTTATTTTTTACAAACTTTTTTAACCTTCTCCTAGTGAAAAATTGTCCAAAGAATCCGAAAATTCATTCCGTTTTCCGATTAAAAATCATGTTCATTGAGAAAATCATGACACTTTGAGAAGTTTAAAATAATGACATTCATCAACATTTTCTTAACTATAGTTAACTAACTTTTTAAACTTGTCAAAATTTTATGAAAAGTTCTTCTTGAGGTACTTGGAACACTTCTCTACCACGGTCAGTATGTTTCTAAACCATTCCTTACGTATTTTAATTGTACTCTTCATTTTGCGGAAAAATCGCAAACCTATCAAAGTCACCCCGGCTATCAAAGCCACCCCGTTTTACGGTACATGACGAAGTCCAGTCTGCAACCCGCTAAGATCACCATCTGACCAAGTTCTTATTTTCTATTAAAATGGCAATTTGAAAAAAAAAAACTTTAAAAGTTCAAACTATTTTTTTACGAAATGTTTTATGTGAAATCAAATTTGCAATCAAAAACTTTTTATCATTATTTTGATGAATGACACCGTTCTAAGTTAAAGCCATTTTTGGGTAACTTTAAAAAAAGTCGAAGTTTTTCAATTTTCAGAAATAGTGTTTTCCACTTAGCCCTCGATTTATGATCACCGACACTTCGGAAACTAACGGTCCGATTTGCAATGTTAAAAATTGAAATTAGAAAAAAAATCTGGTATTTTTTTTTTGAAATTTTAAAATCTGGCTAAACATTTGAAAATGCCAATAATGCGTTTTTATCCCTTTCGAAAAGTTACTATATATTATATAATTTCAAAATAGTTATAATTCAAAAGAACAGAAATTTAAACAAATTTGCCTTTTTCAATATTTAAAATCCAGCAATTATTCCCAGGATATCGATGATCATAAAACGCGGGATAATTGGGCAACAATGAGAAAATCAAATTTTTCATGTTTATTTTTATTTTTGCAGTGTTCGAAAAACAAAATGTAAGTAATTTGGTCAGCATTTTTATTTATTTTTTTCAAAAATTGTCAAATATAGGCATTTTTTGTAAAATTGACAAACTGTGTTTTTTAACCCTTTTCAGGCATTGTAAAAAAAATTGGTTAGTGATGGGAAAATTATTTTTTGGACCATACGAAAATTATGGGCTAGTTTTAAAAATGTTGATTTTTAGGTCATTTATGTATGACCCATCAGGCCTGAAAGGTATAAAAGAAAAAATCTAAAAATTGCTATGACTTCAAACGGTGCATTTTATTTAAAATTTTACCTTTTTCAGGTTAAAAAAAATAAGAGGATAAAAGTTATAAATTACCGAAATAAAAAAAACCAAACAAATTTGTTTTGTGATTTTTTCAGTTTGCTCTCTTTGGATATGAGACATTTTTGCAAGCAGGCATTTGAATCTATTTATTTTGAAAATCAGCAAGGCCTCAACTGTTTAAAACTGTTTAAAATTTATTACTTACAAAGAAAAAAATGACAAAAAATTGGGTTCAGATAAATAATTTGGATTTTAATATTGCCTTAAAATTGTTCAAAAAGTAAATTCAAAATTGATAATATTTTAAACTAATAATGCTTAAAAACTGTTGAAACAATATTTTATATGGAACCACAAGTATGCTGAAAACTTCTAAAAAAAATGCATAACTTAAAAAAAAGATCTTCTGGCACCACTTTCCTTGCTTCTCTGTGCGTCATCGTACCCGACAGCGCCGTGTAGGTGGAGTAGTCAAAAGCTCACCCGCGCCGGCTAAAGTTGGTCAAACCGCGTCGCATCGTGTCAGTCCGTCACCGAGTGCTGCGGCTTATGCTGATGACCTAATTTGGGAGCCGTGGCCACACTTGGAAGATTTATGCAAGTGAGTGGTGCCGGCGAGGTGGCCACCATCATCACCATTTTCTTGGTCCTCTCGGTGTGGTGAGATATTTTTTGTTTCTTAGTTTATACATTTTTTCGGAGAGTTGCGGGTACTTGATTCATTGCACTGTTGGCTGGCTGGTTTGAAGAGTTGTTGTGCAATTTTTTGGAGGACGGACCCGGCATTAAAGGGAGGTGCCATTTAAGGCGGGGAGAGAGAATGTGGCCAGACGAAAATGAGCATTTGTCAGTGTCATAATCAATTTGGGCTGGACGCCGGGAACGAAGAGGAATTCTTGCGATGTAATTTGGTAACGATTCGTTTAATTGCACTGAAGTTTCAAAGTGGGTAATTTGGACATGAAAAATGACTTTTACTTAATGAGAGAGTGCGGAATCATCAATCAAATCAGTCCATGTCAAGTAAAACTCAAATCTGAGTCCAGTTGAAGTCGAATTACAGTCAAGTCTCAAGTCTCAAGTCTCAAGTCTCAAGTCTCAAGTCTCAAGTCTCAAGTCTCAAGTCTCAAGTCTCAAGTCTCAAGTCTCAAGTCTCAAGTCTCAAGACTCAAGTCTCAAGTCTCAAGTCTCAAGTCTCAAGAATCAAGTCTCAAGTCTCAAGTCTCAAGTCTCATGTCTCAAGTCTCGAGTTTCTTGTCTAATGTGTCTCTAGTGTCTCAAATGTCTCAAGTGTCTCAATTTTCTTGTCTTAATTGTCTCAAGTGTCTCAATAGTGTCTCATTAGTGTCTCAAGTCTCAAGTCTCAAGTCTCAAGTCTCATGTCTCAAGTCTCAAGTCTCAAGTCTCAAGTCTCAAGTCTCAAGTCTCAAGTCTCAAGTCACAAGTCTCAAGTCTCAAATCTCAAGTCTCAAATCTCAAGTCTCAAGTCTCAAGTCTCAAGTGTCTAAAGTGTCTCAAGTATCTCAAAAGTCTCAAGTATCTCAAGTGTCTCAAGTGTCTTAAGTGTCTTAAGTGAACCCAAAAAACTCACAACAACAAATTGCCCTGCTAAATTGAAATTGTGTAACCGGCCGTGAGAGGCACGTGGGGGCACCCAAAACAAACGCTAATTTCCATAAAACACGGACGGAATTCGTCCAACGTCCAAGTTGTAACAGAGAGCGAGAGATGCAGCCAACCGTGGCCATGTCAAGTTGCTGTAAGCACACGCAATTATGGTGCCTAAATGGTCGTGAAATTGTTTTCGTTTGTTTACATCGGCATGGGGTAAAAGTCAGAGGTGGAGAAAGGGAGAGGGAGGGTTATCTACGGGTTGATGGTCGCGGAATATCGGCCTAATGAGCAACCAATTTTCTCTCCCTCTCGAGTTTAGTGGTAAATGCGTGCTTTTTCCTTAAGTTTATCTAGCTATTTTGCATTATTTTCCGCTTTTTAGATGTTGTAAAAAGCAAAGAGCATGGGTTTTTGGGTGAAAATCATGTTGTGGTTCCGCGATTTGAGATTGGTTTACAGAAAAAGAAGGAAAACAAAACTTAAATTAAGAGAGAAACTAAAACATTAAGGGTAGACGGGTCATCAGTCCAGTTTTCTAAAGATCATCTTAAAACTAGAAATATTAAATAAAAATAATTTTTAAAATCTCTACATTCGTCCAGTCACCAGTTGTTCTAGATCTTTCAACCTGCTTCTCTCAAAACAATCACTCCACAATCTGATCTCAACCTTGACTAACTTTCAAATTTCAAGCTACCACAAACTGTCTGTTGATACACGGTTGGTTCCTCACCCCCGAACTCAAACTCAACATCTTGCACTCAAATCGATGACTCAGAACGCGTCGCCAGAACGTCAACGAAACAATCACCCACCTGTATAAAGAGAACTTTGTCCGCGAAACTTTTGTGACGAGCGCAAACAAGTGGTCCATTTTTTTGCGGGTTGCCGTCTCACGATCCGTAAAATAAACTCCTCAAACTCGACTCAACTCCATCGCTGTGGAGTTCGAGAACACAGCTCAGCAAGATTTTCAAGTTCTAGGTCGATGCCATCAAACCAGCTATGGTGACTTGGCGAATTGAGGAGAGGAACACGGAAAGAAATGAGTTTTGGATGGCGTGAACATTTGTTCACGTCACGCTTGTCGGGATATCGTGAGTTTTGTTTATATAAAGTATGAAGCAAGTTTTGTTTTTATGAAACTGGAATGTTCATGATTGATTTCAACAATCACTTTATTCTTGTGGAGTCAGGAGCATCTTTACTTCTACATTTTTAATGGTTTTGTTTGAGGCGTTACGCTTTGTCAGGAACATTTGTTCACGACTGAAAGATACGTATGGTAATTATTCACGGTTATAAATTTCAAGCGTTCATTTTTTTTTTCATTTGTAAATCTTCACAACATCAGATCGACATTTTTTTCCGTGCGCACAAGAACAAACACCAGATAGAAGGACTCGCCGGCACGAAGAAGACGAGACGTCGTAACACCTTGGACCAAGAGCGAGGCGCGGCGGTCGTGATCGTGATCTTCGCGCGCGCGAAACTACCTCTATGGCCAGAGGCAACAACGGCTCCGGGATCGATTACCTGGAAACTCGGTACGCTTGGGAATGTTGAACTTGATGTTGTTCTCGCTCTCTTTCTCTCGAGGAAGATGTTGTGACAGTTTGTAGAGTTATAGGCGATCGTAAGAGGTCGTCAGGTTCTCGAAATAAATTGTTAAGGTGCAGACACTCTGCATTGGCAGAGGTCGTTAAGGTGCAAGTCACACACAGTCTTCTCATTCTCATTAGGCCAATTTCATCAACACACTCCATCCAGGTTGATGTATGACTCTATTTGCTAGGGCTTTCACGATCTTTGAACCGAGAGCGGTCTGAAAGACAAAGTCATTTGAAGGTTTAATTCATTCGCCCATAAAAGTGCCATTTCTTTTGCTCGACGACGTCCTTGTTAGCAGTCTCAGCATACACGTGTGACGCAATCGATGGATGACACCCTGGGGACCCATTTTGGAAAGGAGCTGAAAGGGAGGCTGCCGCGCCGTAACTCAATTTGTCTTCACTGTGGAACCGTGCAGTTAGGTAACTTTGAACAACTTTATCATTCTTTTATAAAAAATTTACTTGTTCTTCTACTCTTCAAAAATGTGAAAAGGGTGATTCCGAAGTCATTTTCAACTAAATTTACAATATATTAAACATTAAAAAGTGCTATTTAATTCACTTAAAGGCTAAGGGAAGGGCTTGGCAAATTTTTGTAAAATTGAGATTTTTCGAAGACGACAAGCTTTTTTGGGAAACCAGCCTGACAAATGTTAGCTAGCATTCTAACGCATCAACTGTCTCAATATGAGCTAAATTGGTTCAGTCTAACTTAAGTTAATGTCTTTTTGGTAAGAGAAAAAAAAAATCAAAATCCCTCCCCTCCACAGTCTCGATTTCGAAAACCTCCCTCGCTCAAGAGTTCCGCAAATTTTACCATGCAACGAACAATGCTGCGAGTGGCAAAGTAAAAGTATCATTGCGAACCGTGTGCGTATATGTGTGAGAAGGTCGGGGGAGGAAAATGCAGAGGAAAAACTTTTATTTACGTACGATTAATTATGTTTACTTTGAGGATGCCTCTTTTTTTGCGTCGTCGTCGGCACCGTCATCACCGGAGGGGGTGAATCTTTGCCATCTTCCCACCCCCGCACACAAGACGCATCATGATTCGCGCGCGACAGTCAGAGTAAACAGTCTTCGTTTGGAATAACCTTTGGAAATGGTTAAATTTTTATTTTTTTTTAAATTTATAATTTGTTGGTTTATTGGGTACGACAACTTGTTAGTTTACACTGTTAATCAGGTCAAGGAAGACTTTATGTTAAATATTTATAGTTTTGTTTTTAAACGTATTTCAAACGTAATTTAAAAAATGACTGAATTTCGTTATTGTTTATATTTAAAAAAAATCCTTCAAAAATCATATTTTTCGTTCTCGGACTTTTTGAAAAAAAGCTTCCAGAACCTCCACGAAAGCCACCCAGACTCCCACAGAATAGTGTTGGTTGCGGCGTTGGGTAAACTTACGACGGGGCTTGCGTTGTTTGTGTTTCTCACGGATTCCGAAACGCGATTGCTGAGAGGCTGCTGCGTTGTTGCACTAACAGCATAACGACGGCGAAACGAATCTTTCTTATCGCACTAAAGTGGCACTTTTGGCGTTGTCGTCAGAATTTGGTTGCGAGCTGTTTAATAAAGTTATTGGATTGTTTTGGTGAGCTTTAAACTAGATTTTATGACTCTTTTGTGATTTCGAAAAAAAATAATTCATCCATTCAACAAATAAACATTAAGTTGTAAAAATAATCATGATTAAAAATATTAAAATGTGTAATTTTACATCCAAATGTGAGTAATTCTCTTAAATTACGCATTTTTCCAGATTTTATGTTTTTTAATTTGGATAAAACTTTGTCTATGCATTCCCCATATCAAAAAAGTCATTTTGAATCATTAGAAAAGCAGTTATTTGAGAAAGGATATTCTGATCGATTTGGTGTCTTCAGCTAAGTTGTAGGTTTTATTTAGATCTTTTGAGAAAAAATGGGTTCATCCCATCCTATTAAATCACATTTTTTCATTAAATGTAGAATACCCAAAATTCCATTTTTTATGTTTAAATTAAGTTCATATGTTAAAGGGGAAAAAATGATTGTTTTTGCGCTACAGTACCGGAAATGTGATTTGTAGCAAAAAAAATTTTTTGAGATCAAAAATATATTTAAACAAAATTTACAAGGATGTTAATCGATAACAATATCGTCGATAACATAAGCGTCTAGTAATAACGATGATCGTTATTTTTGTAAAATACTCAGATTTTCACTGAATATCGTATTTTTTGATAATCTAAAATTTTAATAATTTAAATTTAAAATAATAAAATTTTCAATAAAAAGCGTTTTTTTTCAGAAATAAACTCAAATTTGCATAGTTTACAATATGGGTTTGATAGGAAGCGAAATTTTAAATGCATTTTCAGTTTATTATAGTTTTTAGTAAAATACAGATTTTTTTTAAACAACTAAAATATTTATAATATGCAATATGGATTTCAAACGAAGCGAAATTGTAAATGCATTTTCAATTGATTTAGTAACATTCTCAAATTTTCACAATTGCAGTTTTTTTTTTGAAAAACACAATTTTCTATGGTTTAAAACATGGAAACCAGACGAAACGGAACTTTTCGTGTATTATTGTTTTTTTGGTAAAATTCTATGATTTTCACAAATTTTCCAAAAATCCGTTATTTTTTCAAATATTGAATATTTTTGAAAAAATACCGCATTTTTTGAAAATGTTGGTATTTTTCAAAATTTAAGTATTTCACAAATAAAACTTGAATGAGGTGAAAACTCATGCAAAATTTCACTTTGTTTGATTTCCAAATTGTAAATTTTCAAATTCAAATATTTTCGAAAAAATACGGTAATTTGCTCTGATAAAGTGAAAATTCGTACAAAATATTGCTTCGTTTATTATCCATATTTCAAATTATACAAATTTGATTCTTTCGAAAAATATTTTGTTAGTTTGAGTATTTACAAAACTTCCAAATAAAATGAAAATGCATACACAATTTTTCGACTAAAATTAAAACTGCAAATTATGAAAATTTTACTAAAAAAATATGTTTTGTTAATTTTAATATTGGAAACTATTAAATTACGTGAAAATGCATATAAATTTCGCAACGAAAATACAGTATTCTTTTTGCCTTCCTCATTGAGGTAAGGCTATAATCCTGCTCTGAAAATGAACTTTTTATTAAAAGCTCCTAGACCCACCTTCATGTATACATATCGACTCAGAATCGAAAACTGAACAAATGTCTGTGTGTGTGTATGTGTGTGTGTATGTATGTATGTGACCAAAATTCTCACTGAGTTTTCTCAGCACTGGCTGAACCGATTTTGATCGAACCAGTTGCATTCGACTTAGTTTAGGGTCCCATACATCGCTATTGAATTGTTTGAAGTTTCGATAAGTAGTTCAAAAGTTATGTATAAAAATGTGTTTTCACAAATATCCGGATCTCATTTATATGCATGTAAACGATGTCCGGATCCATCATCCGACCCATCGTTGGCTAGGTTATTAAAAGGCCTTTCCAATGAGTCCAAAACATTGAAGATCTGGCAACCCTGTCTCGAGTTATGACCACTTAAGTGATATTTATGTACTTTTTTGAAGCCGGATCTCACTTAAATGTATGTAAACTAAGTCCGGATCCACCATCCGACCCATCGTTGGTTAGGTAATTGAAAGGCCTTTCCAATGAGTCCAAAAAATTGCAGATCTGGCAACCCTGTCTCGAGTTAAGACCACTTAAGTGATATTTATGTACTTTTTTGAAGCCGGATCTCACTTAAATGTATGTAAACTATGTTCGGATTCATCATCCGACCAATCGTTGGTTAGGTAATTAAAAGGCCTTTCCAATGAGTCCAAAACATTGAAGATCTGGCAACCCTGTCTCGAGTTATGACCACTTAAGTGATATTTATGTACTTTTTTGAAGCCGGATCTCACTTAAATGTATGTAAACTAAGTCCGGATCCACCATCCGACCCATCGTTGGTTAGGTAATTGAAAGGCCTTTCCAATGAGTCCAAAAAATTGCAGATCTGGCAACCCTGTCTCGAGTTATGACCACTTAAGTGATATTTATGTACTTTTTTGAAGCCGGATCTCACTTAAATGTATGTAAACTAAGTCCGGATCCACCATCCGACCCATCGTTGGTTAGGTAATTGAAAGGCCTTTCCAATGAGTCCAAAAAATTGCAGATCTGGCAACCCTGTCTCGAGTTAAGACCACTTAAGTGATATTTATGTACTTTTTTGAAGCCGGATCTCACCTAAATGTATGTAAACTATGTCCGGATCCATCATCCAACCCATCGTTGGTTAGGCAATTGAAAGGCCTTTCTAAAGTGCCCAAAACATTGAAGATCTAGCAACCCTGTCTCGAGGTATTACCACATAAGTTATATCTGTGTTTTTTTCTGGATCTAAAAAAAAGCTGAAATGTGTGTCAAAACCACTCATATTACCCATTTTTGGTAAAAAGTGAGGAAGGCATCAACCACATAGGTGGATTAGGTTAGTTTTTTTTAAGTATTTTGACATTGAGGTCGCAAAAATGTTTTTCAAAATCGGTCCAAAAGTTCAGGGGGCAATAATTTTTTTCTCAACAAAACTTAAATATTTAATGGAAATAAAAGTCTGATAATTGAAAGCAATTTGATATGCATTTTATACGTTTAAAATACTATTGAGAATGTCTGGGATCGATCAAACATATATTGTTTATTTTTTTATTCCGGTAGAGTTTTTTACGGCAACAGAATAACTCTCCAATACTAAGATATTTTGAAAACAAATTACTGCAAAACATCTGGATATGTATCACCATTTTAAAACACATTTTTCACTTAAATGTGAACACCATGGCTTGTAATTTCTTTTTTTGTAATATCTTAAAAGCATTAGCAATTTAACATGATTTAATTGGATTTATGAATTTTGGAAAAGATTTAAAAAATGAGTCATCGTCCGTTATCGTCGATTGAGTTATCGTAATAACGATAACGATAGATTATCGTTATCGTAATGACGGTAACGAAAGAAGTATCGATATCGTTATCGAACCTCGTTTTTTATTGTTAGCAACCTGGAAAAATTGAAAAATAATTTTTAGATGCAAAATTTAATATATAATCGAAAATGAATTCTAAAATCTGAAATATTACGTTACGTAACAAAAATCACAATTTACAAATAATCATATCTAAGGTAACAGATTTTGCACCAAATCTAGAGCAAAAATTATTTTTTTTAACCCTAAAAACATATAATTTTGTTCGAAAATTAAAAAAAATATACTGGTTTTGGGTAATCAACTTTAAATGATAAAACGTTTAATAAAAAAAGAAATGGTTTTTTATTCAGTGTACTTTATTCCGCATCATAACCTCCAACTTTGCCAAAAAAGACACAAAATCGATTAAAATATTATTTCTCAAAATACAAACTAATTTGCGAATATTTACATACCTTGTTGTAATAATATAAATTTCAAAAATTTAGCAAAATAGTGTTACTTGAATCCGAGATTACTAACTTTAAAGTTGAAAAAACTTAAATTCTTTTTCCAAATTACGTCATTCACCACGCAAGAGTACCGAACGACATTGCGGCAATCAAACGAGAGATAAAAAAAACATCACGAACGAAAGCACTCGTCACTAAGGCACAATCGCGCGTAGATGCATTCACTCTCCCCGATAGCTTAGTGGGGGCTTCACACATACTGTGCAGATCGTTCCGATATGAAACCGGAGAAGTTTGCAAATTGGCGTGGGATGAGAACCCCGAGCGCATTCATTCATGGCGCAAACAAAAAAACAACTTCTCTGAACTCTCCAATGAGTGCACCGTGAAAAAAATGTACAATTTTTCTTCTACAAGTAATAATATCTTTTTTAAAGTGTTCTTTCACTGTGAAAATTAGACAAAAAAGCGCCAAAACACGCGCGCAAACCGATGAAAACTTTTGCAATTTGAAGCTCACTTGTGTGGAGGATTCCTTCGGGAGGATTCATCCAAACAATATTCAGCGCAGCTCTGAGAGCGGATGGAGGTCGATAAATCTACCTCTTCATAGCAGGACCATAGCTCGACCCTGGAGGTCACTTATGACGGAGGTTATGGCGGTGAAAATTTGTACCACTCGCCTTTGAGGTTAGGAAACTGGGAGGAACTTTTTAAAATGGCGTTTTTTTTATTTTTTTTTCGTTTTTTTTTTCTTTTCGGTAGAATTAGCTAAAAATTTGTTCATGACGTCTGGGTTGCAGAGGGTTAAAGTTCTACTCTCAATTTCAACTTTTGAATATTCATACCGGCATGGTCGGGTTGAGTCCGCAACCGTAAAAAGCTTCTGGATCGACTAAGGAGCTCTCAACTCATGTATGTGTGTGGGATGAAGCTACGTGTTTTTGCATGCATTTATTTCAAGTTCAGCAGTTTCACCAGTTCCAGTTGAGCCCTAGAGGTGGAGAATTGAGCAAAAAGAATCGTCAGCAGCAGCAGCTCCAGAATATCTTGTTACGATTCGTTAAGCATTGATTGCGGTTTTTCTGGAGGTTGAACTGCTGCTGGTTTCAAACTGGTTGGTATTTTATTTCAGAAAATTTTGAAAATTTTAAATTTTTCTGTTGAAATAAATCTTCAATTTTAACTCCAGCAAACTTCCTATCACACAGTTTAAAACTCCTCCACGAATCATACCTAGTGCACCCTGACCCGAGACCGGCCACAGCTAGAAATATTAGCATAAACAAACCTTCGCATTGCACCCGTCAAAATTTTAATTAATCACCCGCGCCCGATGATCACTAATGACGTCTGTTGACGCGCGCTCCACACCCCTGCAGACATAACCTCAACGGAACGTTTCAAAATTCCGCCTGATGGACATCCACCCCCCTCACTCTGGCTCCCCTTTCTAGTCCAAGTTATTAATTAATTTCCATTTAGCCGCCTAATAAAGCCCCCGAGAGTGTATTTTTACCACTCTCGTCGTCGTCAGTCGTTGGGACCTTTTTGACGCCTACACGCACTTTTACACGGCTTTTGGTCACGGCGCGGGACAGGGTGTGGTGTGGCCACTACGCCGCCGCGGACATTATGGGCTCGTGTGCCTCACCAGAGTGCAGCTGAATTTGTGTTGCTTTTGAGGGGTTTGAGTTTTATATTTATGATATCGTGAATAGTTGAATGTGTAGTTCCCGTTAAAAATCTGATGGGGTCGTGACATCGTGAATTTTAAATTCATGACGAGTTACTTATTTTATGGTTTACTTGCCAAATTGAGCTCAATGCTAAGCGATTGTACTTTGTAATTGTACCTGAAATGGAAGAAAAGATATTGTTAAAATAAAACAGTTAAGACAGGAGAAAATGTAAAATGTTTTTAAGATATTTAAATTTGAAGAGAAAAAAAATATTTATTTTGCTGTCCAGCAAAAATTATTGCAAATCAATTGAACTGTTTTTTTTTTATCGTTTCAAATTGAACAAATGCATTTTTCAACAACTTTGACAACAAATATCTCATTGTTCCGATGTGTATCCCTTATTTTAAATTCAAAATCGACTACTTTTTGTTTCCAAAGTTTTCAAAATTGTAGGCTATGATTCAATCACTAGCCACAAACCTAATTTTCTTTTTAAAATGTTTTTCTAGCAAAACTTCAGGGTCTACAATGTTTAAGCCTTTAAGCCAAACTGAAAAACCAAGTCTGTCATGTAGAAAATGCCAAAAACCACCAAAAATCCCATTTTTTTCAACATTTTAATTTTTAAAACTGCTGTATCTTCCCAAGGATTGGACATAGGACAATGGTCAATACGGAGACTTTTATGTAAAATTGTCTGGAGAATCGATTCCCACTACCGGTTTTTAAAAATTTTGACGTTTAGACCACTTTTCAAAAAAACAGTTTTAGTAAATGATTTTTGTATTTTTTTAGGAGAGACATACCATCCTGCATTTTTCGTCAGTCTTTTGGTAACATCTTAGGGTGTTTCCTCAAAAATTTTGAGCGAAAAAAAATCGTTACATCACCTTCAAATTTAACTTTTGAACTTAAAAATTGAAAAATGATATAAAAGTGGCGTGTATTTTTGTTTCAGTGTATTTTTATCAGAAAGCCCGTCCAATTTCCTACAAGTTTGTCTTTGACTATTTTTTGATACGACGCAACGACTTCGAGATACAGTAATTTTTAAATTGCAAAATACTAAAATATTTAAATAGCTTACGCCCTTTTCAAATGTTATTCTCGAGTACTATTGGCTCCATATACACAAAAATGACTTATATAGGCCTAAGATAACATGTCTACAAAGTTTCATTGAAATCGGAGAGGGTTGGGTACAAAAGTACCAGAAAAAATCCTGATTTGAGCTGGAATTGCTCTATGGCGAAATGGCGCAGCTTTTGCGGGAACAAGAGAAAATGAAATTCGATTGTACATTTTTTCAATAATTTTACCAAGGTAATTCAGCGAATTCGATTGCGATTTTTATTTTTCATCGTTGCTTGCGAATCAAAACCCGCTGAATTAAAAAAGATCTACAAATTTGCAAATTTATTTCTAGAAATGTTTCCATCGGCGGATTTTGTAAAAGGGTCTTTTTGAACAAAAAGTCTTATTTTGTTTAAATATCTCAAGATATATTAAAATTATCAAATTTTATTGCATTTGTATATTATTAAATGTTTTTTATTTACAAATATAAAAAAATAACATGCCATGCAAAAATCATTAAAAAATAAAATATAATAATAATGGATGTGCGACAAAAGGTCAGATGCCAAAAGGTCGAAAGACATAAGGTCGAAAGGACATAAAGTAGAAAAAGGACAAAAAGTCAAAACGTCGGAAAGCCAAAGGGTCGAATGTAGAATTTGAATTGAATTGAATATTGGATAAAAAAAAGTCAAATTCCAAAAGGTCGAAAGAGGACAAAATATCGAAAAGACAATGTGGAGTAATGAAACAAAAATAATAATGATGACGTTTTTGTGTCTTTTGTACAAAATCGAATGTCAAAAGGTCGAAAAACATAAGGTCGAATGGACTAAAGCTCGATGGACCATCGATCGAATGTGGAATAATTAAACAAAAAATAATAGTAATAATGTTTTTCTGAATTTTTTATTATGAAATAAATCCATTCAATTATGTGCAGAATTAATCAGACTTCTATAAAAATGTTGTACTATTTATTTCCTTACAAACAAATTCAGAGGTTTTTTTTTGAAAAAAAAATGAAATTGTTTATAGGACACATTCAAAAAACAAGATTTTTTTTTTAGATCTGTGATGTTTTCTATGAGTTGAACTATTCTTGAAGTTTGTAATATTTTGGCAAATTTTTCCATTCTTTCAAAAATGAGCAATTTTTTCCAAAGAATTCCAACTTCTTATATTTTTTGATTTGTTTTTTTTTTTTAATTTTAAAAACAACTTTTTTTTTATTTTTGACTGTTGCAACATTTTTGTAAGTTTTTCTTTTCTTTAAAAAAATAGCAGTTTTTTTCAAAAAGTTCAACTTCTACAAAATTTTTATTCTTTCAAACTGGGACAGTTCTGTTGAAAAATACTTCAATTATATTTTAATAATTTTAATTTCATTTTCAAAAAAACAGCTTTTGAATAGTATTTTTTTTGTCAGTTTTCCATTCTTTCAAACATGAGCCTATTCTTTCAATAGAAAGTTAGGGAGTTTTTTTTCTTTTTTTTTCAAACATTAAAGATCATTAAAAAAAAGTTTGACTGGTTAAATGCTTCAATTTTTATTTTATTTTTAAAAACAAAAAATTCTTGCTCTAAGTAATATTTTCGTACTTTTTTCATTCTTTCAAACAAAAGCTCTAAAAAAATAAAAAAAAATAGTTTAGCTTAAGTTTTAAGACTTTATCTAGTCTGTAATCACATAATTAAATATTTGTAGAAACTTAAATGACAAAAATAAACAAAAACAACACTTTATTACTGGTTTCCTATCGATTGATTTTTCTAAATAAAAAAAATAATTGGGGGAAATAATCGTATGTTTGGCAGGTTAAGCACTCGCTTCTAACTCCATCCAATTTGGTGATTGCACTATTTGAACAACTTATGTTGTAAAAACTGATGATAGCAACTTGCTTGCTCATTGTCAAGTAAAGAAATATCATGATGAAAAAAACTATATATATTTTTAAAATAGGTTTCAATTACTAAGTATTTCAGAAAAACATTTTCAAATGAATTTCATCCATTGTTTTGACAAAAAAAAATTTGCTTACCACAATTTTATGTTTTTTTTTTTTAAATAAAAGTCAACAATCTTTGTAGAAGAAGTATAAACAGCCGCCTCAGTTATTACTCATTTGACGCCAATAATAAAATGGACTTTCTTCTTTTGTAATATAAGCAAGATTTTTTTAAAAGTAGAATAGCAATATGGATGTATAAATTCATTTATGTTATGGAAATGTGGATAAATTTTCTGTACGAAAAAATTAGTAAATTTACAACTTTTTATGGGTGATTGCAATTTTTCTTTCAAATTATAGTTAAATTACACAGAAAAATGGGTAATATTTTACCAATAACCCAAATTCGACCAAATGTTGAATTTCACTGTGCCAGACAGGAAGTTCCAGAATTTTGTTTTAAAAGCTCTAAAGTATTCTCTTTTTTCATGATTTTGGTAATAAGGATTAAATTTCTGAATCATTTTGAGTAGAAGTTTTGAGTGTAATTTGAAAATATTAATTACCTTTTTGGCAGGATTCAGTTCAGAGATTCAATTGAAAACTCTTATCACAAAAAAAATAACAAAAAAATAACATCTCTGCAAACTGTATCTGTCACCCTGCTTCCATCACCAAACAACAGCACCCTCGAAACTTTCATTTTCCCACAACCCGATCAATTGACGGCGGCTTCACCACTTCAATCAACAAAGCAAATTCGCGATTAATCTCGCGCGACCAGTTCCGACCACCACCAACTCCAGGCTAGACCACAAGATCGCGAGCGTCTCATCACGTGTGAGCTTCGTTCGAGTTCATCGACTTACCCCGGAGGGCACACCGACGATAAGCCCAAAGAAGAAGAAGAAGAGGTCGCCAAATTTGAGGTTAATTAACGCTCGCACGAAGGCTTTGTGTCCAGAACTTGGCCTTCCGGGGGCGGCTAATTAAAGAGGGTGCTACTTGGAGATGGCGTGATGAGAAGGGGCCCAAGGGTCAGTCTAGACGCGAGAGCCAAATATTGTCGCGGACAGCAGCAACGGGACAGAATTCAATTAAGGCTCGGCGAAATGAAGAAGATTTTTTGGGGGAGCGGCCCCCGGAAGACCTCCCGCGTATTCCGTACCGTTTCTGGGATTTTTATTTTTCTTTGAATTGAAAAGGTTTTAGGTTAGAGAAGTTCGAATTCAAGTCTCAAATGTCAAGTATCTCAAGTCTCAAGTCTCAAATGTCTCAAGTGTTTCAAGTGTCTCAAGTGTCTCAAGTGTCTCGAAAGTCTCAAGCGTCTCAAGTGTCTCAAGTGTCTCAAGTGTCTCAAGCGTCTCAAGTGTCTCAAGTGTCTCAAGCGTCTCAAGTGTCTTAAGCGTCTCAAGTGTCTCAAGAGTCTCAAGTGTCTCAAAAGTCTCAAGGTATCAAGTGTCTCAAGCGTCTCAAGTGTCTCAAGTGTCACAAGTGTCTCAACTGTCCAAGTGTCTTTCCAGTTTCTCAAGTCAAAGTCAATGTTTCAAGTTTCAAGCTCAAATTTGATTGAGATTCGAGTGATCAGACCTCAAGGTATGCAAAGTAGGTGAATTAATCCCATTATTTTTAATGGATTTCGAGTCAAACTGTCACGAAACAGACCCGCGCTAAACTTCTCAAGTGGGAAGACGAGGATAGGCTCTTGATGGATTCCCAGAAGTGCTCGCGCGCAAGACAGGAACCTTAGAACGCGGCTTCATTTAATGGATCATGGGGCTCGCGCGTCAGGGAGGTGGTATCAAACTCGCAGGTAATTGAAAAATCAGCGAGTGTTCTTCACCTTGTGTGTGTCAGACCAGAGAGATCCCTCATGAATATTGAATTTGCTTCTTCACCTCTCTGGCTGGTGGCGGCAGTCCCGGCCTAATGGATTTCGGGGTGGTTTCGCGATTTCGAAGAAGACCGGTACAAATTTAGAACAGAAAAAAACGATCCAGCTAGAAGAACCAGGAAGTGAACGTGAGTTGTAGAAATTAAATTAGTGATGAATTGTTTGGGGCTACCGAAGAAGTGTCTGAGGTTTGGAGGAGGGTTTGCTCAGACAGGGACAAAATAAAAAGGGGTAGCGAAGTAGCAGCAGCAAAAAAGAGATCCTAACCTCAAACGGAATAAGTAAAGAAGGAGGATGGAACCGTTGCGAAGCTATGATTACCCACCGCTGCCGGCTAGGTCGATTCGATACGGACAAACTTCGCTAAATTCAACTAGTAGTTTACAATGCGAATCAACAGGCATTGTGTAAAAGCATATTAAATTAAGCATATTAAAATCGCCAGCTAAATAAACGATATCACAATTATTGTTTGGAAAATTAGTTTTGCTCTATTTTTATTCTTTTTTGGCAGAGCACTGTCTTAAAGTTCTTGTTTGATAGTCGCATTCCTCCACATATGTTTTGTTATTTTTTTAGAATTAAATTTAATTTAAACAAAATTAGCTTTGGGGTTTTTTCGGTATTTATTGTAAATATTTTTTTCCATGTTATTTTATGAAACTTAAAGTTTTTAACAGTTGCATTTAAATATTGTTTTTTTTTTTATTTATGGACAACAAATTTATTGAAGTAAACTACGGTATTGTGAATTTAAATTAAAATTTAATTTAAAAATTGGAAATCCAAGATTGTGATGATGATACCATTAAAATTTGAATAAAGGGCGCAAAGTTGATGTTAAACTAGGTTAAGCATTTTAAAAAGGCTTAAAATAATGCTTTTAGACATTTTTAAGGTTAGGCTTTATTTGAAAAATTCGAATAGAGATATTTAATGGAGCACAAATTCCACAACTTTTTCATAATTTGTCATATTTTAGTTAAGAAATTGTCAAACTTGACGATACTAAGAAAAACCATTTTTTTTCGCAAAATTTAAACTTTAGATGCTTCGTTTAAGCAAGTTTTTTTTCTAAAATATTTTTGAAATAAAAAAAAAACTTTTTTTCATTTTGTAATTTTTAAAGATCAAAATTGTTCTAAAAATGTTGAATTCCGGTTCCAGTTGTTTCACCACCCTGAACTCTAGTGGAATTTTTATGAAGTATTTTAAAAACGCAAAAAAAAAATAAAAAAGTTGGAAACTGAATTTTGAAACATTGTGTGTTCACAATTTTTTCAAAAATTCTGAACTCTGGTTCCAGATTTTGCACCACCATAAATTCTAGCAAATTTTTAATGAAATATTTTTAAAACGTCAAAAAATTGTCAATTTTTGAAAACTTCAATAAGGGACCATCCACAAACCACGTGGACACTTTTTTGGTAATTTTCAACCCCCCCACCCCGTCGTGGACAATTGTCCATAAAAAAAAACTTTTTTGTATGGGGCGTGAACAATCGTCATACAATTTTTAAAGAAACATTTTTAAGGTCGTTGCAAATATTTTTCAAAGTTTATGTCGCCTCCCCCTTGAAAACTGTTCTGAAAAATCAGGGGGCAAAAAAAAACTTTTCCAAAAAACTTCAAAATTTCCATGAAAATATAAGTCTAATCAACGGAAAATAATCTAAAATGAATTTTCTGCATTGATAATCATATATAGCATGTTTGGGCTTGTTTAAAAATGTTTTGAAATTTTACGAAATCCCACTGTACATCACAGCAAAAATTTTATTTTCCGCAAAAAATAAAATTTTCGTCAATACTTAGATATTTTGGAAACTAATGATGGCAAAACAACTGGACAGGTGTATAATGTATTTTAAAACATTTTTTCATTAAAATGTTGAAACCATTGCTCGTAGTTTCATTTTTTATACTTTTTTATTTTTACCCCCCTCCCTCACGACTTTGGTCAGAGTGGAGGGACATGAACTTCAAAAAATATTTGTAACGGCCTAAAACGCAAAAAAAAATATTTCGAAAACATAAAAATAAATTCTGGTGTTCAATGTGTGTTCAGTATTATTTTGAGAAAAAATCTAAATTCCGACTCTATATTTTACACCACCTTAAATACTAGCGGATTTTTATAAAATATTTTTTAAAGCACCAGAAAATTTACATTTTTTGAAAACTTTTAAAATGAATTTTGAAATTTTATGTATTCGATGATTTTCGAAAATCTTCTTTTTAAAAAAAATCTGAACTCCACCCTTAACTCTAGAGAATTTTTGATTTTTTTTTTTTTAAAGCCGAAATTTTTTTTTCGAAAATGGTAAAAATGAATTCAGATTTTGTGTTTTCGGTATTTTTTGCACAAATTCTGAACTTCCAAATTTTGCACCACACTAAACTTTAGCTAAAAAAAACATTTTTCGAAAACTTAACAAATTATTTAAGGAATTTTGTGTAATTTGTAATTTTCAAGGATCATCATTTTGTTTTCAATAATTCTAAACTCCAGTTGTACCACCTTAAACTTAAACTTTAAAAATTAAAATTGAAATTTTTGCTGTTCGGTAATTTTCAAAGAGCTTCTCTTTTTCTGAAATTCTTAACTCAGGTTCCAGATTTTGCACCACCCTAAACTCTTTGATATTTTTTTTTGAAGGCGAAAAGAACATTTTCAAAAAATGTTAAAAATGAATTTAGATTTTTGTGTTTTCGGTATTTTTTTTTCAAAAAATCTGAAATCCGGTTTCAAATTTTGCACCACTCTAAACTCTAGCTGATTTTTGATAAAATACATTTTTCAAAAAGGCAAAAAACAATTCGGAAACATTAAAAATTATTTAAGAAATTTTATTTGTTCGGTAATTTTCAAAGAACATAATTTTGTTTGTAATAATTCTAAACTCCAGTTCCAGATTTTTCACCACCTTAAACTCTTAGTGGAAGGGTAGCCTTTTGAGTCTAATGAAACATGTGAAAAAATAAAGGTCCGGTTGGGTCGATGTAAATATTTTTGAAAGTTTATATCTCTTAACTCTGAGGGGGAAGCCAAAATAAAAATGAAAAATTGAAAAAGTGTTTAACATGCATTTTACTCCAGCAAGCATAATATATCAAAAATCCCAAGCATCAGCGAAAAAAAATCACGTGGTACTATACTTAAGAATTTTACAAGAAATCAAAATATGTTTAAACGAGCCAACACATGCTTGGTAAGATTAACAACTCAAGGACGTTTTAAACTATTCCAAACAAACAAACTTTTTGACAGTTTGGCAGTTTACCTGCATTTGTTTGCAGAACCGTCAGCCTGCCTACATTTGGCATTGTTTGCGAGTTTGGCAAACTGTCAAACATAAAAAAGTGCGAGTTTGTTTGTTCGCCACAGTCTAATACCTCCTTCAGGAAAACGCTTTTCAAGCTGTTTATCAGACTTCTTTTTCCTTTGAAATTATGATGTTTTTGAAAAACAAATTTTATTTTTAGAGGAGGGAGGATGGAAATAAATTTTGAAAAATATTTGCAACATACTTTTGGGCTTTTAACTTTTAGTAAAAGTCAATTTAAAAAATCGAGTTTGTGTGTACTTTCTCTTGAAAAATACGTATCGTAACCTACACTCAAAATTGGAACTACTCCCGAAACTTTCTAGTATTCACATGTTCATTTTGAATGACTTGCCCTCAACTTGTAAGGAGACGTTCAAGGCTAATGATGCAAAGTGGCTTTTTTTCACAGGGAACGCATTGACAAAGTTTCATCCAAATTTAAAAAGAAATGAAAAAAGTCGATTTTCTGAGGTTTCATAATTGATCCTCTTGAAATGGAGGATTTGTTTAGAAAATAAAACAAAATATAACAAGATAGCTTTGTACAAAATTTTGACGACTAAAATCATTAATTTGTACCAGCTTTATTTCATTGAGTACAAAACGATTCTTCACATCGAAGCACAACCCTTTTTTCTCTTCAATTGACACGGGAAGTGCGCGCAGAGTTGGCAAACGTGACTTGGCGGCTCTTCGGGGCTGCTAGGCTGCTGGGGTCACCCTCCGGAACCCTGCCGGTCAGTAATTTGAACTGCGTGATATTGGGGGTTCGCGGATGGAGGGTAAAAAATTAAACCGATATCATCGGATGCCGGCTGGGCTGATTGGTGGACAATCGTTAATTATGAAACAAAGTCGGTCGATTGGGTTGGATTTTGAGGTTATCGCGAGCTTGTTTGGTGGTTTTATTTCCTGATTGGAACATCATTATTATTTTAGATAATTTGTGTTTACGATTTAGTGCTGATTAAGCGTTGTTTTGAGCGATTCTAGAATCATTCAATCAATTATAAAATATTCACTTATAATGTTTGTTGATGTATTTGATGTTTTACTTGGCAAACAGTATTTCTTTTTAAGAATATTTTTCGTTCTAGATTCTAGCAAATCCTTCTATTTGTCAACACATTAATGCTCAGACACAACTCCCTTAATCGAGGTGTCAAAATCAGCGACGGCCTTTTCATCGCAAAATAAACAGAACCGTTTGCAAAATAACAAGTAAAAAGATCCCACAAAAAGGCTTGACTAAGCAAACAAAACGTTTTCCTTTTTGCCTTGCGGCCAGCAACAGCAGGATACCAAAGCCCATCAGAATTCCATCTCCTTCTTCCGAATCGATTAGTCCCTTTAAAGAAAAAAACGTCCCAAGCAGGTCCTTAACCTCAAACCTTCCAGAGTCCGGGAGGGGTTCCCGAAACGGATTAGTTAGAACAAACTGGTTTCGTTGGCGTGTGGTGCAATAAAACAGCTGAACCATAATTTATGCAGCGAAAAGAAAAATAATGACCCACAACAACCTGGGGTCCCTTGCACTGACTGGGATTGCTGGGCAGACGGTGCAGGGCCCCCCGTCGGCGGCGTTGTCCGGGGAGTTGCCCCTGCTCATATTTGCAGCTGGTTAGACCTGAAAAACAGGCAGTTCTTTCCCGGATTTTACTCAGTTCTTTTGGGCTGCAAATTTACGTTTCATAAATCATGAAACGTCGTTTCTTTCTAACATTAAAGCTGATTGCTTGTTTTACAAAATTTTAGAAACATTTAAACTAGTTCAGCGTTCATGTTAGCATTTATGATTACGGCCACTGCCTTGTTGTTCTCAACCAATTCAACCAAACCAGTTTGTGTTCTTATTTACTGATTCCATCCCAAAAGTACTTCGTTAACATCTTCTACGATTCAACCTTCACCGGAATCCGTTTTCCCCCGAATTGTTTGCGTCCTTATCGCCCAGAATCATAACCAAATTGGCCGATATCATTGAGCTATTTTTCCCAAAATGGTCTCTCCATCCATCTTGTACAGCAATCTTCTCTCCAGACGAAGGCCACGCACCGGCCGGAAGGCTCCACGAAATGTTTTGCTTGATTTTGATTAAATGTCCTCCGGGGGGAAGAAGTAGTCCGGGTCCGACCCCGGAACCTCATGAATATGCAGCACGATTCCGTCCGACTCAATCAGCCATAGTTCTTGGAAGCGGGAGGATGAGTTGACCGGACAGAAGTCTGCAGAGGACATGACGTGGAGCAAAAAAAAAAAAAAAAAGAGGGCGTCATTCGGCGCCCTGGCATGTGTCTGACGTGACTGCAGCAGCACTTCTTCCGGAGGGGGGTCGGTCGGTCAATTTGGCACAATTCCGGAAATTAGTTTTCAACTAGCCGCTGGTCGAAAACCCCTTTTGAGAATCGCAGCTTTCAGCTGGTTTTTTTTTCGCTTCACTGTGATGTCTGCATAGGTCTAGAAAATTGCTCTGAAGAAACAAAAAGGGAGGTCGTCGAGGGCGGAAAAAACAAGAATTAGGTGTAATAAAATTTCTGTTTCTTCCGGTTTTGTTGTTTTCCTTTTTGTTTTTGTTCGGTAATTGAATTCTACTTCTCATGGAGAAAATATTTGATTTTAAGAGTCGGAATTGAGTAGATCTTACAAGGTAGAAAAACACATTTTATCTATGAGGCAGACATTTTTAAACACAGCATTTAGGTAAAATTACATACAGAAATAAGTAAATTAACATCTTTAGTATCCTTTTGGCAGCATTCACCGTTTTGAAACCATTGATAAAAATGCTCATAATCTGACGGAGTTTTAATTAGAATCAATGTGGGTTTTAGGTTACTTTGAAAATAAAAAAAAAAACATTTGAATCGATACTGTTCAATACAAATTATAGACCAAAACCTTAATTGTTATATAATTTGTCAGTTTGAAAGGTCTGCTAAACTCATTAGTGAAAATTCGACAAGTCCAATTGAATGTTGATACGATTTAAAATGTGTTATGAAGTAATCTTAACACTTGTAGCACCAACGGGGTCAAAACTTACGCGAAGCACCAAGGGAGTCAAAAAAGTTGGAAATGCAACTTCAACCAGCTGTATCTCAGTGAAAACTCAACCGATTTGGATGATTCTTGTTGCATTCGATCCGGAAGAATATCAAGAATCACCTCCAACAAAGTAGATCCAAAAAAATGCGTCTACCTTAAGTTATAATAAAAAAGGCATTTCCAACTTTTTTCCAAGGGTTGTATGAGCCGGTGAAAATGCATTTCCAACTTTTTTGACCCCGTTGGGGCTACAAGTGTTAACTGTATCAGATTATTTCATTGAATTAAGGATGAACCTGTTTAAAAATTCGCTTTTCTACATCTTTCGGAAAGATCATTAAATTTCTTCTAACAATTTGGTAACCAGCTTATGTCTTCAATATTTTTATAAGTGATATTTGATTCATCTCCAACCTATAACTCATTTTAAAAATCATGAATTATTGTTTTTTCTAAGTTGACGGGTTTGCACTTTAAATGATTGCAAAAAAAATCTGTTTTATTTTAAAACTACGATTTGCCTATTTTTTCATATGCAGTTTTTCTGTGAATATATTTACAAAAATCTTTTATTTTAAACTTATTCTAGGATTATAAAAATAAATAATTAAAACTCATTAAGGGATAGAGGTGGGCAAAAAAGAGCGACCCGCTCAAAGAGCCAGTTCAATAAAAAGAGCGAGCCAACCATGGCTTACAAAAAAGAAACTCCGGTCTTTTCAAAGTGCCGTTCCAAGATGGAATGTTTGTTAAACTTGTGTCTTTTTTTAAGTTTATAAATATAATTTATTCAATTTCCAACAAATTGTGTATTCAATTTTTTTTTGAGGATTGAACATTTAATTTCAAATATATCAATGCTCATAAATTGTCAAATTATTCAGAATTGTTCCACAGTGTACTTCTTCAAGTAGGGTAGGGTAGTCATCAATGAGACACTTTTGGTTTTTAAACTTCAACGATTTTTGTATTTTTTTCATTAGCATGTTTTAAAGAGCTTTTTGTTGCATTTTCTTTCTTTTAATGTGTTTTCACATTTCTCATCAAAATATGAGATCGATCCGACCTCTACAGCCAGAGTTATTCAACTGTCTCATTGTAGACGCACTTGGCAGGAACAATGAGACAGCTAGGGAACAATGAGACACTCTATGAAAATCAATAGTTTTCTAGTAAAATATCATGTTTTGTATTGTTCCATTGCAGATGATTTGCTTTGAACATTTTCAAGCAATTTTGACAACATGAAACTTCAAATAACAACAGTTATACTAAAAAGTATTTAAATTTTGTAAAATCCATATATTTTACCAAATAACATTATATTTTTGGTTAAATGAAGTTCAAACTCACTAAATATGCCAAAATTTACTTCCAATTCATGTTTCGAAAGCTTTCCATAGATTTTGAAAAGTTTAATGAAGAAAAATCAAAGTGTCTCATTGTTACCCATGGCCTGAAAGGAGTGGGGAACAATGAGACAGCCCTGGATTCTGGGTATATTTTAAATTTTGGCCAAACCTAATGAAAGGACATTGTAGCCCAACTAATGCCCTGTAAAATAACGAAAGAAATTTGGAGAAATATTAGTTTTTGTGTTAATGGCAGTCTATGAGTGAAAATGTAATTTTTAGTCATAATTTACTTTTACACCCCAGAATCAAACATGTATGAAAAATGTTGCAAGAGAGCGTCCATAAACAAAGCCACTATTATGACAGACGTGTATCTAGTAGACACACCTTTCCCCCAAATATGAGCCTGATTGGTTGAAACTACGTCTTGTGAGAGCCATTTTATCATTGTTTCCCGTGTCTCATTGATGACTACTCTACCCTACTTTAGGAAAAAAGGGCATATTAAAGAGGAGTTGTGTTCTAGATTAAATCAGAACGTAGAAAAAAGTTCACAGAATATTTTCTTATAATAAAACATCAGCAATTGATAAATTTTAGCAAAAATAATCGCAATTTCGAAAAAAAAGAGCGAAAGAGCCGCTGAGGTTTTTATTTCAAGCCCGGTTTTCAAATTGTTCAAATTTAATTTCAGGCATGATTACAGTAATTCTGCAACCAAAAATACGAAATATCTAAGATTTCTGAGAAAAAAATTGCTCCGATGTGTAAGCCTGTGGTTTTCATTGAAAAAAAGGAAATACCAGCATTTCATACAAAATTAAGGAAATAAACGTGTATATTATATGAGCAATTCTCTACGAAATCGGTCTTTTTTCTTCAAATTTAATTTTTGTATTTTTCAATCCGACTGAAACTTTTTTGGTGACTTCGGTATGCCCAAAAAAGACATTTTGCATCATTAGTTTGTCCATATAATTTTCCAAACAAATTTGGCGACTGTCCATACAAAAATGATGTATGAAAATTCAAAAATCTGTATCTTTTCAAGGAATTTTTTGATCGATTTGGTGTCTTCGGCAAAGTTGTAGGTATGGATACGAACTACACTGAAAAAAATAATACACGGTAAAAAAAATTTGGTGATTTTTTTTATTTAACGTTTTATCACAAAAACTTGATTTGCAAAAAAACACTATTTTTATTTTTTTTATTTTTTGATATGTTTTAGAGGACATAAAATGCCAACTTTTCGGAAATTTTCAGGTTGTGCAAAAAATCATTGACCGAGTTATGAATTTTTGAATCAATACTGATTTTTTCAAAAAATCGAAATTTTGGTCGCAAAAAATTTTCAACTTCATTTTTCGATGTAAAATCAAATTTGCAATCAAAAAGTACTTCAGTGAAATTTCGATAATGTGCACCGTTTTCAAGTTAAATCCATATTTACGTGACTTTTTTGAAAATAGTCAAAGTTTTTCATTTTTTTTAATTAGTGCACGTGTTTGCCCTCCATTTTTGAAAAGCTGAGAAAATTTTCTATATTTTGCTTATTCGGACTTTGTTGATACGACCTTTAGTTGCTGCGATATTGCAATACAAAGGTTTAAAAACAGGAAAATTGATGTTTTCTAAGTCTCACCCAAACAGCCCACCATTTTTCAATGTCGATATCTCAGCAACTTATGGTCCGATTTTCAATGTTAAAATATCAAATATTTGAGAAATTTTCCGATCCTTTCGAAAACAATATTTTCAAAATTTTCAAATCAAGACTAACATTTTAAAAGGGCGTAATATTGAATGTTTGGTTTAGACTCGATTTTTTTTTGTTTCGCCGTTAGGTTGACGTACGCCGTGCTAGGGTGGTCTCAAACAATGCGATTTGCAAAAATCACATTTTCCAAAAAAAAACTCAAATTTTCCTATTTTTTTATATTTAATGTCAAATTTTCTAAGGAATCCGATAAAAATATGTTCAGACATGCTCTTTGGTCCAGGTACGGTTAAAATGCCATTTTAAGTTTTCATACGACTCTGTCAAATGTTTGGCTGTTTTTATAGCATCTTTCCTTGAAAGGCAAACTAATCACTTTTCATTTGCGTCTTAGGACAGCTTAAATCGGTTGAAATAAAATAAAAATGGCGCGGAATATTGCATTTTTCGGGACCACCCTAACACAGTGTAGTTCACCCTAATGACCAAACAAAAAATACGGATCTAAATATTTTAATCAAAAAAAAAAAAAATTGAGTACGATCGGACAACTTTCAAATGGGTTGCTGTACCATTAAGCTGAATTATTATGAAAATTGAATTTTGATTAGATTATCAATAATTTTGTGAAAATGTTTATAAAGTCTGCATTCATTTGAAATCAACCCTCACAACTCAACCCCGCCTTTAGACGGTCTTCGATATAAAAAAAATCGCTAAAAATCCATTTTTTAACCAATTTTTATCCTTCAAAAGCATTGGAAAGAAGAATTTTTAAAATTTTAGAAAATGTATAGGTTGGAAGTTTTACTTGTTTAATGTGCGCCAATGTTTTTTAAAAATGTCTTTTTTTAGGGTCAACTTTGGCTGCGTTTTTTTTATTAACATTTCCAAGACTTTAAGTAAGTATGCAGTAATTTTTCTATTGCCCCAGACTATGCCTCTACGCATTTATTTACAATTTAATGATAATGGTGCCATTTAATAGCAGAAAATGTTTAAAAATATGCAAAAAATTGAAAAAGTTACTGTAAAAACATGAAAAAATTAGATAGGCAAAATGTAATCATAAGAGGTGGCAGAATAGGCCAAATGCTACCGAAAAGATAAGATAAATGCAAATTAAAATACTAAAAATGAAGCAAGAAAAAGATAAAACAAGAGAAGCAAAGTTTTTCGCAGAACAAAAGTTGCTCAAAATGACCTCCAGGACACGGGAAAAATAAAAATATTCGAGAAAATAATTTGGGCAGTAGGCGGTTAATAAAACAAGAAATGAGATAAGGCACACAAATGACATAGCATTTAAGGGTTGAAAAATGTTTCGTCATTCATGTATGGCACGTAATAACTTTCAGCTTATTCGTTGTACATTGTTTAAAATAAACAGCTTTGGAAATTCAAGAGTGGAACCAAAACAAAAAAATTGTATGATGTTCAAAGTTCAATGCATTTTTTTAAATTTTTTTTGAAAAAAAACCTATCAATTTCTTGACAAAAAATAGCTTTTCCTCAAAGCTTTCTACCTTTATTATCTTCACAAGAAACCCAGCACTTGCACTTGCCAGCATCCATCATCATCACCATGATTTCAGATATTCTTAAAACACAACAACAACAACAACTGCGGTGAAAACAACATCAACAACCGTCATAATTTACAACTTCCCTCCGGCGCGGCAAACCAATTCACTGTACCACCACAGGTTCCAACTCCGTCGCTACTGCGGCTGATGGGGGGACGTTTGCCTCCAGGACCAAACCCAACCCGCATCAAAAACACAAAATTTCCACTTCCTTGTTAGCAATTTGGTAGCAGACAGAAGCTAGAAACAGCAGTTAGAGTTGGTTGAGAGGGGGAATTAGGGTGTTAATAATTTGATTAAATAATCGAGATTGTGCACGCAGCGGTCTTGTAACTATTGTGCAACAAAAAAAGTTGTTGCATAGTGGTTGCAGAAGTTGCACAACTGCTACAGTAGAGGTTTTTTTTTGAAAATGCTTCGTGAAACAATAATGCAACTTTTTGTTGTTTAATAGCTGTTACTGATCAGTGTTTTGCTACTTCTCTAAATATGTTTGTTCGCAAAGGTGTTACAGAGCTTGCTTGTTGCACAGATGTTGCAAAGTCATAATTGTCAGCTTTTAAACATGCACCCTGATTCCCCCTAACTTTTAGTGTCACTTCTGGGGAGGGGTTCCCAACAAAACACTGCTTCTCCCCTCGAGGGGAAAGCGTTCAAGTTTCGTGCAACAAAACTAGGAACGCCGTAGGGAAGCGTTGTGACGACGAGGAGAGCCATTTTTGAATGAAATAATTATGATTTACTCGTGGCGTGGCGTGGGATGCTGCTCGACACAACCTACCATGAGTAGTTTTATGTAAGTCAGCGTTGATGCCCATATGCCACAACTCAGTGTATGAGTTTTAAGGTTAGGGGCGAGGGTGTGAAACTTTCACGGCAGTTTGTTGGCAAATTTATTAACATGTTGCGTGTTACCTAACTTTTTGTCAGGGGGACGCGCCAAATCGAAGGGTGTGGCGCAAATCAATTACTTTCGGAAGGCGAAACGATTAGTTTGAGAAGAAGGGAGGGGGGAGGAGGTTACTGCTTTTAATGTAATAAAAGTGATCCCACCCTAGCTTCGCTGCCATTGATTGCCTCTTACAGAAATGGGCTCTTTTCTGTGACACAAAGCTGGAAGAAAACCGAGCCCCTTCAGCTGAGATTTTATGCATTTTATACGTCCTGATGAATATTGCAAGCCATTCAGCCTCGGCTTGTCGTTGGCGGGATCCTTGATGAAATGGGTTTTATCGACGTCACAACTGGGTCTGAGTGTGGAGCACTTGTGGTGAGGGTTTGTCGGCGGAAATCACTCTTGAGAAGAATAGTTTTATGAAACCACTCAAGTAACATGTTTCACAACAGTTTTAAAAAGTTGCAAAACATCATGAATCACTTGTATAACTTTTTCTAAAACAAATATGCTTTATAATAGTTTGATTAAGTTACAAATCTCTCTATAACTATTATAAAATATTGATGAACCAAAAAGGGTTGCAAAATACAATAATTTATTCATGTTTACATTTAACGGTTGTAAAACAACAAAGTTTTACAAAGGTTTGTTTTTGTTTAAGTTTAAAACCATTGTGAAACATCTTTTGATCAAATCAATATATTCTACACATTTCTATGCCTATGAAAATGAAATCCAGCTCCAAAATTGACGTTTCGCCCCCATATTTCGTTCCTCTCAAGGGTCCACTCTAAATAATTGCCCAAACTGCCACTAAACTATTCGCTCAATCTAAAAATTCTCCAAAACCGTTTCCAGAACATTCTCCGCCAGAATACAAATCGCAAAAACCAATCAATTTTCACACCTCATCAATAGCGCACACACACAGTCCAACAGGCTCAGCCGAAGGGACAATCTGTGTCCTCGGGGGAAAAATAACAATTTGATCCATGCCATGACACTAGAAAATTCCCCCTTAGAAAAAAAGAAATAGCAAAAGAATCCTGCAAAATAATCCATCAGAAAGGCTCGTCGTGAATTTGACGCCCAGGCCTCTCATCTGCCGGAGTCCTCCCCTTGGGGGAAAAGCAAAATAAAAACATTCCGGGCCTCAGCTCGGACGCGGACCACTTGACTTTTGCGGATGATCCTGGGGCGGCCCAGGAGGACGTGCGACCGACCAACGAGGACTTTTGAAGAGTACGCAGACGACGAGTGTCGTCCCGTCATCCAGGTTGATGACCTGGCTGGAATGGGGGAAGGAAGGCACAGTTAAAAATGTTCAATAGCAGACAAAAAAATAAATTTTAATGAAGCATCGAAATTAGTTTCATTACAAAAATAGTAACTTTTCAAAAAGACGAAACCTTCGATGTAAACAAACAGTATATCCCACTTGCTCTAGTGAAAGTTCACGTTGATTAAGGGTGGAATAGGTTGCTTGTTTACCCCGAGAAGACGGAAATATCTTGGGAATAACATTTTTTGATATTTGAAAATACTAGGCCAATAATATTTTATGTTATTTATAACAAGATTTGTTATTCGTCGTTATGATTTTTCTGTTATTGAATTGTTATTGTAATAACAGACTGATAACATTTTTGGTTATTCTTTGAACAAATCATTGTTATTATTTTTTGTTATTTTAAAAACTAATCCGATCATCCTAATAACAGTTGTAGGTACTCTTCCATAACAAAAAATGTTATTCTAACGTTGTTTTGGCTTTCAACCAATATCAGACCAATAACAAATTTTGTTATGATAACATAAACTGTTGTCAAACCCTTATGCAAAAATGGATTTTTCGAGAATATTCCATAACACTTTCTGTTATTTTAACAATATTTGTTATTGAAATTGCATGAATTTTGTTATAATCGTCTGCCCGGGACATCCAAGTTTCTGCCCTATTGAAAATTTACTATTTACTACTTCAATTATATTAAGTTTTTTGAGAGATTTTTTATTAAAAAGTCATTCATAAATAAATAATCTACAAGTAAATGGATTCAAGTCAATAAAACACGTGAACACTGTTTTGGTATTTTTAAAGTAATTACAACAAAAATCAAATGATGACTTGCCAATCTAAGCATGTTCCCAATTTTCCAAGATTTTTAATTTTGCATTCATTGATTTTAATAAAATTGTTACACGTACCGAAAACTTCCTGATTTTTTGTTTTTCTTTTTATCGTTTAAAGTTGAATTCACCAGATACATATTTTTTCATTTACTACAATTTGGAAAAATGTGCAATTGGGAACCAAAAAAAAACAAAAAAAATCACAATATACCGTATTTTTCGAAAATACTACATTTTTTTATTTGCAATGCGGGTATAAACGAAGTGATTTTTGTTTGCATTATTAGAGTTTTTTTGGTGAAATCTTTAATTTTCACAATAAAACCGTATTTTTTCGAAAATAATAAAAAAAAATCATAATTCCTAATAGCAAAAATTGTTATGGATTTTCATAATATGTTTTTTAAAATACGATTGTTGACGAGTATTTTACAAACGCTCCAAAAAACATTAAAATTCGTTTATGAAACTAAAAAAATGCAATCAGAGAGCAAAAAATTGACTAAAATAAAAAAAATATATAGAAAAAGACTTGTTAAACCGATTGAAATCTTTTTAGAATAGATTGTTAATAGCTTATTTACGCATTTTTAATTAAAAAATAACTTTGATTATTATTAATGATTATTTTTTAATTTTGAACCACAGACGGCAAGAGACGTAAGCTGCCCATGTTCGCATAAATGTCCCATATGCAAAAACAGCAAGCTAAGAAAAACGTATTTGAAGTTTGTCCCATACATAAGGCTACGTGTTAAGCTTTCGCGAAAAAACTGGTTTTCCTCTTGATTTCTAGAACAAAGTATTGGATGTTATAGGCTCTTTGGAAAGAGCACACGATTTTGAACCAAACTGCATCATTAACTCAAAAACGATGAAAATGCATATGGGACATTTATGCGATCAGGGGCAGTAAGCATTGCAAAAAATATATCGATTTCGATAATTCTATTGACGATAATCTTATCGCCGATAACGGACGATAACTCATTTTTAACCATGTTTTTATATTCAATTGAATCAAGAATAAGTTTTATTATCAGATTTTTTTAAATACAAAAATTTTCACAAAATACGATATATTGTGAAAATACACAAATTTTCAGAATTTGCAATATGGATTTCAAACGAAGCATGTTTTTTTTTGTAAAATACTAGAATTTTCACAAAATATCACAAAAAAACATTTTTTTCAAATATGCTATATGGGTATTATACGAAGCGACATGTTGTATGCTTCATACATACCTACAAATTGTACATACAAATTATGGAAATTGGAATATTTTATAATTTTTTTTTTGCGTTTTGCAAAACATAAATAGTTAAAAAAGTTCTTATTTATTTAAAAAATTGCTTCGTTTGGCACCTATACTGCGAAATATGAAAATATAAATATTTTCGAGAAATATGGTATTTTGCGAAAATTTGAGTATTTAAACAAAAAAACTGTAATAAAGTGAAAATTCATACCAAATTTCGTGTCGGGTTATACCCTCATTGCAAAATATGAAAATTAGAGTACTTAAGAAAAAATACGGTATTTTATGAAAATGTAAGTATTTCATAAAAAATTGTATTTTATGAAAATATGGGTATTTCATTAAAATACCGCACTTTGTGAAATTTTTTGTATTTTTTTTTTGTAATTGTAATTGTAATTTTATTGAAACGATATCCTGGTAGTTTACACTGTATATCAGGGCAAGGAGGTAATCTGGATCTGAATTAAACTTTAAAAAGTCTGAAAATGCAAAAAAACGTTCAAATTATGAATTTTTTTGTATTTATAATACGGTATTTTGTGAAAATGTTAGATTTAACAAAAAAGTTTAATACAATGAAAATGCATACAAAATTTCACTTTCGTTGATATCCAAGTTGATTTTTTTAAAGTATTTTCGGAAAAAAACGTTTTTTTTTGGGAAAATTTCAGTACTTAAGAAAACTCTTACGAACTAAAAAAGCATACAAAATTTCGCTTCGAATATTTTCCAAAAAATACGGTATTTTGTGCAAATTTGAGTTTTTTCCAAAAAAAAAACCTTCAATATTAAAATATTTTCTTAGTGAAAGCATAAAAAATATACAGGATAATTATATTGTTAACAACGTTGGTTTTCCCTCCTCTGATCAAAGCCTAGGGACCAAAAATTTAAATAAAAATTGGTCGAAATTTAAAATGAAAAAAAAGAAAAAAAATACGTGTTTTAAATCTAGTTGAAATAAGAAAAAAACTATTTTAGAACATGCAGGACAGCGTGGTTTTGTTTAGAACTATGTATTTTTAGAAAATATATTAAGTGGCAATTTACAGCCAGAAAAAAAAATTCAGATCTGGCAACCCTGTCCAAAGCATGTAGTACATAAGTGAAATTGATAAGCTGTGATGATCAATAAAGTGGATGGAAACTAAAATCATCATTCTTTTCATCACCGGACTTATTTTTGAAAGTCCTATCCAACTGGTTGTAAACATTAGAGAACTGGCAACGCTGTCTCTTGATATCACTTCTTAAAAATCATTATGATGTATTTAGTAAACAGCTTAAGCTTAGTTTAAAAATATGTTCATTTGACAACCTTATGCCAATGCAAATTATATTAGAAGTTTTGCTATTTTGTTATTTTTACATCAAATTACGTAAATTGTGATAATACAAAAGTGATTCAATTGTTGACAGCATAAAACAAATTCTGGAATTCGGGGCAATTATGGGGACACTGTTATGAGATACTTCAAATTCCTTTCACGTCTAAAAAAAATTCAAAAAAATGATTTACATTTTTTATCATTTTTTTTTAGAAATGAGCATCGATTCCTGCAAGTTCCTTGAAGAAAATTAGTGAACTTTTTTTTAAAATATATTATATTGATTAACGAAATTGTGATAAATAAAAAAAATGCATAATTTTGTAACAGTGACTCACCCGCCACAATTTGCATTATGACAGAAATAGCGAGTAGGAAAAAAAAAGAAAGGTGGTTTGAGTTTGGCGTTTTGTTTGCACTTGTGATGAATAGCATTTTGAACAAACGGCACGGGTTGAACACTGTAGGCCGAGGAAATTGCTTCGATTTCAGAACGAGGATTTTCACTCAACTTGAAAACTCGTCGAAAACTGTCGAGATAGCTGGAAGAAATAAAGGGACAGCATTTGGTTTGGTTGGTTTGTGATTCTTTGGTACTGTTTTCCAGAGGGAACGCATTTGTTTGGATTTGAAAAGGTTGCTGGTTTGGATTCAGATATTTTTTTCAATCATCATTACCTTAACAAATAGAGAAATAAATACATTCGCAGTTTACTCATGCCGAACATTTACCTGAAAGGAGAGACAAATAAAACAAAATTAAGCTTTGATGAACTGATGTTAATTTGAAAGTAAAACGAATGGAATTTGAACCCAAAATATGAAGTTTTTTTTAGCTTTCAGCTCATTACAAAATTACAAAATTCTAAAAGTTCCAAGTTTAAAAAAAGGCAAAATCTCCAAGTAGAAAACTTATAGAAAACCTGAGTACTTTTTTCCTCCGTGGCTTAAATTTTCACACCCGATACCGTCATTAACGTGCAACACTTTCCAACCCAAAAGGCATCGTTTCCAGTCTGGCACTGATGACTGCAACTAGCACTCCTCTACCAGTCTGCTTTTCCGCAACCCTTTTTCACGCTTTTTTTCCCTGCTCCATTTTCCCTAGTTTTTCCTGTCTACCGTTCAACACTCTGTCGCATTCGGAAAAGCGCTTCCTAGTGGAAAAAAAGTCCCGGTCGTCGTCGGGATACGTGTAATTAGATTTCAGTCTCGAGCGGATATTATTTCAGTCGAGCAAAAGCGGGGAGGTTCCCAACCCTATTTCCCCACTCCCCCACTCACCCGAAAATTCCGCTCCCGGCTCGCATCCTGTTTTTCATTATCATTTTTATCAGTCACATCCTGTCGAAATTGCCATCCGGGGAACGGGCCCCCGGTTCTGAATTTTTGATGACGATTTTTTCTCTTTTTGGGGAGTGTGACCCTATTTCTGAGGCGGGGTGGCAATAGTTAATAAATGTGCCATAAATCTGCCATAAAAAGTGCTTGCGCGTTCCAAAAAGGTTCACTCTTGATTTCGGTCTGGCGAACGCATTGATGCGTTGAGATTTATGGGACACACGAACCCTTGTCATAACTAGGGAGTGAGGTTATGTTGATGGGCCGAATAAACTGGGATTTGGGGGGTTGTCTTAAGATTATGTAGAATTTTGCGATGGTACCTCTTATGAAAGGTTTGTTTCAAGTTTTAAAAATAATTTGTGCGAAATAAAAACTCTTGAAGAAAACTAAGTTAGCAAGTAATAAGTTATTTAGGGACATCCCACATTCCTCATAATTGATTTTTAATTACTAAAACTTTCATGATCTAATGATCCTGGAAAATTCCTTTAAAGCATTTCACCCTAAAAAAAAGTTAAACTACGCCATTTCCAAACAACCCACTCCTTTAAAGAGGAAACGTCAAAATTATGCGTACACGCTCAACGAGAAGAAAAAAACTCCGAATTAAAGCATCAACTTTAGCAAACTCATCCCGAAGGCACGATTGGGGATGATATCGTGGAAAGAAGACCAAAACGCAACGCACACGGTCGTGTCGGTGGTGATGACGACCGAAAGTCTGGCCATGCCATGTTTGATGGTGCCGCCAGAGATCCTGGCCGCCAGCTGCTGTGACTCTCTGTCACAGCCGCCGCTGGCTGGTTGGGGCATTGATTAAAGTTATTTCAAGTCTGCGTGGGTGTGGCCCAGCGATATGGGTGAAAATAGAATTGTGCGTGCAAGGAAAAAACATAATGTTTATGTTGAGTTTTACCATTTTGTTATTGTTTTATATGGTTAAGACTATTACAAATATTTTTGAAATGTTCGATTTCCATAACCTCGAAAATTTCTCAGAAAATTAAATGCAAAAGGAAATTCAAAAAAAAAGCGAGACAAAAATTATTCTTGAAAAAATATTTTCAATGAAAAAACTTGTACATTTTGTATCTGTGACTGAAAGATACCTAGCTACAATACATAGTAGAACGTTTATAATTTTTGAGGCCACAAATTGGACGTTCAACTTTGAGCAAAAAATATGTTCAGGATGGGTAATTCTCTACCAACTCACACGAAATCGGGAAAATTTGCCCCGACCCCTCTTCAATTTGCGTGAAACTGTGTCCTAAGGGGTAACTTTTGTCCCTGATCACGAATCCGAGGTCCGTTTTTTGATATCTCGTGACGGAGGGGCGATACGACCCCTAGGGGCCCCTTCCATTTATGAACATGCGAAAAAAGAGGTGTTTTTCAATAATTTGCAGCCTGAAACGGTGATGAGATAGAAAATTGGTGTCAAAGGGACTTTTATGTAAAATTAGACGCCCAATTTGACGGCGTACTCAGAATTCGGAAAAAACGTATTTTTCATCGAAAAAAACACTAAAAAAGTTTAAAAAATTCTTCCATTTTCCGTTACTCGACTGTAAACAAATTTGGAACATGTCATTTAATGGGAAATTTAATGTATTTTTCGAATCTACATTGACCCAGACGGGTCATTTTTTCATTTAGAACAAAAATTTTCATTTTAAAATTTCGTGTTTTTTCTAACTTTGCAGGGCTATTTTTTAGAGTGTAATAATGTTCTACAAAGTTGTAGAGCAGACAATTACAAAAAAAATATATAGACATAAGGGGTTTGCTTATAAACATCACGAGTTATCGCGATTTTACGAAAAAAAGTTTTGAATGATGAAAAAGTAGAATTTCAGTGTTGAAAAGTAGAACTATTCAGCACTTGTTTTTCTGTTATTTTTGGTGCAGAAAAGTAGGCTGTTTCGTCATTCAAGAATGACAGTAAAAGTAAGTAGTTTTACGACGGAATTGCAAAAAAAAATCAACATTGCCGATGAAACACAATCGATCCGAAAACTTGTTCTCAAGATACTGATTTCTGATATCTTCGAAAGCATAATGTTGTCTACAATTTCGCATTTTTTTAGGGATTTTTAATGTCGTTTTTAGTTTTATTTAGGCGACACATGGTCCCTAATAAATAAAAATTAAATTTAAAGTCTCATTTTAAAAATTTCAATACGGAAAGTATCACAAATGGTTTAAACATCGGAAAGTTATGCTGCTATCCAAAATTTGTTAAAAATCAATTAATTAGTGATTTTTTACCTAAACCTTGACGTTTTACCGAACTTTTTTAAAATTTTCCAAATAAATAAATAAGCGCGAAACGATATATTTTAATATATTTATCCAATTCAAATTAATTATTTAAAATTTTTGAAAATATCTTGTGAAATTGCGTACTCTTTAAAACACATAAATTCTTCAATTAAAAATGAAGCACAACATTTTAAATGTCTGAAAAAAGGATTCTGAACACTAACAAAAAGTTACCTCTGATTCCATTTTTTTTTAAATTTCAAAAAGGTTTCATTTTTTGGTATACAAAATGAAAATTGAAAAAAATATATTTTGAAAATTCAACTTTTAGTGATAAAAATTCAACAAAAACAATTAAGATTCCCGCCCCCCGCGATTTTTCTGAACATAAACTAATATAATTTAATTCTAATCATAAACTGCAACTATGCCAAAAACGCCAAATCGATTAGAAAATCTTTTCTCAAAACACAGGTACATTTTGAAGGGCTGATCAATATTGTAAGGAGCCTTGCATGGAAAAAATAATTATGCAAAAGGAATGGAGTGTATGGTCGAGGTTTCATATAAATTAAATAAAAATACAGAGAAAAAGTAAATTTTCAAAAACGTAAATAATTACTCAGCAGTCAAAATCAGCAAAATATAGGTACAACAATTCCCCAAACCTGAGCTTAATTTTTTTCCATGGAAAAGTTAAATAATCAAAACTTGGAACAGTCTTTTATTTAGTTTTTTTTATATCGTTCGAATAATTCGTTTTTTCAATTAAAAAGTTAAAAAACCAGATCAATGTAATGGAGCACATTAGGGCACGTTATACTATTTAGAAAACAACAGATTATTTTTTAACAAAGCAGAAAAAACAAACAGATGGATCTTACAAGCGCATCGATAAAACATGAGAACTTGAGCTTTCTCTCTTCTAACTGTTGTTTTTTTTCCAATTCAATATCCGGCATCTATTCTTCTCCCTTTCAACACATGTTTCGAACAAACACAGAGCAGCTCCCATCCAGCTCAGTCAGTGTTCAATCGGTTCTCATCCAGTAACACCAATACACAAGACGGTTTCGTAAGACAAGAGTGGGAGAGCGAAAAGAAAAGTACGATAAAAACGGGGAAGAGTTTCGAGGTCATTGCGGTTACATTCTTCCCAAGACTGCTGTTTGCCAAAGTGACCCATTTCCATCACATCACCATACCCTTGATTAAGATTGAATTATGTTAAATTAATAAAAAAGAAAAAAATACTTTCAACTAAGAAAAAAAACCATCAAAAGCGTCTGCAAAATTAATACCATTAAAAAATTACGACCTAAACCGTGTAAATTTACGCCTTTCTCTCTCTTTTTTTTTTGTTTTGGTTTGGGGCCACCTAGAAGTTTGCTGCTCTCTGTCCCAGTTAATTTTAAACGCGTTCTTTTTCCCGTTTCTAACCCAACTCTTTTTTTTTTCGTCGGGTCGTTTTCCCCAGTCGGGGGACGTCCAGAGGCAAATATTTGATCAATATCGGCGTGGACCACCAAAGGACGGGAATCGTTTCGCGGAAAAAGAGCCAGAATAGTCGATTGTTGTTGTTTTTGTTGTTGCTTTCTGCATTTCCCTGCTGTAAACAGTAAACAAACGAACACAATCAAGCGATGTGTGGCAAGTGCGAAAATTCGTTTACTTTTAACCTTCACATGCACACACAAACACACACGCACATGATTCCACTCCCCGAAATGCAAACATTGCGGCGAAAACATCAGAATGGAACAGCATAAAGTTGTAGTGGTGATGATAACAGAGGCACACATGAGACGAATTTTGACGGGGCGAAAAGTTGTGCGTTTGCGCACTAAAGGCGCCCGTTTTGCGAAAAGACGAAACTATTGCCTTTGAGATTGCAAAACAAGAACACACCTCTCTGCCTTCATCTCCTGGTGTAAGCAGGTTGTCTGGATACGATTGATGACAAGAGTTTTTTTTCCAACTTAGGTTTATTGTAATAAAAAATAGATTGAATTAAACTTATTTTTTTATGGAAATTTTGCTGTAATCAATTGTTTATAATCATATTTCGCATTTAACGAATTGATTGAGTTTTTATAAAATTTAAATGTACAGCACCAAAAATACTGTTTGTATAAAATGTAGGCGAACGGCATGTACGGAAATGCAAAAAAAATGTTTTATTTAAACGTTCAAAACATGGCTTGTCGCTTTTTTATATTTTTATTGCTTTCGGCAGAAAAACAAATCTTATCCATGTGAAGTCTTCTTAACAAAATATACCTACACTCTTAAAAAATATTTTTGTTTATTTTTGTAATTCATTATCAACAGGATCAACAGGATGACACTCGATAATGACATTTGAGAAGGGCGTACGTGTTTTCAATATTTTTGTATTTCGTCTGGAGAATCGATTCCCGTATTTGGCTTTTGATAATTTTGACGTTTAGAGCACTTTCCAAAAAAAAAACCTTCAGTAAATGATTTTTATAATTTTTTAACTGAGTTGCTCCATCCCGCATTTTCGTGAGTCCTTTTGTAACATCTTAGGCTATTTTCACAAAAATTTTGAGCAAAAAAATCGTGGGCTCACCTTCAAATTTAACTTTTAAACTTAAAAATCAAAAAAATCTCATAAAAGTGGAGTGTTTTTTTTTCAGTGTAGTTTTTTCGGGAAGCCCGTCAAATTTCCTACAAGTTTGTCTTTGACCATTTTTTGATACGATGCAACGGCTTCGAGATACAGCAATATTTAAATTACGAAATACAAAAATATTGAAAACACGTACGCCCTTCTCAAATGTCATTATCGAGTGTAACTGGCTCCATATACACAAAAATGGCTTATATATGCCTAGGATAACATGTCTACAAAGTTTCATTGACATCGGAGAGGGTCGGGTACAACCGATTCCCTATTTGACATGGAATTGCTCTTTTAAGGAACCAAAAAGTCAACTTTGAGGCTACACAGAGACATTTCTAAAAAGATATTAATTTAAAAAGAAAACTTGATTCTTTATTTTTATTTTAAATCATTTTCAAATGCTTGATCTTTATAGTTTTAAATTTGTGTATTCGCACGATTGGATAGTTTTTTAAAGATTTCATTTTTAATTTTGAGTATCGGAACAATAGTTGCCAAGCAGGCGTCATTTACACATATTAGGCTGAAAAAAAAATAACGAATCTATTAAATGATTTCCAACTTTGTCAAACATATCAAAGCTGTAAAACTCGATCTCCAGAAAAGTCATAAGCAATATTAAAAAGGTCATTTTTGCATGAAATACTTTTTTTCACAAGCTTTAGCCTCGAGTATCAATGGGGTTATCTTAACCAAATAAAAAAAATGGGACAGATGCTTAAATTAATAAAAAAGTATCTGTTGTGGAGCAGGAAGTCATTTTTTCTGAGCACCCTAATGAACATGCAAGCATTTTGTTGTTGTTGTTGTTGTTTTTTTTTTTCATTGAAAACATAAAAAAAAATCAAAAATAAACCTTGTATTACCTTAAACGTGTATGTTTGATTTTGCCCTAAAAAAACATTTATAATTATTTTTCAGAGTGATTTGGATTAGATTAGACATGACTTTTTTAAAAGTGCATTTTTTATCAAATCTGTTTTTAAACTCCACGGTAATCTTGACTTGATTTACAAGCAAAAATGTTAATATTTAAGTTCTATTTAATAGAAATGAATAACAATATTTGTAATCAAACAAACATGATCGCATCGATTGTTGAAAATTTTATTTATTTATTTAAATAGATATCTTATTCAGAAAATTAAAAAAAAACAATCAATATATCAGTTAAATTCTATTTAAACTATGTTTTTTTTTGTTTTCTAAACAATTTTTCCTAATCAGTCAAAACCGGAATTTGCGAAAGCAAAAAGATATTTTTTTTCATGATTAAAATTTCAGTGCAAAAAATATCCCACAATGCTTTGAGTTTGATTACATCTGTTCTGCAGTTAAAAGTTAGTAATTCTAGGGATGATTTTTTTTTATTTTGGTAATTTTTTGATAAGTCAAAAGTATCTCAATACAATTTAAAAAAAAACAAAATTGGACAGCATTTTTTAATAAGGTAACAGTCCATTGCTCAAAAATCACCAAACTTTTGAAGTATTGTAAATGTTTGTCCCAGAAATGGATTCATAAATATGTGCAGGTGATTATGTCATTGACCTGACCAGATTGACAAAGAACATTTCCGAAAGTTTGCTTAAAATGTTATCTGATTTGGCTTATATTTGGTACATATATTTACTTAATTTTGTCAAAAAAATCACAAAAAAATGATGTCACCTTGGTTTTTTTACTAAACTATTTGTCAAAATTCGGATAACGCACGGATAAAGCAACAACTTTGTCAAAGTATATCAACAAAAAACGAAACTGGAGAAATTAGTGTAAATAAATCAATCTATTGTGGCACAGAAAAATTAGAAAAGGGTTAATATTTAAGTATATAGAACAAATTTGGAGTTCTAACAGACAAGGTTGAAATCCGATAAATCTATAGCAGATCGAATTATTTTTTTTTTGCAGATTCAATATATCAATTCTTGGAGCAAAAATAAGCGTAATCATCAGAGGGGAAGTCTCAGGCAGGACACCACCCATCTCGCGTCATCATCATTCATCAAGCTTATGATAGGGAAAGGTTCAGCATCGTCGGAACTCGGAACCTATCCCTTCATAGATAGGGTTATATACCTAGTAGGCGTCTGCAACCCTCAACGTTGGGTGGCGTCAAAACAGCAAAAACCACGACGCTTGAACCTTCAAGTAACAGTAACTAACGCGCGACCTGCGCGACTTTATTTTTCCGGAGCTTGGTGCAGGCATAAATGAACCCCTTTGGAAACAGAGGGGAGAAAGATTGAAGGTTTTTTTTTCTTCCTCCCTGAACTCCGCGTGTTGATTATCGAAAGCCCAGGGTTGAGAGGGAGGTATCACACAAAAACACCGTAATAATAATAGCGCTGTTTATGGGGTTGATAATGACGACGACGGGTGAGGCCGCGAGAACTGGGGGTGGGGGCGGGGGATTATTTGCCATTAACATCCAACTGACTCCGAGGGGAGTCGTCTGTCCAGGATGAACGGGATTTTGCACACCAGAGTGATCTGGATCCCAGGGAGGGAGAAGGTCGAGCTGCAGTTTTGCTTAAAGGGGGGAACTGGGTCGATGTTCTGGGTTACGACTTGTCAAGCGATGGCAAAAAAGTGACTGACGCCATCGAGAGTTGAACCCAGTTCCAATGGGGGAATAAAATCGGACAAAATCGAGGGCATTAAGTAATTGCTGAAAGATACTTCCGGGGATCTTCTCCAATCCACCTACAACAAATCCGAGCCACCTCAAAAGAACTCCACGAGCTCGTTAGCAGTCCCGATTGTTTGTATTGAGTCGCTTCTTCACGTCAAATCTCCCCCGATTGGCCACGATTCATTTGTGAAGAGCGGCCACTTTGCTCCACAGCAATCGAGCGAGATGTGCATCTTTGCGAATGGTATTGTTTAGCTCTTCATCTTTAGCAGCGGATGCTGTGAGTAGAGCGAGGCCATAACTGTACTCTTCCTCTTCTAGTTTCAAGTTCCTGAAGGTTGGACTAGACTCAATGAGGATCAGTGATTGATCCACAGAGTTGGACTTTGTTAGGTAAGGAACCTTTGTCATAAGAGTGGTGTTTTGTATTTTTGTACTTTTGTACTTTTGTATTTTTGTATTTTTGTATTTTTGTATTTTTGTATTTTTGTATTTTTGTATTTTTGTATTTTTGTATTTTTGTATTTTTGTATTTTTGTATTTTTGTATTTTTGTATTTTTGTATTTTTGTATTTTTGTATTTTTGTATTTTTGTATTTTTGTATTTTTGTATTTTTGTATTTTGTATTTTTGTATTTTGTATTTTTATTTTTGTATTTTGTATTTTTGTATTTTTGTATTTTGTATTTTGTATTTTTGTATTTTGTATTTTGTATTTTTGTATTTTGTATTTTTGTATTTTGTATTTTTGTTTTTGTATTTTGTATTTTTGTATTTTGTATTTTGTATTTTGTATTTTTGTATTTTGTATTTGTATTTTTTATTTTTGTATTTTTGTATTTTTTTATTTTTGTATTTTTGTATTTTTGTATTTTGTATTTTTGTATTTTTGTATTTTGTATTTTTGTATTTTTTGTATTTTTTTGTATTTTGTATTTTTGTATTTTTGTATTGTATTTTTGTATTTTGTATTTTTGTATTTTTGTATTTTTGTATTTTTGTATTTTTGTATTTTGTATTTTTGTATTTTTATTTTTGTATTTTTGTATTTTGTATTTTGTATTTTGTATTTTTGTATTTTGTATTTTTGTATTTTTGTATTTTGTATTTTTGTATTTTGTATTTGTATTTTTGTATTTTGTATTTTTTTGTATTTGTATTTTGTATTTTTGTATTTTTGTATTTTGTATTTTGTATTTTGTATTTTTGTATTTTTGTATTTTTGTATTTTTGTATTTTTGTATTTTTGTATTTTGTATTTTTGTATTTTGTATTTTGTATTTTATTTTTGTATTTTGTATTTTTGTATTTTTGTATTTTTGTATTGTTTGTATTTTTGTAGTTTGTATGTATTTTTTATTTTTGTATTTTTGTATATTTTTGTATTTTGTATTTTTGTATTTTTTTGTATTTGTATTTTTGTATATTTGTATATTTGTATATTTTTGTATTTTTGTATTTTTGTATTTTTGTATTTTTGTATTTTTGTATTTTTGTATTTTTGTATTTTTGTATTTTTGTATTTTTGTATTTTTGTATTTTTGTATTTTTGTATTTTTGTATTTTTGTATTTTTATATTTTGCTTTACGTCTCTTTTCAAGGTTTAAAGGTTCCCTAGCCTTAAGGTCTCAATAGAGGACGGACTCCCCTCTGAAGGTTGTACGTAGAATATCGAACAACAAAACCGCTAGAGATGTCAGTGTCTTGCGAACCTTCGTGGTGAACGGACACTAGAGCTGCGGTATTTTTTACTACCTAAGCTCAGAGTTATTTCAAAACAAAATTCACAGTCTTTTTAAAGACTACCTGAGTTATTTTCCAAAATTCTAAACAGTCTTTTCAAGACTAACAACACCTGAAATTTTGTTGTATTTTACAAACGAAGCCATCTTTTTAAGAGAACTTTGCTTACAAAATGCGTCAAAACAAAGGTAAACGCAAATCTTCTGAAGATTTGGTCGTTACGTCGGTGAAGCGTTTGAACGCTAAACCGGCTAACGGAAACAGAAAAGAAAACAGCCTCTTCTGAGGTCTGATTCTGATTCTGAATGTGAGGTTAATCCTCCAATTCCATTGACAAACAGTTTCGGTGTTTTATCCGAAACTGATGACAAGGAACCTTCTCCTCGTACTGAGCCTTCTGCCGTCGAGAAACGAGTAAAGGCTCCGCCAATTGTTGTGACTTCCGTCTCCGATTTGGCCAGCTTTCGAACGCAACTGAAGAATTGCAAGGAAACTTGCAATTTGAAGGTTTCGTTCCAGCTTGGTCGAAGAGGAGAATGTCGCTTGTTGACGGAATCTTTACAAGATCACCAAACTTTTGTTGGTTATTTGAAAAACCACAAACACAATTTCTACACGTATGAGACCAAGAATGCTCGTCCATTCAAGGCGGTCTTGAAAGGTCTCTCCAACGACTTGTCGGTGGATGAGATCAAAAACGAACTTAAGGTGTTGCTTGGCTTTGCCCCATCCCAAGTAATACCAATGAAGAAAAAATCAAACGGGAATATTTCTCGCTTTGGTTTGACTTCACAATTTTATCTGATTCATTTCAACAGAAATGAAATCAATTTGAAACTTTTGGACAAAGTTCAGTTTTTGTTCCATGTACGGGTAAAGTGGGAGCATTTTAAGAAACATGGCGGTAATGGCCAGAATCTGACCCAGTGCCGGCGTTGCCAGGCATTCGGTCACGGTACTGATCATTGCGCCATGGTTCCAAAATGCATGGTTTGCGGGGATTCTTCTCACGACAAGGACAATTGTCCCGTGAAAGAAGTCACCCAATTTAAATGTGCAAATTGTGGTGGAAATCACAAATCAAATTTCTGGGATTGCCCCATCAGAAAAAGGTTTTGGATTCTCGTGCTAAGCATCAGCCGAAATCCAAACCGAAATTTTCTCAAAGTCAGGTTGTACCTGCATCTTTAAATCAAACGTTCGTGCTGTCTCACTCGAACAATTCTAGAAATACCCCTACCGTGGAAAAGTTAGGTAACAACAATGGCATTTCTTATGCTAACGTCGTTTCCGGTTCATCCACGAATTTTAAATCCTCTACCAATCTTTCTGAAATTGGGCAGGTACCTCAAATCTCATTTGAAAATTTTTCTGCTGGCAACGCTTTGGGATCTTCTGATCTCGGCGATGTTACGTTTGAAAAATGACTTTTTGCAAAACTCACTGTTTGGTTTGATTCAAACAATGAGTAATGCTACATCCATGATGGAAGCTATCCAGATTGGATTAAAATTTGCGAATGATGTTGTTCTTACCCTGAAGTTTAATCATGGATCTAAGTAATTCCATCAATATTATGAATTTTAATGCTCGCTCTTTAAAAGCGAAAGAAAATGAATTTTTCAACTTTTTACGAGTTCATAACGTGCATGTTGCTGTTATAACCGAAACATTTTTAAAAACTGGCACTTATTTGAAAAGTGATCCAGATTATAAAGTTATAACTGGGTAATTCTCCGCCAACTCACACAGCAGTTGCCCCGACCCCTCTTCGATTTGCGTGAAACTTTGTCCTAAGGGGTAACTTTTGTCCCTGATCACGAATCCGAGGTCCGTTTTTTGATATCTCGTGACGGAGGGGCGGTACGACCCCTTCCATTTTTGAACATGCGAAAAAGAGGTGTTTTTCAATAATTTGCAGCCTGAAACGGTGATGAGATAGAAATTTGGTGTCAGGAACTTTTGTGTAAAATTAGACGCCCGATTTGATGGCGTACTCAGAATTCCGAATAAACGTATTTTTCATCGAAAAAAACACAAAAAGTTTTAAAAATTCTCCCATTTTCCGTTACTCGACTGTAAAATTTTTGGAACATGTCATTTTATGGGAAATTTAATGTTCTTTTCGAATCTACATTGTCCCAGAAGGGTCATTTTTTCATCTAGAACAAAATTTTCATTTTAAAATTTTTGTTTTTTCTAACTTTGCAGGGTTATTTTTTTAGAGTGTAACAATGTTCTACAGTTGTAGAGCAGACAATTACAAAATTTTGATATACAGACATAAGGGGTTTGCTTATAAACATCGCGAGTTATCGCGATTTTACGAAAAAAAGTTTTGAAAAAGTTGGTCGTCATCGATCATGGCTATTCATGGTCACTCGCGACAGACACGGACGACGAAACAAAGAGAAACGCAAAAAGAAACTTTTTCAAATTTTTTTTTCGTAAAATCGCGATAACTCGTGATGTTTATAAGCAAACCCCTTATGTCTATATATCAAAATTTTTCTAATTGTCTGCTCTACAACTTTGTAGAACATTGTTACACTCTAAAAAATAACCCTGCAAAGTTAGAAAAACACAAATTTTAAAATGAAAAATTTTGTTCTAAATGAAAAAATGACCCTTCTGGGACAATGTAGATTCGAAGTACATTTCCCATAAATGACATGTTCCAAAAATTTTACAGTTGAGTAACGGAAAATGGGAGAATTTTAAAACTTTTAAGTGTTTTTTTATGAAAATACGTTTATTCGTAATTCTGAGTACGCCATCAAATCGGGCGTCTAATTTTACATAAAAGTCCTTTGACACCAAATTTCTATCTCATCACCGTTCCAGGCTGCAAATTGTTGAAAAACACCTCTTTTTCGCATGTTCAAAATGGAAGGGTCGTACCGCCCCTCCGTCACGAGATATCAAAAAACGGACCTCGGATTCGTGATCAGGGACAAAAGTTACCCCTTAGGACAAAGTTTCACGCAAATCGAAGAGGGGTCGGGGCAACTTTTCCCGATTTCGTGTGAGTTGGTAGAGAATTACCCAACTAATAACAGAATGAATCGAAATGGCGGTGGAGTTGCAATAGTTATCCACCGTAGTATGACTTATAGCACGTTACGTGACTTTAAGTTAAAAGTTATTGAAAGTTTGGGCATTGAACTTGAAACTTCTTTTGGGAAAATTATGATTGCAGCTGCATATTTGCCATTCCAATGCACTGGGGAAAATAAAAATTATTTCAAAGGGGATTTGAATAAACTTACTCGGCATAGATCTCGATTTTTGATCATCGGTGATTTTAATGCCAAACACCAATCTTGGAATAATTCAAAAGTAAATTCCAATGGTAAAATTCTGTTCAGAGATTGCACTTCTGGTCTTTATTCGGTTTTATACCCGAATGGGCCAACTTGCTTTTCTTCTGTTAGAAATCCATCAACAATTGATTTGGTGTTGACAAATCAAAGTCAGTATTGTGGTCCTTTAGTGACTCATGCTGATTTTGATTCTGATCATCTTCCAGTAACTTTTTCACTTTCTCATGAAGCAGTTACCAGACCCAATAGTTCTGTGTTTAATTACCACAAAGCTAATTGGGACAGGTATCAGCATCATATTGAGAATAATTTAAATCATGATTTTGTTTTAGAAACCAAAGCTGATATTGATTCAGCCTTGGAATCTTTAACTAATGCAATTTTGGATGCTAGGAATATTGCTATTCCTAAAGTCCAAGTCAAATTTGATTCTCCCATTATTGATGACGATCTTCAGCTTCTGATTCGTCTGAAAAATGTTCGCCGAAGACAGTATCAACGTTCTCGTGATCCTGCACTGAAGCGAATTCAAAAGATTTGCAAAAGGTTATTGACCACAGATTCACTCTCCTGCGAAATGAAAAGTTCGCAAGAGATGTCGAACAAATTAAACCTTATTCCAAACCTTTTTGAAACTTTCAAAGGTTCTTAAGAAACCTCAAAACCCATCCCTTCTTTAAAAGATGGTGATAATATTCTATTAACTAATGGGGAAAAAGCTCAAAACTTGCTCAGCAGTTTGAGAGTGCTCATAATTTCAACTTGAATGTTTTGAGTCCTATTGAAAATCAAATTTCAATAGAATTTCAGAATATTGTTGAACAAGAATTTTCATCAGATGAAGTTTTTAATACGGATCTGAATGAAATAAAATCTATTATCAAAAAATTTAAAAATATGAAAGCCCCTGGTGAGGATGGCATTTTTACATTTTAATTAAAAATTACCAGAAGCAACTTTAAGTTGCTTGGTCAAAATTTTCAACAAATGTAACAGTTTAGGGCGAATCTGCGTTTGGCTATTTTCGCTCAAGTGACAGTTCACGTCAAGTAAAGGGGACAGATGCTTGTTTACAAAAGATTCGCCCTATTGAACTGTTACTGAAATTTTGATTTGGCATATTTTCCCAGTAGTTGGAAAAATGCCAAAGTAATTCCGATTTTGAAACCGGATAAAAATCCTGCTGAAGCCTCAAGCTATCGGCCCATTAGTTTGCTTTCATCTATTAGTAAATTATTCGAAAGAATAATTCTTAATAGAATGATGACGCACATTAATGAAAATTCAATTTTCGCTGATGAGCAGTTTGGATTTCGCCTTGGGCATTCAACTACTCATCAGTTGTTGAGAGTTTCAAATTTAATTCGAAGCAACAAATCTGAGGGCTATTCTACTGGCGCTGCTCTTCTAGACATAGAAAAAGCATTTGACAGTGTTTGGCATAAAGGTTTGATTGCGAAATTGAAAAGGTTTAATTTTCCGATTTATATCGTGAAAATTATTCAAAATTATTTGACGGATCGTACTCTGCAGGTATGTTATCAGAATAGCAAATCTGATCAACTACCTGTACGTGCTGGCGTCCCTCAAGGAAGCATTTTGGGTCCAATTTTATACAATATTTTTACTTCTGACTTGCCTGATTTGCCCCCAGGATGTCAGAAATCACTTTTTGCTGATGACACAAGCATCTCCGCCAAAGGCAGAAGCCTTCGTGTCATCACAAGAAGATTACAAAAAGCTTGGATATTTTCAATTCTTATTTGAAAGAATGGAAAATTACTCCAAATGCTGCAAAACTCAACTTATTATTTTCCCTCACAAACCAAGGGCTGATTTTCTTAAACCAAAAGTCATCACATTATAAAGATGAATGAGGTAAATTTAAAGTGGGAGGATCAAGTGAAATATCTTGGACTTGGTTTTGACAAAAACCTTACTTACAAGGATCACATTGAAAGTATCCAGGTTAAATGTAACAAATATATTAAATGTTTGTATCCACTTATAAACAGGAATTCTAGACTTTGTCTCAAGAATAAACTGTTAATTTATAAACAAATTTTCAGACCTGCCATGCTTTATGCTGTGCCGATCTGGACAAGCTGTTGCTTAACCAGGAAGAAAAAACTTCAGAGGATTCAGAACAAAATTCTGAAAATGATTCTGAAACTTCCTCCCTGGTTCAGCACCAGTGAACTTCATCAATTAGCCGAAGTTGACACTTTGGATGTTATGTCCAATAAGATAATTGATGCATTTCGACAAAAATCATTGCAGTCTTCAGCTGCATTGATCCGCTCTTTATATAGTTTATAAGTTAGTTTTAAGGTATCCCTTTTCCCTTTTGTACATGTAGGACCTCCTACATTTGAAATCACTGAATAGCGAAAGCTACAATATTTCATGAATAAATGAAAGTTGCTAGTATTTAAAATTGAGGTGAAAAGTCATCGTTTGTGATTGGACACTCAATAATATTTTAACTGAATGAATGTACACGGAAAAGAAATTTGAATAAATATAAATTAAAAAAAAAAAAAAAAAAACCGCTAGAGATGGCGATCGCGGAAGAAATTCATAAAAAATATGAGGCCGAAGAGAAGAACTTCCAGCATCTTCAGCAGCAGTTATGAAGTTTGCCGGCCCAAGATGAAGCTGAAGCTGTTGCTGATGATGATGATGAGATGGAGCTATCAAAATGAAAATAATAATTACTTCTGCGCGCTCGAGAACAACTTCTTGGCCTTGGGTCGAACCGAACCGAACTCGAAAGTTGCTGGCTAACCTTCCCCCTGAATAATGCACAAACTATATAGGGGAACTATACCCTTTCTCAGCCTATTTCTATTATCGGCCTATCAGCACTTTGATCATGAATTACAGCTTATAAAAAGTGTTTTTGACTGTTCCAAAGTAATAAATAGCTCAAATAAAAGTGAGCAAGCAACTCTCCATTGTTGAAACATCTGAAAATATTGATTTAATAGCAGAAACGGCAAAAGTGATGAGAATTGGTCGAACGGCTTAGTGTGATTAAAATGGGTATATTTCCCCTACTCAGTACGACTCAGAGGAGAAGAGAGTTTGCTGCTCTTAGGCCTGAATTGGATTCGGCCAAATTTGTTTGCGAGGCAGCTTGTGAGCTGCCTCTTCATGTCTGGTCGGAGTCCGAAGAACCACAGACGATTATGAATATATATTTGTTGTTTTATCATTTATGTACCTTTCATCTTGGCCAGAGAGTCGGCGAGCTCGGACGAGAAGTTCATGGACCAATTTGGTTGTTCCGTAGACGACCAGGTCATGGTCTAGGCAGGAAAAGGCAATGATAGTGCAGAATTTGCTGACTTCTTCTTCTTTTCTGACTAGAAAAGCGCGGAAGATTGAGTTGGGAAACATAACCACACAAATGTGGATGATTTGGTTTGGTAACTTGGTTGGGTTGGTATCCCTTGGCTTGAGGTGTTCATTCATACAGGCTTCTGTAGCAAAAAAAATCAGCACGAGTCATACATATATCCAACAAGGTATACAAAGATATGTGCCAAACTCCAAAGCAATATCGAAAAGTATTAGTTTTCGATACGAGTATAGAAAAGTTGAACTTTTCAGCACTCAAATCACTTTTCAGTACTGTCAGAATTGCAAAGATGTATTTAATCACAATGGAAATTCGAAGTGTAAATTCTTACAAAGTTAAGGGAAAACTACAACCACAATTACTTGTATTTATTCTAAGAGTGTAATATCAGACACACTCCACGGCTTTCCATCGTAGAACCATGGACCTCGAGCAACCGCCACCAAGCCGGTTTACCAGAACAGAACGGAACAAAAACGGCCAACAGCCGAGATAGCAGCGATTGAGACATGGCTGAGTTTCCAAAGTCAGCACTTTTGGCGGGTTTTCTGTGCATGTGTGTGTGTGTGTTTATGTTTGAACAACTTTTCGGCTGTGAAAAGGCTTCTGGCGCCAGCCGGACCGGCCGTGGTCATTTGGATTTTCACTGAATTGGTTGGGCGATTCCGAGTTGATGTGGATATCAAGTTTGTTGAGATCCTAGAATCCCCATAACTTGAAATACTTTTATCATTAAACCATTCAATTACGAAGTACTTTTGAAATTCTGGCACGTTCCAAACACTTGACACATCTCGTAACTAATAATGGTACAATGTGTTGATAACTTGAATGTCCACATCGCACATCGTCCATTGTCGCTGAGCTGTGTTGTAGGCACCTTCGGTAGCTTGTTCTACCGTCCAGATAAAACAAACCCACTCCTCCTCCAGCCATGCCTTCCCGAGGGCGTGTAACAATCCGATTCGTTGTGTGGTTCGTTCTCCGGAGCAGCACGTTTCGCGGGTTCCATGGCGAATGATGTCACCGCTGAAACACCTGTGCTTGTTCTGCGAATAGATAGCCATAGCTCACTCTTTTTACGCCCAGGACAACAGAGGTTCCTCAGTGCAAGCATCCAAGTTACAAACTTCAGGAGCCACGTCGGTACAAATTGTTCAACAAACTCACGATCAGGGCTTCTTCACTTTTGTTCCAACCTGATGGCGAAATAATTAATTTAATCGCTACCTTGGAAGCCTTTCGTCGGGAAAGGACACACGAGCTACGGCATCTCTTGGACGCCGGCCGCCAGATTCTTTCTTTCTCCTTCTGCTGGACCTGTCATCGGGCAGCAGTGGCTGGCCATATTTGGTCCGGAATCAATCTGCTCTCGCGGCAAGTCACGGCACAGAGTGCGAGCGAGCGAAGCGCGAATATCTCCCAGTCGTCAAAGCGGGGCTGACTGTTGATGTGGTTGAGGTGCGAGTGCGAGTAAGAGGAAGAAGGGAAGAGAAATGTGGTGACATTGGTTTACTGTTGGTGTTTTTTAAATCTTAAAGTATATATATTTATACTTAACAGATATTTTCCATTTAGACTCATAGATAAAAATTCAACAAATTAAAATATGTTATTAAACACGGTGTATTTTTCAGACAACATTAAGATGAAAAAAATCGGCAGATCTGATATTTGGCACATGAAAACAGGGCTCTTTGTTGGCGGTGTTCGTCAATTGAATGGGAATTAAATTAGGAAATTTAGGAGAAAGTCAGTTATTCTTATTCTTTATTATAGAGTTTTTTAGACAGAGGCAGGTTCAACCGAGATATTCAATTTATATTTTAATATAGGTGAATTATGTGATAACGAGTCTCTTAATGCACATTCTTCAGAAATTTGACGGATATTGAATCTATCGATTTCCAGCGACTTTTTTGAAGAAAAAACATATAAAATAAAATAAATCGAAAAAAATTGCTTTTGTATCTAAACACAGATTTTTTTTTTGAAAATTCAGCAAAAAAATCAACTGCGAATAAATAATGTAGTACAAGTTTGACAAGACAGTCTTAATAAATTTTCAAAGGGACCATCCATAAACCACGTGGACACTTCAAGGGGGGGGGTATGGCGATTGTCCACGATCCATACAAAAAAGATTTTTTTTGTATGGACAATTGTCCACGAAAGGGGAGGGGGGGGGGGTAACAGATTCCCGAAAAAGTGTCCACGTGGTTTATGGATGGTCCCAAAGTAAGATTGATGTATCAGGTCAGGGTGACCACTCAAATCTCATTTTCAAATTTCCGACTCATCCAGAAACTCAAATAATAGGTATTTCTTATCTGAAGAATGATTTCAAACAAAACACTCTTTAATAAAAATGCTTCATCCATAAAGTACGTCACGCTAAAATCAACCAAAGATAACCCCCCTCCCTCCCTTTGTCACGCTTTTCCTATACTTATAACATGCATTGTCACAATTCCTCAGACGACCCCCCACCTCTAGAGCGTGACATACATTATGGATGACGCCAAAGTCAATATCAACCATCAAAATAAATCTAAATGAATTACATCAAGCTGATCACAATTTTCATAAAAAACAGAAACTTAACAACAAATTTCTAAAAAATACTTCAAAAATTGGAAGCACTCATTGTTTTGATAAGGAGAAGAAACATTTACCTACAATTCAATAATTCAAATGTTTATTTTTAAAATTGCAAACGTTTTTTTAAGTTAGTTAGTTAAGTAGTTTCAACTGGAAATGACAATAAATTTAAGATTACTGAATTTAATATTTTATTCTAAATTTTATGTTATTTTAGATCAAAGAATTTTTTTTTGAATGACTAAAACAATTAGTTAGACAATTTAAATTATTAACCACGAAAAAAACCTTGCCAAACTCAAGTTTGAATCATTTATCAAATATTCAATGAATGCTAATTGACAACATGAAAGAAAATCATAACTTTACACGGACCATGATCGTTAAAAATAGGCTCTATTTTATTTTATATTAGATGTTAGGGGAACAGCGTCTAATTCCTGCGTGCCTGTAATGTTGGCAGGTCAGAACTTTGACATTCAATTAAAGATAATTAAAAGCGTTTTCAACTGAAATCATGGGATAAATAGCTCAATAAGAAGTGAGCAAGCAAGTTTCTATCAAAAGTTATGCAAAATTAGTGGTTTAAATGGTGAAAATCAGCAATTTGGATGGAGTTAGGAGCGAGTGCTTAACCTGCCAAACATACGAGATTTTCCCCTACCTCTTGTTTGATAAACAAAAAATAATTGAAATCGATTGATTAAAAAATACATTTTAAAAATCTGTGTCCAATACTTATTAGGATGTATAATGTCTTAAAAAGCCTTTTCATTCTCAAATATTTCGAAATTGCTAAAGGAACTTTAAACTAAAAGTAAGTAACTAAAAAAGAATTGAAAATTGTACAAAATATTACAAAATAATTTAAAAGTTATAAAATAATTTCCGAACAAGTAGGTAAACCCAACGGTCGCATGATTGTGATGCATGGTGGTAGAAACTATATCAGATTCTGCATGAAATCTGTCCTCATGCATTTTTTGCGATATAGGGGTATGACATTTTTGCCCGTTACCGACAATAATCGACATTACCGACGGCTTTTTGGTTGTATTTCACAAAAAAAAAATCCTTATCAGAACGAGGATTGAACCACCAACTTCTTGATTATTGATCCGACACGCTACCACCGCGCCATGGACGCTTGATGAAATGAGAGTGAAAGAGCATCAACATATTCTTCTCTTTGAAGTGTTGCTCGGGGACGGGCCAGCATTATATGTGTTGGTGAGAACTGCAGATCGCTGTAATGTGTACACGCGGGCAAAAGTGGTCTACGGGCTTGCTGCAAAAAATGTTACAAATTGTGACATTTTCTGCAGCAAATCCAATGTTGCAGATTTTGAGCTATATTTTTCCTTTGGGTGTATGCTTGAGATTCCCGACTTTTTGACAAATTCCCGACTTTTTCTCGATTTTTGGCGGATTTTGACTAATTCCCGACTTTCTCGATTTTCTGACTTGATTTAAAAGATCCACTCTAGATAGTTGGTTTTTGCTCATACCAATTTCTAATGTCAAAAAGTTAAATTTTCTGATATTAACATTATAAATATATTTTTGAATAAAATTTGTAAAATATTTTCTGATCTTCGCGAAAAATATTACAGAAATGGGTCTCGTGGCGCAGGGGTAGCGGCTTCGGCTGCCGATCCCGATGATGCTATGAGACGCGGGTTCGATTCCCGCCTTATCCACTGAGCTTCTATCGGATGGTGAAGTAAAACGTCGGTCCCGGTTTCTCCTGTCTCGTCAGAGGCGCTGGAGCAGAAATCCCACGTTAGAGGAAGGCCATGCCCCGGGGGGCGTAGTGCCAATAGTTTTTTTTTTTTTTTTTTATTACAGAAATGGTGGAAAGTGGTGGTTTTTGACAAAAATCGAAAAATTTTAGGAGGATTATCTACCTAAAAATAACTCTAACTTTATAACGGTACATTTTGTGAAATATTTTGTAAAATTATTTTTGATTGCACATTTGATTTCACATCAAACAATCAATTTATGTTCAATCAGTATTTGACAATTTGTTAAAAAAAATCATAAATTAACTTTTATTTGGCCTAGCAAATTGACATCACTTTGAGCAAGATATTTTTTCGAAGAAATAGCGATGAAAAAATCGAATTTCCTGTCAAAAAACACCACAACACCAAATCGATCAGAAAATGTCTTCTCTAGATATAATCTTCGAATATTTTCTTTCAATTTTCTATTCATACGAAAATGCCAATCAAAATAAATTAATACAAAAATTAAAGCCGTAGAACCGGCTGATTTGTGGATAATTGTTCATATTCATCTAGTAATGAAGTCCCAGAGAATTGCTTTGTTGTCTTGTCTTCAAACTGGCCTGTTGTCTTGAGTTCAAAGTATGTGATTTTTGTGGGACTTTTTCCGTTGAATTTGAATTTAATTCCAGATTAAACAATGGCCACGGTTTTGAGCTTTTGCTCTTTTGTAATATTGATTTATGTTTGAAGTTTTTCAAAATTACTAAGTGCTTTTAGGAAATTTTGCCACCCTTCAAAAATAAACCAATTTCTTAAGATTTGTTGGTAGAAATTTCGGCCGAGGTCTATTTCAATTTCTTTTTTCTTTAGACGAACAATGTTTGATCACGCCTTTCATCGAATGGGGAAGTTAAATGTCGGTCCAGGCCTGAGTGTCAAGTTGAGGTCATTAGGTCATTCCAAGTGTAGGATTCGCTGGTATAGACGAAAAAGTACCAGATCAAACCTGCTTTGTTGAACTCGCTGAACGGCGATTGTATTCACAATCCAAAGATCGTCAGTTCAAGTCCCGGGCTAGAAGCGATCCTTCGAATGTCTAGAGTCAAGTAAGGTTTTTGTTCATTGTTATCTGTTTCTTTTCAACTTCAAGATGATCAGAAATTGCTCAGCTAGAAGGGATTATCAATGTTAGCCGCAACGTCCAACAACTCTTGACGAGTTCATTTCAGTTCTGCTGCTGCCACCGCGACTTGGGGGCTCGAAATTCATCGCGCGTCCAAGTTTAACCAGCCACAATCAGGCCCAGGCCTCTAGGCAGCAACCACAAGTCGCGAGAGTTCGCATGTGTCTGCTTGAAACCTGTTTTCTGAGCGTTTTTTCTTCTCTCCTGCTTGCCGCCCCGAACACTTCTTAGCTCGTTGGCTGGTTCGTTGTCCAGCATCCACGGTCCGGTCGCCGTGTGCATAGCTGTTAAACATCAACCAGCCTTGCCAAGGTAGCAGCTCAGTTGAGTTGAGAGTGTATTTGCTGCAGCCAAGGGTCTCTTTAAAAAAAAAGTGTTTGAAGTCGTGTGTTTATGGGGTCCACGAATACAACCGAGCGATTGAAGTTTGTGGTTTGAAAAGTGTGCGAATTTTCAGCTGCATGTTCTGATTTGGTTGTGTTACAATGAATGTGGAGGAAGTGTTGCCAGCTGTTTAAATTCGTTTAAAGTGGAGACTTAAGTTAACATGAAAGTGGGTCTACGACGTTAAAAAAATTCTTGGGCAGGAATATAACCTTTTCAGTGAAGGAAAAAACAAGGGTTTGTCAGACCTTAAAAATTGTTAGAAATGTTGAGTCATAGCAAAACAGTGTCACAATTCCAATCGATGGAAAATATTGACATTATTTTAAAGCAAATACGGTCCAACAAGTGCGATACGCGGCTCTTCCCAGCCCAAGCCTATCAGTAGAACTTCAAACAAGATATCGTCTGCACCACGTTTACGCCACACGTTGCAAAAGTTCCCAGCAAATGGGTCACAACACAACAATTATAGAGATATCGTCGCAACCGACAAAACTAACCGCAAGTCGTGTCGCATTCCGACGTTTAAAAAAACACAAACTTTTGTTTGGGTTTCCCTCCCTCAAATGTTTGCTCCAATTCTGCGTATTGTTTGTCGCAAAAAAAGAACTGAAACGTGTCATCGTAGAATGACAAATTTCCTAACTAACTGGCCACACTGCGTTCGCTTCCTTGTTTTGAACAAAAAAAAACATGACACCTGTTTGTTGTAACCACCTTGCACCACTTAGTTCAGAACGCACGCTACCGAATCTCACAGGTGTCATTCTGGGGCCCAGTTCCGGTGTGCTCACAGCCACTTTACAACATGCCAAAGTTTGAAGCCGTTTGGCGAAACCATTTCCGAGCTTTGCTCATCGCAAAATGCGAAGTGGTCACGCGAGCTGTCAAATTCTGCCAGTGTTGCCAGTTTAATTTAGCGCGAATTTCGCTGTGTGTCCATACATGTTGGAATGCCGATGACGACGCCGGTTGGGCGGAGGAGGTCAAAAGCTGCTTGCTTATGAGCAGTTCTCTAGGATTTCGGTCATTCGATTTTTTTTGTATTTTTTAATCCGACTGAAACTTTTTTGGTGCCTTCGGTATGCCCAAAGAAGCCATTTTGCATCATTAGTTTGTCCATATAATTTTCCATACAAATTTGGCAGCTGTCCATACAAAAATGATGTATGAAAATTCAAAAATCTGTATCTTTTGAAGGGATTTTTTGATCGATTTGGTGTCTTCGGCAAAGTTGTAGGTATGGATACGGACTACACTGGAAAAAAATAATACACGGTAAAAAAATTTGGTGATTTTTATTTAACTTTTATCACTAAAACTTGATTTACAAAAAACACTATTTTTAATTTTTTATGTTTTAGAGGACATAAAATGCCAACTTTTCAGAAATTTCAGGTTGTGCAAAAATCATTGACCGAGTTATGAATTTTTAATCAATACTGATTTTTCAAAAAATCGAAATTTTGGTCGTAAAATTTTTCAACTTCATTTTCGATGTAAAATTAAATTTGCAATCAAAAGTACTTTAGTGAAATTTTGATAAAGTGCACCGTTTTCAAGTTATAGCCATATTTAAGTGACTTTTTGAAAATAGTCGCAGTTTTTAATTTTTAAAATTAGTGCACATGTTTGCCCAGTTTTGAAAAATATTTTGAAAAGCTGAGAAAATTCTCTATATTTTGCTTATTCGGACTTTGTTGATACGACCTTTAGTTGCTGAGATATTGCAATGCAAAGGTTTAAAAACAGGAAAATTGATGATTTCTAAGTCTCACCCAAACAACCCACCATTTTCTATCGTCAATATCTTAGCAACTAATGGTCCGATTTTCAATGTTAATATATACATTTGTGAAATTTTCCGATCTTTTCGAAAAAATATTTTCAAAATTTTCAAATCAAGACTAACATTTCAAAAGGCCAAACATTCAATATTACGCCCTTTTAAAATGTTAGTCTTGATTTGAAAATTTTGAAAATATTTTTTTCGAAAAGATCGGAAAATTTCACAAATGTTTCATATATTAACATTGAAAATCGGACCATTAGTTGCTGAGATATTGACGATAGAAAATGGTGGGTTGTTTGGGTGTAACTTAGAAAACATCAATTTTCCTGTTTTTAAACCTTTGCATTGCAATATCTCAGCAACTAAAGGTCGTATCAACAAAGTCCGAATAAGCAAAATATAGAGAATTTTCTCAGCTTTTCAAAAATATTTTTTTCAAAACTGGGCAAACATGTGCACTAATTTTAAACAATAAAAAACTGCGACTATTTTCAAAAAAATCACTTAAATATGGCTATAACTTGAAAACGGTGCACTTTATCAAAATTTCACTAAAGTACTTTTTGATTGCAAATTTGATTTTACATCGAAAAATGAAGTTGAAAAATTTTACGACCAAAATTTCGATTTTTGAAAAATCAGTATTGATTAAAAATTCATAACTCGGTCAATGATTTTTTGCACAACCTGGAAATTTCTGAAAAGTTGGCATTTTATGTCCTCTAAAACATATCAAAAAATAAAAAAAATTAAAAATAGTGTTTTTTTGTAAATCAAGTTTTAGTGATAAAAAGTTAAATAAAAAAATCACCAAATTTTTTTTACCGTGTATTATTTTTTTCCAGTGTAGTCCGTATCCATACCTACAACTTTGCCGAAGACACCAAATCGATCAAAATCCCTTCAAAGATACAGATTTTGAATTTTCATACATCATTTTTGTATGGACAGCTGCCAAATTTCTTTGGGCATACCGAAGGCACCAAAAAAGTTTCAGTCGGATTAAAAAATACAAAAATTAAAATTGAAGAAAAAAGACCGATTTCGTAGAGAATTGCTCTTATGCAAATCACGCGTCATGGAGCTCCTCGCTTACGTCTGAAGTCAATTGGGTTGCTCTCTTGAGTTGGGTTGGGTTAAGGACGGGGTAAGTGACCAACCGGATTTGGGTGAGATTCCGTGGGCGGTTCTGGACGATGTGTGACGTCCGGAATTTGTGGAGCCAGAAGCTGACGGGGAATTGAGAGCTATTGTAATCTTGAAGAACTTTTAACATAACCTCAAAATTAGTTTTAAAACTGTCCAAATTTGAGACCACAATCAGAGTGACATTATAAACTAGCTTTGCGACTAACAACACAGTGACAAGCCCCCGTAAGGCCTCAGGGTGCAAACGGCAAGTCTGAAAATGAGCTTGAGACCTCCAAAAAAAATGTCAGCTCAGATAATTTACTACTCTTTGAAATGTCACCGGCTTAATTTTCCGGACGCGTGCAGTAAAGTGTGCGGCAATAATAATAAATGGTGACCTTCGTGGCGTGGTCTCAACTGGGTACACGGAAAAAAAATCAGTTCGCCAAATCGTGAACAGTCATTCACGATTTTGCGAGTTGATTTTTCTCCGTGTACTCTTTAAGTGATGTTTGCGAAAGTTGGCTGAAAAAAGACACTGCAAAAATATTGGAAAAAACATTTGTAAAAAAATACAAAACACAAAAAACAGTTTGTTCAAAAAGCCACAGTTAAAAATACAGCGTTTTGATTACAGAAAGGACAACTGTCAAAAAAGAACAACACTGGAAAAAGTCAGCCCAACAAAAGCACTGCTGATATTGACGCACCGAATAAATTACCATTCTGGAAACCGGCAGCAAAACGAGACAAATAGGAGATGATCAGTCGAAAGAGATAAGTAAACAGTGAGCGCGCGCGGGCAATGAAAACACAAACAAACCAAACCGTCGTCAACGCCGCCGCAAAACCGGACCGGAGGTTGGAGGTTGATTCTGGTGATTTCTGTGAATGAGTCGGGCGACCTGAGAAAGAAAAAAAAAAACCGCGACTGTTCACCCTTGGGTCGTCGAAGGGGTTATCCCTCGATTGTCAAGTTTATGTTTAACAAAAGTTTAAAAATGTTGAACAAAATCAGTTTACTCATTCAAAATTCATTTAAAAATTTAATTTTAATAAATCTAAATTTCTTTTATGTCAATCGAGGGTTAAACACTTCCCCCCATAGCTTGATTGCAGTCTTGTACAAAATAAAATCAACAGTTGGTCTCGGACCTTAAAATTGCATAATCAAAAACCGGCTGTTTTAGTGCAGCACCACACCGTCGCCTTCTTGTAGGTCTGACAACCATCGACCAACATGACAAGAGCCTTCGAATCGGGCTAGCCAAGAGTTGAGTTGGTGCGTGCGGCGAGAGTCTGAGCGTTTCTGAGAACCTGGGAAATACCCCCGGACCGACTAAGCCTGTTGCATTTTGATTGGTTGCTGAACTGACACCGCAGTGTCAGCGAGTTGGAATTTATCGTGTGCGGGAGGTTTGCTTGGTTTGAGTTTACGAAAAACCGTTTGAAGTCTGACAATTCAAGTTGTTTGTTTTTTTAATGTGCAGCTTTTTATGTTACGTAAAATATTTGTATCATTTTCCGCCAACTCAACCCCTTCCTGTTTTGAACATGCGAAAAAAGACGATTTTTTTCAATAATTTGCAGCCTGAAATGATGATGATCTGGAAATTTGGTTGCAACCCGAGCAGACGGAAATAACTTGGGGATAACATTTTTTGATATTTGAAAATACTAGGCCAATAACATTTTATGTTATTTATAACAACCCGAGCAGACGGCAATAACTTGGGAATAACATTTTTTTATATTTGAAAATACTAGGCCAATAACTTTTTATGTTATTTATAACAAGATTTGTTATTCGTTGTTATGGTATTTTTGTTATTGGATTGTTATTGTAATATCAGACTAATAACTTTTTGAGTTATTCTTCGAACAAATCTTTGTTATTATTTTTTGTTATTTTAACAACTAATCCGATCATCCCAATAACAGTTCGAGTTATTATTCCATAACAAAAAATGTTATTCCCAAGTTGTTTTCGCTTTCAATCAATATCAGACCAATAACAAATTTTGTTATGATAACATAAACAGTTATTAAACTCTTATGCAAACATTGATTTTTCAAGAAGATTCCATAACACTTTCTGTTATTTTAACAGTATTTGTTATTGAAATGGCATGAATTATGTTATTGCCGTCTGCCCGGGAAGGGGAACTTTTATGTAAAATAAGACGCCCGATTTGATGGCGTATTCAAAATTCCGAAAAACGTATTTTTCATCGAAAAAAAATACAAAACTAGTTTAAAAATTCTGCCATTTTTCATTTTAAGAAAAAAATGTTGTTCTTTTTGAATCTGCAATATCCCAGATGGGTACTTTTTTCATTTAAAACAATTTTTTCATCTTTTTTTTGTAGGTTAAATTGAAGAGTGTAACAATGTTATACAAAGCTGTAGAGCAGATATTTGGTGTAAAAATCCGGCACTTTTTTCAAGTTCAA